>NC_077228.1:144412152-145012152 GCF_027887165.1 Monodelphis domestica | reverse complement strand
TTATCTGGAGGAAAGGGGCATGAAATGGGAAGGAAAATGATGGACAAACACAGCAGAGGGAAAATCAAGGCACTTCTACCTCTATGTAAGTGATTACCTGAGCCAACTTAATGGAAAGCATTTCAATTTAACATCTTATTTAGGGGACACCTTTGTAAGAATGATTATAGCAACAGACCAAGCACATCCTTGAAGTGGATAGAGTGGCTGGGGTCAGGAAAATCTATCTTCCCTAGATCAAATATGGCCTTAGACATTTACTATCTGTGTGCCTGGGCAAGTCACTTAACTCTGTTAGCCTTTGTTTCCTCATCTGTAAAATAATCTGGGGAAGGATGTGGCAAAGGACTGTAGTATTGAATGAGATAAAATGTGTTTGTTTCTCAAAATGAACATTTAGGTTTATATCACTCCCAATATCCCTAGGTGAAACCTCCTGTTAACACCCAACTAGCTTGATTGGGGAAAGGATGGCTAGCCTGTTTTAAAATAAAAAACAACAACAACAACAACAAAATAACCTTTTGTTAATTATTGTTTATCTAAAGACTGGACAAACCTGGGAAAAAGACTGATAGAGGATGGAAAGCCCATGATTCAAGGTCAATAAACAACTCAGTTGCTTCCCTGATCTTTTAAAAATGTTAAAATAACACTTCTTCTGTACCCTGAAATGGGTTGGAACACATATGTTTTAGATTGAGTCAAGGTCCAATGCAGGGGCCTTACAGAGTAGAGAGGAGGGGTCTTATATTAGGAACCTGTATATATTGTCTGCTTATGCCTGATCAACTGGCACTTCTTAGCCCATTGTTGAGGTGCCCCTTTCATGAAAGGAATAAATAATTGCCTTTTTACTGCTATCTTCTGACTCCAGATTTGTAATTTAGAATAAGAGGTGAGTGTTCATCACTTTTATCCCTCTCTGTATGTTGGCCAAGAAAATTCCAAGTGGAGTCACAAAGAGTTGGAAATAACAACAACCCCTTCTACCAAAAGCTGACATAGAAAATGAAGGCTTGATATGATTCTTGTTGTTGGTGTAGGGTATAGATTACTCATGACAGTGGAAGGAACGAATATCATTGATATATATTATGTTGAATGATTGAATCAACAGTTCAAGAGATCTCCATGAGCTGGGATAATGGGTTAAATCTAATAAGATGGATTTTTAATAGGAATAAATATCAGTTGCAAAGTTGAATTTCTAGGAATTCAATCAACTTAGAAAAAACAAAGCAGTTTGCCTATATGCCAAGTTTAGTATAAAAAGACTGGTAGTATTCATGAACTGAAATCTCATATGAGTTAATGAAATGATGAAGTAACCAAAAAATGTTTACATGATTTTAGGTCATGATGAATGGAAAAAATATTGAATTTACAGCCAGAGAGCAATAGTTCAACTTCTGGTTCTTGGGCAGTTAATTAACATTTGTTTATTTCCCTCTATGTGCCAGGAACAATGCTAAATTCTAGGGATACAAAGTAAAACAAAGCAAGAATAAAAAATAGTTACTACTCTCCTGGAGCTTACAATCTAATGGGAGAAGTTTAATACATAAAAAGAAGTTGCAAGAGGCAGTAAGTGGCTCAGTGAACACTTCCTAGCTATGTGACCCTAGAAAATTTGCTTAAGCCTAGCTGTCTAGGCTTATCAGAAATACTCTGCCTTGGAACCAAGGCAGAAGATAAGGGTTTTCAAAAAAGAGTTGCAAAGTGGTAGTGAGGGTGGGGGGAAGAGAAGGAGGACATCACCAGTGGCAAGAAGTGATGATGAAGTCCAGAGGAGTACAGTTTGGTGGAAAATGCCAACTGTTCAGGTCACAATCCTTAAATGGAAAATCTAGGAAGGGCTATCCACATTGTCCACTTTCTACCCTCCCTAGTAAGAGAGATAAGGAGGGAGAAACCCCAGATGTAGGGTATTGAGGAGGTGTGAGTTTCTGGGTTGATACTATTAAGGGTTAAGGCAAGTCATTTATCTCTCTGGGTCATAGTTTCCCCATCTGTAAAATGTGATGACTGAACAAATTAACAATTTTGATCTCTTGCAGCTATCAATTTAGGATCATAGTGTTCAAAAATAGTAAATAATAGTATAATTGCAATTTGCTATTCACACCATACCCAGATTATTATGCTGTTTTGGGTACCACAAATCCTAGTGGTTCCCTACTACTTTCAGGTTCAACTATAAAAGATCTCCATTTGGTCTTTAAAAATTTACAATCTCTACAATCCCATCTCTATTTTTTCAGTTGTTTTACATTTTATAGTCTCCCAATCATTACAATCTAGTTACACTCACTGGTCTATTTACTATTCCGCACACACAACCTTCTGTCTTTGGTCTCCAAGCTTTAGCACTGAATGTCCCCTATGCCCAGAAAACTCTATCCTCCATTCTACTTCTTCCTTTCTTTGGCATATTTCAAGATTTAGCTTTAATCCTATTTTTTTTTACAAAAGGTCTAACAGTTTTCACCAACTTCTAAAGTCTTCCTCTCTGAAATCTATATTTTCCTTTTGTATATCTTGTATTTACATAATTTTTTGCACATTGTTTCCCTATATTAGAACCTGAGATTAGGACAAGGATCACTCTTTTTTATTTGCTTTGTATCTATAGTGTTTAACAGTGCTTGGCACGAAGTAACTGCTTATGAAATGCCCGTTGACTGATTGATATTTTAAGGAGGTCACCAATGAGCTGTAAAAGTATCCAGTAGAGAGATTCAGAGGATTGGAGACCTTAAGATGAATGGCTGGAGGAGCTCAACATGTTTAGGCTGAGGAAGCAAATTGATAAACTTAAAGTAACTAGTGTGTTTTCATGTGGAAGCAAAATTCCATTCATTCTATTTGACATTAGAGAGCAGAATTAGGAGTAATGCATGGAGATTTAAGAGGAACAGAATTGAGTTCAACATAAGGGAAATCTTCCTACCAAATCAGGGTATTTTCAAGGCACTTAGTATAAAGTTTAGCAAATGTTGAGTCATTTTAATTGTGTCTGACTTTTCATGACCCCTTTTAGGGTTTTCTTGGAAAAGATACTGGAGTGGTTTGCCATTTCCTTCTTCAGCTCATTTTAAATATGAAGAAACCAAGGCCAACAGGGCTAAGTGATTTGTTCAGGTACACAGATAATAAATATCTGAAACCAAATCTGAACTTGTGAAAATGAGTCCTCCTGATTTTTCCAAGCCCAGTGTGCTATTCTCTGTAATGATATCTACTGGATTACAGTAGACATCATATAAATGCTTAGTCCTTTCTCTTTCCCTACCATTCAGAGGTGTCCAAAAAAGTGCAATTGATTGCTCCAGGTAGAAGTAGATTCTCCTATACAAGAATCATTTAAAGTGAGGGCTGGATGGTCCCCTGTTGGGGATCTTGTAGAAGATGTTGGAGTCTTCAGAGTAGAAGTTTGGCTTAAATGTACTACAATAATTGGTCTAGAGGGTCTTTGAAGTCTCTTATAATTGAGATTCTAAAATTCTGCAACCAGAAAAGGGCATGATCAAAGATTATTTATGTAAAATTATTTTGCTAGCTTTTTAAGAATTGTCTACTTACAGGTCTGATTTGTAATCGACCACCATGTCCAAGGGTATAACTTCTTGATTCACACCTCTCCCTCAACTGTAACCTTGGCAGAAAGACTTTTGTCAGGGTCAAGAAACCAATAAAACTTCAGTCTCTGCTTGTACTTGATCCTATCTCTACCCTAGGATCATTCCTGAAGCCAGAAGTGGGGGTGGGGGGACAAATAGTACAATGGTATTGGTAAGTTAGGAATATCAATTTCAGAAACAAAGGAAAACTGACATGAAAGAAAAAATCTACATCTGAAGACAGATATCTAAAGAAAGAATTGTTTAGATAACCTCACAAAACCCCCTTGAATTGTACACAGAACACTGTAAAAATAAGGAATAAATATGATATCAACACAGACTAACCCAAAGTATCCATGTGTGTTCAATTCTTAAAGTATGTGTAAAGAAAAACATTGGAAAGGAATTTTAAAAGTTCTGAATATAAAAAGTAACAGTCAAACAAAATACAAACTATTCTTTCAAAACAACATACCACCTTTAACCCAAACCTGATGTTAAATACCAAGGAACTAGATTTCTGAAGACATGAAATATGACAAAACAAACAGTTAATTGGGGACAATAATATCCCACACTACTGAAAAACAAGGATTACCAGGAATTATGTGAAGGAAGGAAGAGAGTGGGAGGAAAAAGCAATGTTTGAGTCTAGTGAACTAAATCTTAACACCAGCTGACTTAGGACTAATCTAATAATGTTGAACATATACTAGAATATGTTACAGAAAGGAAGAATCATCGACAAAATACAGATGACTTTATATGCTTAATGATGAATCTCTTCTTAGAATATATCATGAACTACCAGGAAATTAAAATAAAAATCCAGAAATTTAACTCATTGGATCAAATTCATGGGATGAAATTCTTTGTTCACATTTATTAAATACAACATGCATTTATTAAATACCCAGTACATGTAAGGTATTGTTAGAGGTTAATGATACAAAGACAAAAATAATAAATTTTCTCAAAGAGCTTACATC
The DNA here is from genome assembly GCF_027887165.1 of Monodelphis domestica. Classification (NCBI taxonomy): domain Eukaryota; kingdom Metazoa; phylum Chordata; class Mammalia; order Didelphimorphia; family Didelphidae; genus Monodelphis; species Monodelphis domestica. Next base: position 145,007,537 of record NC_077228.1, on the reverse strand, counting down.
CTCCTATAATGTGAATATATTTAAACAGGAGCACTTAAGTTGGTGTTGATGTGACCAATCACCAGAACTCATTCATTCAATACTTATTGAGAAAATGCTAGATGGAAGATACTGTCCTAGGCACTACAATGCATACAAAGAAAAAGACTACTCCCAAGAAACTTACAATTTAGTAGGAGTGATAAAAATCTGGATACATATAGTGACAATGTAAAGTAGAACATGATAGACAGATAAGGCTCTCTGAGACATTCATAAAGGGGTAAAACCTCTTCCATTTGGGTGGTGTGTAAAAGGAAGTAGAAATGGACATGTAGAATATGGAGCACTTCAGTTGTGGTTCCAAGGACAGGTAGAAATGAAATACATATTTTGGGAGATTCAGGATATAGTGTGAATAAAAACATAGGAGTGGGAAGATTAGAGAAATGTTTGGGGAATAGTCGGTAGTTCAGTTTGGTTGTTCCATGGATATATTAAGGGGTGTATTATAAGATTAGCCTAGAAAGGAAGGTTGCAGTTAGATAAGTAGGGGCACTAGGTGCCAGGCTAAATCATTCAATTGTAGAGTTGAAAGATATCTCAAAGTTCATCTAGCCTAATTTCCTCATCTTGCACATGTTGTCAAAGGAATGGAATAAACAAAAATTAAAGATTATTGTTTTTCATTGGGCATCAGTGAATATGTGACCTGGAATGCAGAAAACATTTTCTTGACTTCAAAACTGGCCTCAGATGCTGACTAGTTGTATCTAGGGCAAACCACTTAACCCTGTTTGTCTCAGTTTCTGTGTCTATAAAATGAGCTGGAAAAGGCAATGGCAAACTACTCCAGTATCTTTGCTAAGATGACCTCAAATGGGGTCATAAAGAGTCAGTTACAACTGAAAAACAACTAAACAATAACAATTACATTCATTGATGGATCTAGGATTAAGGGCACTAAGAAAATTACCCAATGTGGCAGAAAGGAAGGAAGTATAATGAATTTAAGCTTTCAATTCTTAGTGATGTTTTCAATAACAAAATTATGGAAACAAGTGAAGAAAGAAACAGGTCTGGGGAATAAGATGTTATAATCAATTTTGGACATGTTGAGTTTGAGATGATGTGACTGTCACCAAGGTGACTACCACAATATCCCCAGGGCAATATGTAGAAGAACACTGAAATGTAAGCATGACGCATGTGAGAAAGATTGGGGGGTACAGATATAATTTGGGCTTCATCTGCTTAGAACTGTTATTTTAATTCAATCAATGAAAAATTATGAAGTAACTATTATATACCATGAAACTTTCTAGGCCCTTCAGTAGCTGAAATTATGATGATTGATGAGATCTCCAAAAAGGGGGGGGGGGAAGGACTCTGAGCCATCTGCACTTCAGTAGAAAAAAAAGAACTTTGAAGGAGACAGAAAAGGATCATAAAGACTGAGAACAAGGAGAATACATCATTTTGGAAGCAGATGAAACAGAGATGAAAAACTTCAGGAAGGAGTCCATGGCAGAGTTTCAAGTATCTGTTGTCATTCAGTCCTATCTGACTCTGTGTGACTATTGACAATAGCATGATTCCTGGCTCAATGCTACATTCACTGAGCCATCTAGAGGTAAAAAAAAAAAAAGATGAGGAATGAGAGCCTTGGCTGACTTCTGGTTATAATGATATATAAAAAGATCATAAAGAAGGATGGTCCTTCCAGTTAGAAATAAAGTATTAGATTATATAATTACCAGGAAATCCAAAGAAATATTAGTAAGTTCCTTCATCCTGCTCAAAGCTGCAGAAGAGAGAGCCAGAGGTGGCAAGGCCTGATAGAGTCTAGCAAAGGAGCACAAGGGCAGGCAAAAAAAAAATTAAGAAATCTAAAGCAGCATCCTGATTGGGGAATCCACTTGGGAGTCAAGCCTGCAGCAAAACTAGGCTTGGGGAGCCTTTAAGGAAAGAAGTTGCAACCCTGTAATAGTGTCATAATTAGGAATAGCTAAACACAGAAATGATAGGGAATACCTATGCTTTCCAGCAATATGAGTTCAGACACATAAAAGGAAGAAGGAAACCAGGAATGATACCCCAAGAAATTAGAGTTAGGAACAAAAATGGTCCTTTCATCCTTTGTGAGAATATATGAGGTGAAGAACTGTGGTCCTGGCATAAAAAACTTGTATTAGGAACTGAGATTGTAGATAAGTGAAATCATAAGACACTGATAAAATTTATGAAGAAATATTTTAGACAAAAAGATACTCAAGAGGTAAATTTGGAAGAAAAGAATAACGCTACAGCAAGCAAACACCTATCTTTTTTTTTTAAAGTGGCTTGACAACATCTATAAGAGTGACAGAAAAATGAAAGGAGATAAAAATGAGATATGCAAATTAAAAGTGAAATAAGAAACCTATAGAAAATAATTAGAAGAATTAAAAATGAAGAACAAAATGTAGAAAATCTTACCCAAGTAGTTGTATCTATGAAAATCAGAATAGATCAAATAGAATTCAATGACTTCATGAAATTAAAAAAATATGTTACAACAAAACCAAAGATGGATGGAAATAAAAGAAAATACAAGATGCTTACTAACAAAAACAACTGTCTGGGAAAACAAGTCAGGGAAAGAGAATTTTAAAATCATCAGACTCCTTGAAAACCACAACCCTACCACAATATACATACATACATTATTGCAATACATATTGCAGTAAATTATAAATGAAAACTGCCTATATTAATTAAAATTAAAATAAGTCTGAAGTGTCAGCTCATACCCATAAGACTGGCAAAGATCACAAAAAAGAAAAAATGACAGTTGTTGAAAGATATTCAAGAGGACAGATATTCTAAAAAGCATTTTTGGTGCAGTTGCGAATTGATCCAACCATTGCAATCTATTACTATAGCCTTCAAGTCTTTAAATTTTGCACTGAAATTTGACACAGCAATTGTACTACTGGTGATCAGAAAGCACCTTATGAAAAAATATTCATAGCAATATTTTTTGTCATGGCAGAAAGCTGCACCTGAATTCATGGATGGCTGGAAAAATTCTAGTACAGTATATATGTGCAATGAAATATTATTGAATCATAACAGATATCAAAAAAGATTTGATTCTAGGTCCTCTGATGCTAGAACAAATGTCCACTCTACTAAAAAAGGCATTTTAACTTAGAGTTAGATGAACTATTAATATAATTTTCCTTTTGAAAAATTAAGAGGACATGAAATCATTCTACCAATTAAGTTTTAAAATAAATAAATAAATACTTAGGTATATTTCAACAATTTTTCACTAATTCTTAACTATTATAAATCATAGCTTACTTTTACCCTGGAGGCCACTATTATTTCCAGACTTTGATGAGAAAACCAGGCTGATTCATCCTGAATCCCATGTTGGAACTGAGCCTTCCCCCATGAGTAGCATTCAATTTAGCATAACAAACAGCTCTAGGCTCTTTCCCTTGAAATTAGAGCTTCTAGCTCTTATCTATTATAGTTAACAGTTCTTTTTAGCCTGCTTTGGATTTTAAAGTTCATTAAAGACTTAATTTGTGCTTACAATTTTTTTTATCAGCTAAAGCATCTATGATATTTCCCCCCTGCCTTATGCTTTCTTTCCCATATGATTGAAGTAAAATAGAAACAGAAGTTTGATGAAAGTTGGGCTTTACTGGTTGGTTAGGTTACCTTTAGAATTTTTTTAAAGGATCTCAAACCTACTTCCTCTTCACTTACATATTTGACATACACCTATATAAAATGACTCTTTATAAGAACAACAGTTGCTCCCAACATATTTTATACACTATTAAAGCAAATATGAGTTTCATTAATAGGATAAACTATAAAATAAAATTGTTTTCTTTCTACCTATTATTATACCACTTAAAGGATCATGCCAGAAAGTACTCAGAAAGATAAACAAGTAATGATGATTTAAATAATTGTTTACATATACCTGTTTTTAAAGACCAGTCCAATTTCATTAAATTAAAAACCATTAGTGATTTGATTAGGGTTCTATTTTTGGCCCAATTATGAAAGATAATCATTCATTCCTTTAATAAGCCTTGTGACTTGATAAGAATTCACTTTGTTAAAAATCTGAATGAGGCTATCCCCTCTACCCCCATTAAAGTTCAAGAGTGACATCCGTAGGCACTTAAGAAAATCAAGCCTGCCTTCCATTTCTGGGAAAAGTAATGATTATACCAAATTGACCAAATGTTATGGCAACAAATGGCTAAGGCTCACTAGAGAAAGGTAGATTCATTTAAGTGGCAATATCTCTTTACAAACATTAAGTTTTTTAAGTTCAAAGTAAAAAGCAAGCAATTTGTAAAACTTTCTTCTGAATAGATTGTTATCTAACCTAGATACGTTTTAGACATAAGATCAAACTCTATTGAGAATAGATATATCAGAATCACAGTATCACCAAATTTTAGGATTGGAGATACCAGGACAACCTTTAGACTCAACCAGGCATTGGGAACCTTGTCCAAGTTTTGCTCATATCATGAATTCTATCTACAAACTTAATAACAAGCAGTTATCAATTTTCTACTTAGACATCTAGTGATGAACAAATTGACCACTCTTGAACATATTTTATTCTCCCTTTTTTAGGTGGGGTTACAGTGAGTGGGGACAGGTCAGTTCAGATTCCCTTCCAGGATGAAACAAAATTAATCCAATCCACATGACAAGCTTTCAAATATTTGATGATAGCTATCATTCCCCAGTTCCCTCCACCAAGACTTTTCTTCTCAGAGATAAATATCTCTCGTTCCTCCAAATGATCTTTACGTGGTATAATTTTGAATCTTCTCACTCCCCTTGTCAATGTCCCTTCTGAACTGTAGAGCCAAGAACTGGCCACAGTACTGCAGTTGTGACTAGAATAGATCATTATTGATCAGGAGCCAATCAACAAACACTGTCCTGGATAAAAAAGGTAATGGGCTCCTTTGTTGTCTTCTTGCCTTATTTTCCTCCAAATTTCATATCCCCTATTACCAGGTTTCTTAAATCTCAAGGTTGGGGATATGAAGCTGGATATAATATCTATATATAATCTATATATCTACATCTATAGCTCTAGTTGCCTCTATATCAATATCATTTTTAACTATCTATATCTACAGGAGTCCGTGTTTATTTTCACTAATCTCAACTGATATTTAGCATTTCCTTCAATTATAATAAAAATATTATTCCAAGAAGGCATGCATACTTTTTACCAGACTGCCAAAGAGGTCCATGACACATACAAAAAAGGCAAAGAACCCTGTTCTTACACTCAATCGAGTTATGTATAAATTTGAAAAGTTCAGTTAAGTAGTGCAGTAGATAGAGTATTGGGGCTGGAGTCAAGAAAACACCTCTAATTGAGTTCAAATGTGGCTTTGGATATTTACTGGTTATTAAACTCTGGGCAAGTCATTTAACCCTATTTGCCTTCTTTTCTTCATCTGTAAAATGAGCTGGAGAAAGAAATGGCAAACCAGGCCAGTTTCTTTGCCAAGAAAACCCCAAATGAAGTCATGGAAAATCAGATGTGACTGAAATGACTGAACTAAAACAAAAATTTTAAAAGGTGCAAATATATCTGATGAGGAAAAAATAAGAAGTCTATGCTTGTGTGAATGTGAGTAATGTATGCAAAACTGATTCTGAGGAGTGTGATCCCTTAGAAAGATTTGCAAATATAATAAAGCATGAATTCTGATCCTTCCAAAGAGTTGGAACATTAACATTTTCAGTTAGGCAAGATCTTGGACATCTTTAGCTTAGTTACTGCTTCCTTTTAAAATATGAATTAAATTTTTTAAAACCCTTTTTTTTACTTGATAGGCAAGAGGAGAAATAGGATCTTTCTCTCTCTATATGTATATATACATATATATATATATATATATATATATATATATATATATTAAACACTTACCTTCTGTCTTGGAGCCAATACTTTGTATTGGCTCCAGGCAGAAGAGTGGTAAGGGCTAGGAAATGGGGGTTAAGTGACTTGCCCAGGGTCACACAGCTGGGAAGTGTCTGAGGCCAGATTTGAACCTAGGACCTCTTGTCTCTAGGCCTAACTCTCAATCCATTGAGCTACCCAGCTGCCCCCATATATACATATATATATATATGTATATATATATATATAATTTATAGTATATATTCTTTATGTTAACCTCCATAATTACAGAATGGTAGAGTTAGAGATCAATGAATCTAATTCCTATTTTCCTTGATGAGGAAATTGAGGCTTATAGAGTTTAAGTTACTTGCCAAAGATCATATAAATACTCAGAAATGGGATTTGAACTCAGTTCTTCCTGACTCAAAATGTAGTGCTCTGTTCTACTATGCCATGCTAAAATGTTAACATAATTTAGCTCTCACGTGATTAAAGTGTCAAAAAAGCACAATAATATTTTTCTAATTTATAATGCCTGTCATTAATGACAGTTAATTAATCAATTAAGTAATATCAAGTGCTATTTTTATAGAAACAACATTTTAGGCAAAATAATACTTGACCACACATAGCCTTAAAAAGAAACTACCAAATAGAAATTGTTTCTTTTTAAAAAAAGAATACTATAAGTGGCAGAATTTTTCCAAAAGGAAATAAAAGGTACAATATTTAAGGATTTGGGGTTGATGAAAGACATTACATAATACTTGAAACTAAAGTTTGTTTTTTTTCTTGCCGGGACATTTAGTGGTAGAATAGCAAATCAACCTTTATCTTACCCTTTACTTTCAAGTCTTCTAATACCTTTGACTGGACTGCTGCATCACTCACTAATTTGATCTCAATATTTCGAGCAGCTAATTGTAGCAACTTTTCAAAAAGACGCTGACCCTAGGAAGAACAATAAAAAATGCGAGTGAGGAAATATCTTTTTAGGTAGTTAAAAATTAAAGCATTTAAATTTTTTAAAAAGTGAAACTAATTTTTACAAAAGATGGACAGAATAACCACAATAATCATTTGTCTCACTCTTACAAAATATTCAGTATAGATGGAAGTTAATCTGAAAAGCAAGTTATTAGAAATTAGGGATAATGAGAAAGGCCTCCCTGTACAAAGTGGCCTTTGGCCTGAATCTTCAAAGAAGTCAGGGAAACTAATTAAATTAAATTAAATATATTGCCCTACATAATTTCCAATGATATATATTGGTTTCTGGATTTTTAAATACTTTAAAAAGAATTTTCCTAAATTAATATACTTCATAAAGTCAATACAGTAAGACATATATATGGTCAGTCTTAGAGTTGGTAAGGAACCTTCTTCTTTGTATTGTTGCTGTTCAGTTGTCTGAGTCATGTCCAACTCTTCCTGATTCACCCCCATTTTTATCTTTTCCTTAAAAAGTTTTTAATTTATTTTTTGTTACATCAAGTTCTAAGCTAGTCCCCTCTCTCCCTGCCAACCCCACACTAGAGAAGGTTTGGGGGATTTCCCTAGCACAGTAGCTACTTTTTATTTTTCCCATCTCCATTACCAGAGAAAGGGATTGGGGCCTGCTCTGTGTACTCCAGTGTTAATATTTTTGCATTTTTTAAAAAAGTGGGCCTTGTTGCCCTGAATTAATACTCACACTATATATTTAGTCAATGTAGAAAAAAAATAACTCTTCTCCAGCCTGTATTTATGGCTCTGTAGCTCAACATTGACTCTGAATGTGCTATTTTTATGGGACTAAAAACAAAGGCTATCAGGCCTCTCCTAAACAATCAGGAATGGATACTCCAAGCTACATAGATGCAGACAGACTGTGATTAAAGGAAGTATATTTTTAATTTTCTCACACACATTCTTAGTATTTACACAGAGGTAGCTTTAAAAAAGCCTAATTATGTAAATCACTGATAGTGGATGCTGTATTTAGGCTCGTTTGGAATATCTATTGATGCCACTTCCTTCATTTTGAATGTCTGGAAACTTTCTTAATTTGTAATTGCAGAATTATCTCATGCCTAATATCTACTAAAGGCATTTACTGAATGCCCACTTTGTAGAGAGCATTATATTTAGATCTCAGACTTCACACTTAAACTCATTTACTATCTTAAGAAAAAGTCAATAAATAAAATAATAACTGTCATTTCTGTGGCATTTTTAGTTTTGTTAAGTTGTTTATATTCAGTTATATATATTATATTTATATATATTATTTATATATATATATATAAACTGTTTATATTCAGTTTATATTCAGCTGATACTCACAATAGTTCTGCTAGGTGAGAGTTGTAAGTATCATTTACATTTGACCAATGAGGAAATGAAGGCTAAAAAATGTTAAGTGACTCCCCAAGGGTCACACGGCTAAGAAGTGTCTGATAATAGTAAGACACTTTCAAAGTTTGCACTTGCCAACATGTATAATTCTGTATCAGCTAACATACAGCCAGCAGTGTAAAAATTTTGAAGATATAAATTAAGAAATGACCAGAATCAAGGCAATAATTTACATAATTACACTATTGGAAAACTGTAAGAAATCTGAATTACAATCATTATCCAGGATTCCAGAGATCTAATGATGAAACACGCTATCCAATTCCAGGCAGAGATTACAGACTAAGGGGACAGAATGAGACATATTTTTTGGATACGGTCAACAAGATAATCTGTTTTGCTTGACAATGTGTATCTTTTACAATGACCTTCATTCCCCCCCCTCCCCCCATTGGGGTGGGTAGGAATGAAAGAAAAATTTTTGTCCAATTATTTTCAGTCTTTGTGACTCCATTTCAGGCTTTCTTGGCAAAGAAACTGAGGTAGTTTGCCATTTCCTTCTCCAGTTCATTTTGCAGATTAAGAACTTATTTGGCCAAACACTTTTTAGCTCATACAACTAATGAGTCTGAGTCCAGATTTGAAATCAAGAAGATGAGTCTTCCTGACTTCAGGTCTAGCACGCCATCTACTCTGCCACCTAGCTTCCTTGTGAAAGATAATACATGTCTGTTATTTAACATTTTCATAAAACTAATAAAATGGGATAGGTATGGACCAGTGATTTCATTAGGAAAGGAAACTCCCTCTATCAATGAATCAGCACTTTCTCTGCAAGTCAAAGTCAAGAGAGTTGCCTAAAACACTAAGTGGTTAAATGAATTGTCCAGAGTAGCAAAGCCTGTAAGTGTGAGAGGTAGCATTTAAGCCCACCTGGCTATCAGACTGGATCTCTAGCTAATTTGCAATGCAACACTGTTGCATATTACATTAATTAAAATACAACTTCACATGGTGTCTGTAAACATGTTTATGAAAAGCAGAAGGATCTCCAGGATGGATTTCAGGATAGTTTGGTGCTAGTTCATCAGCATGCATAAAAATCATGAAGGTTGACTGCAGTGGTTGGGGTGGAAATGAAGGAAGATAAATCAGGTACCCAAGTCATTAAAGGAGGATGGATTACTTACATTTTTACTGAATAAAATGAAGTTTGACAGGGATAAATGTAAAACTTGTTTTTCAATCATTCAGTTATTTCCTATTTTTCATAATCTATGGATCATATAGCAAGTTGGGTTCTTTTATCTTCTGCTATTTCTTAAAGTCTGTCTAAATTTATAGTCATGGTTTCCATGACATTATCTATCCATCTCATTCTTTGTCATTCCCTTCTCTTTTTGCCTTCAACCTTTATCAACATCAGGGCCTTTTCTAATGAATCTTGTCTTATTATGTGTCCGAAGTTTTTAAGTTTTAGTTTGCTCTACAGAAGGAAAGCTATAGCAAATCTGGCCAGTATACTAAAAAGCAAGACATAACCTTGCCAACAAAGATCCATAAAGCAAAAGCTATCATTTGTTGTTGGGTTTTTATTCCAGAAGCATCATATAGCTGTGAGTTTTGGATGATAAAGAAAGCTAAGAATTGCAGAATTGACACTTTTGAATTGTGCTGGAGAAGATTTTTGAGAGTGCCTTGAACAGCAAGGAGATCAAATGTAAAAATTCTTTGGTTCAAAACAAACAAGATCTCAGAGGTAGAATGGGGAGGTATGGCTGGGCATTAGCTCCTGAGGGGGAGAAAAACTGGAAAATTTTAGAGAACTACAAAGTTTTAGGTGAGTTAACATTCTACCATGCAAGGCAAAAAAGCTATTGCTGTTTTAGACTATATTAATAATGGAATATTATCTAGAATAAGGAAAATAATAATATTGCTATACTCTGAGCTAGTCTGGCCATATATGCATTGCTGTGTTTTTCTTACATGAATATTAAATATGTTTCTCTATTACTTTCACTGTTTGTTCTTCTTTCCTCTTTCTTTTTTAAAAATTTTATTTAATTAGTCAATTTAAGAATATTTTTCCATGGTTACAAGAATCGTGTTCTTTCCCTAACCTTCCCCTCCCCCCTCCCGTAGCCAATACACAATTCCACTGGGTTTTATATGTGTCCTTGATCAAAACCTATTTCCATATTAGTGATGTTTGCACTAGGATGTTCACTTAGAGTCTACATCCCCAACCATATCCCCATTGACCCATGTAGTCAAGCAGTTGTTTTTTCTTCTGTTTCTACTCCCACAGCTCTTTCTCTAAATGTGGATGGAGTTCTTTCTCATAAATCCCTCCGAATTGTTCTGGATCATTGCATTGCTACTAATAGCAAAGACCATTACATTTGATTGTGCCACAGTATATCTGTCTCTGTGTATAATGTTCTCCTGGTTCTGCTCCTTTCACTCTGAATCAATTCCTGGAGTTCATTGCAGTTCACATGGAATTCCTCCAGTTCATTATTCCACAATTTGTTCAGCCATTCCCCAATTAAAGGGCATTCCCTCATTTTCCAATTTTTTGCTACCCCAAACAGTGAGGCTATGAATATTCTTGTAAAAATCTTTTTCCTTATGATCATTTTGGGGTACAAACCCAGCAGTGCTATGGCTAGATCAAAGGGCAGACAGTCTTTTAGCACCCTTTGGGCATAGTCCTCTTTCTTATTTCTAAGATCAACTAGAGCAAGTCTAATTCCTCCTCTCCCCTTACTGCCTTTCAAATTCTTGATCAAAGTTGGTATAGCCATGTCTTTTCTAGGCTAAACAACTCTGGTTTTCTTTCCCTTCAGGAAATCCCTGAATGACTTTTTCTTATTTCAGTTTCCCTTTTCTGGAAACATTTCAGCTTACCTATTCCTTTTCTAAAATTGGAAGTCATAGATCTAGACCTGGAAGGGACTTCAGAGGACTCAGAGGAGCAGGAATTAAGTCCTGTTCATTTTGCAATACTCTTCCTACATTAATAAATTCCAGTGACTTCCCATTATTTGCATAATCAAATATAATATCCTCTCTTTGCATTTAGAGCCCTGAATAACCTGGATCCTTCTAGTCATTTTTATACTTCAATTGCATTCATGTATGCTACAACAAGTGTTCCTTGAATGGGACATTCTATCTCCCTACTCCATGCCTTTTAACTGGCTGTTACCCCTTCCCTGAAATGCTGTCCATTCTCACTCTTGCCTATGGGCTCCTTAAAGACTCAGTACAAATTCCACTTTCCATAAGACTCTAGCTTCCAAGACTCTTTCCCTACCCAATCTTTCCCTTTCTTGAGATTATTTCCTACTTATACTGTGTGTTTATGTGAATGTATATATACATATATGTGTATATATATATATATTTCTACATCTATATATATCTATATATCTTACATGGACATAGTAGTTTGCCTATTGTATTCTTTGTTAGAATATGAGCTTCTTGATGGAAAAGATCATGTTATTTTCCTTTCTTTGTAACCCCAGGATTTAGCTCAGTGCCTGGTACACAGGAAATGCTTAATAAATGCTTGTTGTTGACTGACTGACTAATAGTCATAGCTCAGGATGAATATCAAGTTGAAAAAAGCTCTTTGACTAAATTGTACCAAGGCTTTATTAGAATTTAGTGTTTAAGAACCTTCTCACTTAATTGCAGTAAGATAAGGGGAAGGTTAAGTTTTATTGTGGCCCGCAGGGTTCAGGAAATAAACTGTTGATGAGCATGTCTCCATCTTTGAATACCTGATGGCAAGGTACAGTCAGAAGTGTAGGGGCATAGACACTTTCACAGGTAGAGACCCCTCGTTGAGAAAATCCTAGTACATTAATTAAACCAGCAAAGGATTAAGTGATTGGTGCCAGCTGAGGGGTGCTCATAGAGAGAGTACATATTACTAGTCAATTCATCAGTAAACAGATTTTGTCCCATTAAGGGTTTTAATTATTCTGTGCAGTGCATTATGACTCCATTATCTAATGACAGTTCTCTACAATTATGTATCCCCAAGGGGGGGATGAACGCAGCCATCGCAGCAAGGAGCAGATGAAGAGATATTCATGCTCCATGTGATTAGCATTTGGAGATCCCACTGTTTGAGGGTATGGGGTGGGGGGAAGCTTGGCTATGAACAAACTCATTCTGACAATAATGGGCCCTAGAATGGCAACTCCTATAGGGTGAGATATTATAAGCAGGAATGGTGCATTTGTACAAAAGACATCAGATTGAGTCCTACAGGGATGCAAAGAGGCATCTTTGGTTATGCTCCAATATCCAGTCTAGAATCTAGTGCTGACAGATCTTCCTTACATGTCATGATCCATTAGCAATTTCTGTCTGAGAGGATGGAGAAAGGGATAGCCAGGAAGCAGGAGGTCCCTTAAGAGCTCTAAATTAAAGAATTCTTGATAATGTCTAAAATAAAAATAAGGAAATTAGGAGATAAAGGGTGGAGCACAGAGATGATATGGAGTAAAGTTTTTGTGAATTTAGGATGCCTATTGAATGTCAAGGTGGAAAAATGTTATGCAACAAACAGGTATTTATAATTAGCCTGTTCTAGACAGTGGTAGGCACTGGATAGAAATACAGAGAATGAAACAATCTCTACTCTCACGTGGCTTATAGTCTAAGACAAATACTTATATCAGTATATATCAAATATTAAAAGAATAAATACAAAAAAGTGAATCTAATACTATCAATGAAGATCAATACAATAAAGAACTATAAAGTTTAGAAGGAGAAATCATTACAAGTTGTGGGCATCAGGGAAAGCTTTCTTAAGGAGGGAATTGTGGAAGATTCATGCATGCAAAGGACAGAAGCTGGAGATAGGTCAGCTGTCAATCAAAGGAAAATTCCATGTGGAATGTAACCGGGAAACAGTTGGAAGCAAGAGTCAATTGCTGATGGGATTTCTGGACTTGGCTGAAGGCTTTCTGGGCTTTCTGATTATTTGAAGGAAGAAGCTGGGTTTATCTCTGGGACTTGGGATAATCAAGTTGGAGGTGGCCTGGCTGATTTGAAGGCAGAAGAAGAAGGACAATAGTCCATATCTCTCTCTCTCTGACTGTCTCTGTTTCATGCTAGTGACTGAATTGCCATTTCTCTCAATATCCTCCAACCTAAGACTCACTGTAGATAATAGGGAAGCCTTCACCCCTCTTACCTTCATCCTCTATCTTGTCCTGTTTTCTCCAATAAATCCTTACATGAAATAAAGAAGAGAAAGGAATATTTCCTCTGAAACATCCTAGCTCACTCTGAGTGACTTAGAAGGAGGCTGAAGAAGAAGGGGGAAACTGAAGGGAAGAAGAGGGGAGGAAGGGAGATTGGAAGAAGGAAGTATAAAAGGGAGGAGGGTAGGCAAAGGAAGATAACTAGCTGATCTATTAGTTATCATTTATCCATCAAATATACCCTCCAATATCACCTATTACAATTTGGCACCTCGGGCTGACTGAACTTACAATCCCAAAACAAACAGCAAGATGTTCAAGCAAGTATTCTGTGGGGTAGTTGTGCTGGCAGCCATTATGAATTACTGGATCTACAACATCCTGTATAGTAAAATGACCACCATGATAGTTGATTTGGTGGAATACCTGGGCAACATCACGATGCTCATACTACAATGGCCATTCCAAAAAGAAACTGTCCTTTGGCACATTACGACTCAAGTTTATATCATCTCCATGGTGGCCATACAGGCACTGACCTATTTGAAGAACATCTATAGATTTATAATCCCCCAAAAGGCAACAAAGATAATGGTGGTAGATACGAACTTGGAAAATGTTGTTAAGAACATGTTTGAAGAATTTATCAAGGCAAAAGGGATAGACCAGATTAAAGACAAGAACAATGGCCAGACAGTACATCCAAAGAGAAAGACAGAAAGGCAAAGAAAACAAAGGCTAAGGCACAGGGAAATGAAAGTGACAAGGACACTAAGTCTGATAGTGAACCTGAAAAATTTTTTCCACTAAAGGATGTCACTAAGTTATCAAGTACAGCTGGTGTGTTACATTCAAAAGTGCATCGACAGTTTACAACCCAGGAGTTTGATCCCCTGAAGAAACGGGTTCCAAAATTTATTGATCAGCCCTATAAGATGCAGAAAGAGCAGGGACCTGAAAGATAAGAAGGACTTGTCAATTAATCCAACATTGCTGGCATACTTATTCAGTGGAGACAAGGGCATAGAAATGGTGATGTTGATTCAATCCATAAACATTTATTAAGTGCCTACTATATGCCAGGCACTCTGCACAGACTATCATAGCCTATTTCTAAGCCTATTATTCTCAAGGAGAAGTCATCCAGCCTTGCAGCAGGGATACTCTGTGTGTTGCCTGGAAGCCCCAAGAGTTCAATAACTGTAGAAAACAGCTGCCAAGGCAGTAGAGGGAGATTAGAGAAGTGAGGGGAAATAGATAAGCTAAATATAGGAGAGAAAAATCTATAGAAAACAACTTAAAAGGGAAAATTATTGAATTGAAAAGATTTAAAACAATCCAGGCTGGTTAAAGATTTAGGTAGTTCTATACAAAAGAATTTAAATAGTCTCAGTTGGGTTAGCTTTTGTTAACGGTGGTGCTTATGAATTTATATCAGGGTGATTCTTTCCTCTGGGGAAAAATAATGAGCATCCTTTGTAGATATTAAGAATCCTCACACCCTTTTGTGAAGCAAGGAATTGAATTAACATTATTCAACAAACAGGGAAACTGGAACATATAGAAATAGTGTTTTCGGCTTAAAAAAACATTTTATGGCTTATATAAGATCATCAGAAAATTCAAATACCCCCAAATAACAAAAATATTATATGTAATCCATACAGTTGATTATTTATGATTATTATAAAATATGTTTAATAATTTTAATAATTTTTTGAGATGCTGAAGTTTAAACTTGTGATCTCGTTAGGGTGGAGAACTCCCTCTTCCCAGCTAACATAGATGGGCACATCTGTAATTTAAGAGTGTTACATTATTGTCTGAGGCTCCAAGATGTCTAGTAAAGGACCTACTGTCACCCCAAACACTCTCTGCCCCATAGCTGATGTACCCAGCTCTTTCAGACTTTAAGGCCTCAATTCAACATTGTACCACACTGTTTCTCTCTTCTTTTAAATAAGACAAAACACTTATTTTCTGTTTATTTTCATGCATTCTGTCTTCTAAGTATTTTTTCATATTTTATTGCTTATTATTTTTGCATAGTTATAGGCTGTAGATATATTGCTTTTATCTTGCTTTCTCACTCAAACATCTGTAAATGTTTTTCCTTCCTTAACCAATATAAATCTTATATCTCTCTAAAGAAATTTTCCTCTGAAAAAAGAAAGTCACTGAATCAGGACTAGAGTTTTTGCTTTGGGGACCCTATCTATAACAATAAGGAATAGAATGTTTCCCCATGTGGGGGAGAGAGTGCATAAAGTACAGTCATAAGGAACAGTCATCAGAATTTGTGAATGTTCTTTAGGGCTTTTTAACTTTGTGATGCTCATGTTATGATCTGTCTTCACATTGATGGCTAGGAAACCAGGGCAGAGACCATACATGGTAGCCCTACCCAACATTTTCTTCAAGCTCCCTACTTTATCAGTTTCCCTGACAATGTTATGTTAAAAATAAAAGTTAGCATTTCCCAGATTTTCTAGTCCTTTGTCTTCCAATTCACTCTCACATAGAAAGGAGTTCTGGAAAGGCCCTCAGAGGCCATCCAGTCCAACTGCCTCATTTTATAGGAGATGAAACCAAGATCCACAAAGATGAGGACATTTGAACAAGGTCACAAAGAGTCAGGGATGTGATCTGAATCCAGATCTTTTTATTCCAGATACATTATTCTTTTCTATTGTCCCATATAATCCAGGACCTCAAATAACAACATGGCTTTGATTCTGTGGAAAGCACGCTAGACAGTCAAAAGATTTGGTTTCTAATATTCATTTAGCCACTTTCTAGCTTTTCAACTTTGGGGAAGTCACTTATTTTTTTGACTCAGTTACTACACCTGTACAATGAAGATAACAATACATATACTATCTCCCTCAGAATGTTACTATTAAAGATTAAGTGAATTAATGTATGTAATGTAATTTACAAGGCAATGCAGGATCACAGATTTTGGACTGGATAAGAATTTAGAGGCTGGGTTCAATCCCTCACTTTTTGCTGAAACTGAGACTTAGAGAGGTTAACTAACTTCTCCAATGATGCAAAGATAATAAGTGGCAAAGCTGGAATTTGGAATGAGATTTTCCATTTCCTAAATCTAGTACTTTTCCAATTGCTCTATGCTTAGTTATTACTGTAATGAGATTTCTTAAATTATAATTATTTATTAAGAGTTAATATGTGTGGAGAAATGGATAAGGTATTATTTTAAAACTGGGTGATGCTCTCTTCCTATGTTGTTATTTCCTCTCATGCTAATAACACTGCCCAAATATAACAACACTATTGGAAAAGAGAAGGCTGAAAGATGATCTAAACATCATTTCCAAGTATATACTTTTTATGACATTAAGAATATTAACTCTGCTTTTTATCACTATGGAAGACAAAACAGAAGTAAAAGGTCATTACATTTAGCAGGAAAAAATAGGTTATCTAATATTGAAGAACTTCCCAAGGGTGGGGATTATTACATTGGATAGGGGAAGGAGCCTAGTTTTTCTCCAAAATTATTTTAAAAAAGAAGATTCTCATCCAATAGATGGTTTAGTGATGGTATAGTTCAAACTAAAAAATAAGAATAAGCTTCACTATGTCCAATAGTCCTACCGAAATCAGAAGAGCCCCCAGCACTCTGAGTTGATGTGCCAACTAGGTGGAATGGACCTTAATTTCTTTAACATTTATGATTCATGAGCTAATCTCTGTTCTATCCTTCCAGTTTTAGGTGGACTATTGCTTCAGTGATTTCTGGACAGCTAAATGTTCTTTTTATTTTTATCAGTTAGAACAGGAGCCAAATGTTCCTTAGGAGACCATTCATATTGACTTCAGAGTCTTCTTGCTCCTTTCCTCTGAGAGAATGCACCCTGCTGTGAAACTATGCTTTTCTGTAAAAAACTTATATTTGAACCTTGAAACTAAACAAGCAACCATGTCCTGGATTGTCAGATGGATTGTACAATGTGAGTTTTCATTTTGTTTCTGTTTTGTTAATTTACAGAGGCTTAAGAAACATTGCACTTTACCAACTTTATCAACTTGGAAAAGTCAAAACAGAATGTAAACAATTTATCAATAACAGCCTACAGATGTGATGCACATTAGAAACCTCCAGGAACCCATCGATCTCAATTCAAAACAAAATGATCTGCATACTTTCCTATTCTTATCAGAATTCTTTCCCTTGATCTGCCTATACTCTTGGCTTATTCAAAATCTATTACTCATTTAAAATAATAATAATGCTTACATATGATCCAAGGTAATTAAACTATTTAAAGATATTTTCTCAATGATGCTCATCTTCTATCAGACAGGATGAAAAGTGTCCAATTCTGTGACCCTTTCTCCACAAATAAGAAAGTCTAGTTTCTTGGTGAAACTTTTCCCTGTCATGCTGAAGAAACTTAATGAATCATTTAAATACCACATAATCAAGTTATCAAATATTTAGCACAAAATGTTATTAAGGCAGGTATTTTTAAAAATTTTTATTAAGGGCCCCCATGAAACCTATAAGCTCCTTATCAGAATAATGATCTTAAATTCATAAAATAAAATATATATGATTACAAAGGAAACCAATTATGTTGAAATATAATTAAAAATACTTTTTTAAAAATCAAGGCAAAAACTAAAGATAAGAATACCTATGTTAGGGTTTGGAGATTCCCCTTAGCATCTAAAAGGGTTACACCTTCTCATAACTTTGCTCAATTGCTCTTTTATTTTATTTTAGTTTTTGATCATTGAAAAATTTTATTTACTTAATTAATTTAGAATATTTTTCCATGCTTACATGATTCATGTTCTTTCTCTCACCCCTTCCAGCCAACATGCAATTCCAGTGGATTTTACCTGTTTCATTGATCAAGACCTATTTCCATATTATTGATAATTGCACTATGATAATCATTTAGTGTCTACATCCCTAGTCATATCCCCATCAACCCATGTGATCAAGCAGTTGTTTTTCTTCTGTGTTTCTATTCCCACAGTTCTTCCTCTGAATGTGGATATGATCTTTCTCATAAATCCCTCAGAATTGTCCTGGATCTCAATTGCTCTTTTAAAGGTCTTCGATAACCTCTTTTTTGCTGATGACAGTCTTCTCTTCTTAAATCTTATCTTTCTTGACCACTCTGCAACATTAGCATTGTTAATTAACTTTTCATCACTGGTACTTTCTCTTATCTTCCTGATCACTCTCTAGTCCCCATTACTGATTTTTCCTTCTTTCTTCCCCCATTTTTTTATTCTTAACCACCAGAACATATCCCACCCCACTCAGTGTATGGCATGTAGTAGGCACTACATAAATGCTTATTCCCTTCCTTTCCTCTTCCCTAGTCAGTCATATGGTCCATCTCTAGCTCACTTCTCTCTCTATTCTCTTTTGTAGTTTTCATGATTCTCTCATGCAAATAGGTCTCCAAACTCTGTAAAATGATTAAAGGGCCTTTAAGGACCCTTCAAGATATAGATCTATGATTCTCATCTTCTTATCCTGAACTCTCTCCCCAGTGCTGACCAGTATGGATAGAGTGACAGACCTAGAGTCAGGAAGACTTAGTTTTCCAAGTTGAAATCTGGCCTCAGATACTTAGCAACTGTTTGGCACTGGGAAAATCAATTATTTAATCCTGTTGGCCTCAGTTTCCTCATCTATAAAATGCACTGGAGAAGAAAATGGCAAATCACTGCAGTTTCTTTGATAAGAAAACTCCAGATAGGGTCACAAAGATTCAGATATGACAGAAATAACCGAACAACTATTCAAATCCATGAAGTCAATTCACTTTCACAAAGTTTTCTAAATGCCTACTATGCATCAAGACATCAATCACCATCTGGATTTTCAAGGACATTCCAACTTCAACATGTTCAAAGATAACTCAAAACCTTGATTTCAAAAAGGCACTTGTCTCTTTCTGACTCACTCTCTGTTGATATTACCATTATTTTCCTAGTCACTCAGGATATACAAATATCTATATCTATGTATATATCTCAGAATCATCTTGCACTTCTCTTTTCCCTCCCTAATTCTAACAACGTATATTAGGATTTTAAAGATTTGCTCATACTAATAAGTATACTTTGTGAGGTTCTTTTTAGTACTATGATGCATTGGTTATAGAGAAGTATCAGAGTCAGAAAAACCTGTACACTGAATAAATTGGCTTTGTGATTGTGGGCAACTCATTTAATCTCTACTGCCCCTTAGAAAAATCATTATATAAATTGCAAAGCAGTTACCACTGAATTAACTAACTGAGGGAGTTTCCTCATTTAGAGTTTCCTACATCAATGAAACAATAGATCCAGACCTATTCTTCAAAACCCAATTCAAATGCTACCTCCTACACAGTCCTTCCTGATTTGCCAAACTGAAAATTGGCTTTTCTTTCTCTAATGTTTAAAAATACTTTGTACTTGTCAATACTATTATTTTGTATTCTCTTGGAATTTATTTATTAAAAAACCATGAAATATTATTTTATAGTCTTGCATATTTGCACATGAGTTTTATCTTCCTGCTATGCTCCATGAGGGCAATGATCATATTTTAATTCTCTTTTAAGAGTCTAGCTCAGTCTTTGCATATATATAGTGATTAATAAATGGCTTCTAAAGGAATGAACAGATAAGACAAGAGTTATGAACATGGTTATAGTATTGGTTTTAAGTGAGCCCCTGACTCTTAATTACTCTAGATGTTGAAATCCTAAAGGTGAATTGGGGGTCTTCTTTAAGCCTTTATACTTTCCCTGGGCTATAATGGTATATAAATTAAAAGTGTAAAAGGACTCAGTCCATCATTCTTTTAATAAATAAATAGTTTATGTACACTCATGACCCTTATATTTTATCCAGGGGAAAAAAGCCTCATCTAAGTCAATGTAATAGAGAAGAGAGAGGCATGAGATTGTATTCAGTTTCTGAATACTAGTCTAAAGAGTGGTAAAACCTTTTTAAAAACAGGTTTTATTAACAAGAAGGACACATTTTTTCTTGTTTAATTTCAAAGGGAGCACTGATAGACATGAGTATATTCTGTACAGGGTGAGCAGAACATTAAGAGTCTGGAAACCAGGACAAAGGATGAGTGATGGAAAGAAAGAATGATATTTAACTCAGAAAAGTAGGAGAGATTAGAATAATCGCCTTTAAATATTTGAAGAGCCATCATGTTAAAGAGGGTATGGACTTATTCTGTATTGCTCCAGAGTCTACAACTAGAATCAGTATGTGAGAGTTGCATGAAGGTAGATTTTGGCTCACCCTAGGAAGACTTTCCTAAAAAGCAAAGCTCTTCAATAAGAGGTAACATCAAAATGAGTTCCTCAGTCTTTAAAAGCATTTACACTGAGCTGTGACTGATCATGTTTCAGAGATGCAACGAGAACTCCTATAGGAAGGAGGAAGATTCTATCATTGTCATCTTTCATAGAGTCTAAAGTGAAGAAAACTTTTACAATATCCATGACCAAAAGTAAGAAAACTAAGCATGTTCAGATCGTTAAGTGTGTAGGGTCCAATCCTCTGAGTAGATACAAAGGACTTTGACTACTTCCACCTCAACAAGGGATTAGGTGAACTTGCATCATGAAGCATTTGATAGAGGGTAATGACGGAGGGGTTAGGGGTAGGTAGGGAGCTCAGGGGATAGAGAATCAACCCTGGAACTGGGATGTTCTGTGTTCAGATTTGATTCCAGACACTTCCTAGCTTTGTGACCCTGGGCAAGTCACTTAACCCTAACTTCCTAGACCCTACAGCTCTTCTGCCTTGAAACCTATGCTTCGTATTTTAAGATAGAAGTTAAGGGTTTAAAATAAAAAAAAATAATGGAGGGGTTTGCCTTTGATTTAGAATATGTTTGGGAGTTCTATGAATGGTTTTCCTGTTGGGTAGCTACATTAAAAGAAAAAAAAGCCTTTTTAAGGACCACAGATCTGGAATTAAGAGTGCTCCCAAAAGGCTCCAGTGGAGGAATTCAAGCTCTCTCTTCCCTGTTAATGATGGAGTTAAAAATTGCTGCATCTCTGAAGTGAATTAATCAGTAGCTGACTTCATATTGAAAATGAAAAATTCCTTGATCAATTTGGATGACCTTGAAAATAATTGGATGATGTGGGCTGATTTAACATAGCAAATGTGCTTAGACTGGTTGAGAAATCTTGCCGTGTTTGGTATAAAATAACAGACCCATTCAGAACTCAGATATTTGAGTGTTTAGAAGCTAGTGATTTCCAGTCAAACTACTGGAAAAAAATACATTGGGTAGAAAAAAAACCCTAGTCTCAGCCTCAGTCTCAACCTCAGCCTCAGCCTCAGTCTATGTTTCCTCTCTCCTTTCTCCCTTTGACCAGAGGAGGGTCCTGTGCACTTTGGAAGATCAGAAGATTTAAACTTTTCATGAGTGTCCTTCCAACTCCTCTGACCTGATAACAATGTCTAAATCAGGAGTTGAGGATATACTATATACAAAGATTTAAGAATCTACAAAGAATCCAAAAGGAAACCTATACTCTAAATAAGGGAAATATCTCAATTTTTACACAAAGAGGAGAAAAATATTTTCAACAATCAAGAAACTGAGAGCACTTTCTCCTGAATACTGCATGCTTCATGGAAGAATGTGTCACAGACTTTAGGGAGGAATGTGTTGTACCAACTGTTCTTACTATAGCACCTAAATAAAGATCCCTTTATTTTGTCTCAGCCGGCTGACAAATTTCTATCTACTATTAATCAATGAGGAAACATTCCAATTGGAGTTCGTGAGATACAGCATTACAAAAATTACTCCTACCCGCTCAGGGCTACCATGAAAATCCTGAGAGGGATGTAGCAATAGCTTCTGGAGACCCAACCTGTCTTTAAGTGTGGGGGTTTCAAGAATACACCCAGAGCATATATTACAGAAGTAATAATAAAAATACTGTGGGAGGAAAAATGTCAATTTTAAGAGCTTGTCAGTTGTTCAGAATTCAGATTGTTTTGCCACTTATGTCATATGTTTAGAGAGGAGTTTGTTTTTTTAATGTGTGAACTGGGATAGATGGCCCCTGAGGTTGCTGTCAAGATTCTGATTCCTTTTTTCTCTCCCACCAAGCATCTTCCTAAAAAGGCAGGAGATGGGATAGTAGGGTGTAGTCAGTATGAATGCAGGTCAATAGTGTAACCTGAGCCACAGTATTTCTTAGTTTCTTGAAAGGCTTGCTCAGGAAATGAGCTCCCCTCATCCCCCTTTATATAGTCTATATGAAAGTATAAAGTCTACTAAGTTCATTAGCCTTTTTCTGTAAGATCTGCTAAGTACATTAATCCACCATTAACTCTGTTCTCTTCAGAAGTCAATCTTTCCCTCTATCACTGAGATCACATGGTTTCCCTGTTAATGCAACTTCACTTAAGGATGCCAACAAATATTGATTGACCACTGATACAAAAATTGTAACATTAATTAGATATGATTTGGAGTATATTATTGGCAATTGTGTTTCACTATCAATTATTGATTTACTTCACACAAATGCCTCTTTTTTGGCATAAAGGATATAGGATTCCCTCAGTCATGTCACATATTTCTGGTGGGAATGTAAAGTAGAAATAAATGTTTTACCCAAAGAATTTCTCTTATTCTACTCATTGTTTAGTCACTTTTCAGTTCTGTTTATTGTGGTTTTCTTGGCAATGATATTAGAATGGTTTGTCATTTGCTTCTCCTGCTCATTTTACAGAAAAGAGAACTGAGGCAAACAGGGATAAGTGATTTGGTTAGGGTCACAAAGCTAAGAAGTAATCTGAGGCCAGATTTGAATTCAGGAAGTTGTATTTCTTATTCCAGTTCAGACCAACCACTCTATCTACTTTTCCAGGTGGCTGCCCTGATAACTGTACATTTCATCTATACAAGTCTTCTATTACATATATGGGGAAAGACTCAATCCCATTTAACACACAATGAGGCAGTTGTGGCACACTTTTTAGTTTCAGACTTTCAATCAAAAGTTTTATGCTGGCTTGGAAGGATGTCTCTCAAAGAGTACCCAGGAATCTGTGTTTGGTCTCATGCTACTTTACACTTTGATCAATGAATCAGATAAAGGCTACCTGGGCAGAAGGGCAACATGCTCAGTTGTCTCAAATTCAAAAGAAAGGGATCTATGTAGAGTGAATTTGACAATTCTCTGTTAGATCATAGTCTGGATTAAAAAAACAAAAATAAGACTAAGGTGTATCTAATTAGATTTGGGTGTATCTAATTAGATAAATAGGATGAATATACAAATCTTGCACGTGCCATCTAAAAATCAATTTCTTAAGAAAAGCATCAGTTCTTTTGAAAAGGATATTAGGGACTTAGTAAACAGCAAGTCCCTAAGTTAATAATGGAAGCCCCCTCCAAAACTAATTAATTTAATTAGAGAGCATAGTATCCAGGTCAAGGTAAATGATAGCTCCACTCCATTATGTTCAAGTCAGACAACTGTATTTAATTCTGGATGGCACACTTTAAAAAAGATTTCAATAGGCTGTAATGTATCCAGAGGAAGTCAAACAATATGGTGAAAGGTCTCAAGCTGATTCCATATGAGAACAGGTTGGCAGAATGAGAAATGTTCAGCCTAAAGACGAGTCACAGAGAGGGTATGTGGAACCATTCTTCAATAGTTTGAGAGATTAGACTTGTTCTTCTTAGCCCCAGAGAATAGAATAAGCATCTAATGAAAAAAACTTGCTAACAATTAGCATTTTCCAAAGAGGAAAGGACAACATTAGGTAACTATGGATTCCCTCCTCAATGGAGGTATTCATGCAAAGGCTAGATACCCCTTCTGGGGTATGCATGGAGATTCTTATTGAGATAATGGACTAGATCTGATGGTCTCTACTTTTAAATCTGAAATTTTAGGATTCTATAAGTCCTACCTTGTTGAGTGACCACAGGCAAATCTTGCTTGGCTACAATTTCCTATCCTGTAAATCATGTAAAAGTAAAATCAACTAGATTATATCTAAGATCTTTTCAGTCATGATTCTGTGAAAATTTATGTCTTCATTTAAATCATATCATGTTTTAAAAAAGCATGATATAATTTAAGCAAAGACACAAAGGATAAAAAAGAAAATGTTGGTGCCTGATTGTGAACTTAATTTGTAGAATACTGCAGTGCTTCAGGATGGTCTCCACGAAATATGAATAAAATCTTTAGCCCTCTGAGATATAGATGGAAAGATTTTTCCCCCTTGTTCTGTTTATTGCTTTGCAAATATAGACACCATTTGTTCCTAATTATTACTCACTCTTACAAAATAGCCACTAGGTGGAGCAGGCCATTATGATACTCTCCATGCCAATAAAATTTCTGCCAAGATAAGGTATGAATTGTACATTTTGTCTTTAGAAGCCTGAGTTGTAGCTAGTGGGTATTTTATTTGCAGTTGCATCTATGTTCCTGTTGTAGTCTATTTCTATTTTCTATTTAGGATTTTTCAGGCTTTGCTGGTTCAGAAGGTGACATGTGATTTTTTTTCTTCCAAAGTAAAACTGCTATTAAAAAAAAGATAATGTATTCATGTAGCAATGGTTGTGAACATTGGTAATTTTTGTTATTACATATTTGTAAATGACTATGGTTGCTACTGAAATATTTAAATTAGACTTGATTTAATAATTAGGGTGGGAAACTTTCTCCTGCAGTTTTCAAATGCAATGGAGTCATTCAAAGATCAAATCCCATATTCATATGTATGTAGTAGACAATTATTGTTGTGTTTCCTTCAAGGCAAGATTTCTGGATTCTCCTGGCTGGGAGCATACCCCTCTTTAAAATGTCTTCTATTTTTATAGACATATAGATGTATATATTGTCTCCCTTATTAGAGAATAAAATTCTTGAAAGCATAAATTGGGTCTTCCTTCCTTTCCTCTTCCTCTCACTCCCTCCCTTGCTCCTTCCTTCCTTCCTTCCTTCCTTCCTTCCTTCCTTCCTTCCTTCCTTCCTTCCTTCCTTCCTTCCTTCCTTCCTTCCTTCCTTCCTTCCTTCCTTCCTTCCTTCCTTCCTTCCTTCCTTCCTTCCTTTTGATAAAGGCTGTTGACATAATATGTTTACTAAGTCTTCATATAGCTACCCGATCTAAGTAAAAATATACACTTAAGTTTGAGTGGATAAATTGTGCCAGTTTTGCCCAGTTGGTAACTAGTTTGATCTGACACTGCCATGTTAAATGACTGGCAAATTATTATAATGTTCATGTTCATCACAGATTGGGAAGGTTTGCAGGAATCTGGGTCCAAAGCATACCAGCAGGGATCATCAAATCCATATGAATTCTGCTGCCCCAAATAACTTTCAAGGTTGTATTAAATATAATGGGCTATGTTTTGTGCACACACACACACACACATATATATATATATATATATATATATATTTAAGATTGTCATTTTTATTATATTGACTTGTCTTATCCATAAGTGTGAAGATTAAATTTAACTTTCCCTGATGATAACAATGAAAATAATGAACTCTCCCCTGATTGTGAAGATTAAATTGTAACCCCTGCATATTTTTAGATTTTAATCACCAAAAGTATAAATACCCTATATAAAAGTTGAGTAGAAAGATCTGCCTATTTTTAGATTTAATCACCAAAAGTGTAAATACCCTACTTACAGTAGTGGGGAGATCTGCCCATTTTTTAGATTTAATCACCAAAGGTGTAAACACCCCATTTCACACATTAAGTGGGAGGACTGTGACTCATGTGTGAAATAATGGGTGATGAATCAAAATCAACTGACTGCCTCTGGGCAGTCCTAAAAGCAAAAGCTTCAACTGTGATTGGCAGATATAAAATTAGGGGAAGTGACTCAAAAGAAAGTGCCTTTAAAAGGAAGTGACAATTGCCTGAGTGCAGTTCGACTTGGAACTCTCACTTGAAGTGGAACTTCCTGTGAGAGAGAGAGTTCTACTGGGAGTTTGACTTGGAGTGGAGGCTGATAAAGAATCTGTTGACTGGACTGACAAGTGGTGAATGAAAAGTTGATCCTTAAGTGCTAGTTTTGTTGTTTGAAGAGACTGGCCTTAGGAAAGACCTGTCCTCTTGAGAGACTTGACTGGGTCCTCAGCTTTGCTGAGGTCTGCTGAGACTAATTCTCCCTGCTGGGGGGTGGGTGGGGTGGGGTGGGGAGGGGAAGAGGGAGGGGGGAGGGGACTAAGAGTAAATTTCTTAATGCTTAGGCTGGATATCTTACCCTATGCTCTCTCTGATTTTCCTTACTTCACTCTTTCTCCATTTTGTAAATAAATCTATTTGGAATTAATATAAATTCCTGGCGACCACACCCTTAAATAATCCAGCCCAACCCTTTTAAAAATAACCCCTTTCCCCCCTCACATAAGCAATTAATTTTTTTCTAATTGTTTACTTCTGACTGTATGAAAATTATTTTGTAATTGTGTTCATGTAGCTGTTGGGTTTATTTTGGTAGGTAGCCCCCTGGTATTTTAGTGTCTCCTATTACTTATTTATTTAAATTATAATATAATAATTTATAATTTGTAAATTACATTTATAAATTATGAATTATAAAATCATAATATGTGTATCTTGCCTTAGTTAAAGGCAGTATCATACTTCAAATGTGGGATCTCTTTTTCTCTGTTGATGAAATCATGTCTGTGAGAGAAGAAAATGTAGAGAAGCAATAATCTTTTTTAATACAATTTTGATCTTGATTTTTAAAATCTATTGTCCAATATCTCTTTGATCTTCAAACAGTACCACAAAGGCTAAGCTCATAGATTTAGTCTTCAGATAGAATAATTAACTTGACATTGAGATACTGTATAAATAGACATATCACCAATCCAAGAAGAATGAATGGATGCGTCCAGGTGTTTCAGCATAAGCTTTCTCCACTACTGAAAAGCATCATGTTCTGTTGTCATTTATTTTTTAGCAATATCTCCATATATGTATTTAGGGAGATTATTTAGAAGTCTTTCAGGTCATTTAGTTCATTTATTTTTGACCCTTGTCTTCTGTCATGGAATTAATACTAAGTATCAGTTCTAAGGCAGAAGAACACTAAGGGCCTCTTTGGCAAACCTTTTCCAGTTTGAGTGCTCAGAGGGCAAATTCAAGCTGTCTGTGAGCCCCCCAAATTACAGGAGAGAGCTGAGGGAGGAAGTGCTTGCTTTGGGTGGCTGGACAGAAGGGTGAGGAGTGCAAAAATGTCCTCAGGTGCTAGGAAGAGGGGGAACAGAGCAGCTTCTCAGTGCTGGCTCTGCATGGGTGTCACATCTTCCCCAACTCTGGGCTTGGCAATTAGGTTTAAGTGACTTGCCCAGGGTCATACAACCAGGAAGTCTCAGAGGGCAGATGTGATCCCAAGTCCTCCTGAATCCAGATCTGGCTCTGTCTATTGACCTACCTAGCTGTTCGTAGTTCTTCTCCTAATAGTTGTATCCCAAAAATAGTGTCATCTTTTTTCCATTCTACCTTTTAACAAAATCAGGAAATCATTTTCAGAGTGCCATGTGAAATAGATTTCACTGTTAAGAAATTTTTAGCTTTTGATTCAAATTCAAACTCTACTGCTTGATAAAGTGGAAAATTCATTGTCAAGTATTTATGTAGTTCTCATTGGAAACTGCGCATTTATAGACTAAGTGCTAGGAAATAACAGAGTGAAAATTAAAATAATCTCTGCCCTCGAGTAGCTTGCATTCTAATGGAAGAGAAGGACATATAAAATACACAGACAGAAATATGTAAACATCACAATATAAATCTACTTTGGGAGAAAGTCAAATTGGAAACAGTTACAGGACTGATCAGAAAGGACAATATAAAGTACAACATGCAAAATCATCCCAAGACAAAGAGCTGGGCAGGTGCCCCGGGCAGCTCACCTGGCACGCTGATGGATGACTGTGGTTGAGGTCCCAATGGGAAGACACTATATCAACAGACTTCTGGGCCATGTTGAGCAAATTCATCCAACCTTGGAAAAGCGACAAATGGAATGGTGCTGTTTCCGAATAGTTAAGGCCTTCAGGAATGTTCTCCACCAGAGCAATTCTTAGAAAAGATTTTGAAGATAAAATATTTTAAAAACTAATTAAATATTAAATGATAGATCTTTATATATACATGTAGACATGTACAGAAACATCCATGAGATCATGAGCTTCTTGAGAGCAGTTTTATTTCTTCATAGAGCAGTTTCTTTCTTCACATCTCCAGTGCTTAGCATAGCGTCTGGCCTATACAAGGTGCTTAATAAATATTATAACTGACATAATTTTTCGCACTACCTCACCCCCCAAACACTTTATTTCCCATGTTGCTTATGCACTGAGTTTCAGCTGAGTGGAAAATTGGGTTTTCCATAATTTGCTGTCCTTTTCCAAGGAATCACAAAATAAAATCTTTGGGGTGGATTCATGAATATATCTTTTACTTTTTCTTCTTTTGGGTACTTTTAAATTAATTTTGAAATTTGAAATCTGGAAAACTGGTGGCTTTCCTGATAAACAGGCAACTAATTTAGGAAAGACTCCCATTTTAGCAACAAGACATTCCTCTGGCTTGTCATCCTCTGCATCCAAAGTAGATGCATTATGCGAGTTATTATTGTAGTGGTATTTTGGAAATATTTATGATGACTATTGTAATATAAAATGACCTACACAATGATATTTCTGCTGACTTTTTAAAAAGCCCTTTGCTTTCAGTTTTAGAACAAATACTGTGTATTGGTTCCAAGGCAGAAAAGTGGGAAGGGCTAGTCAATTGGGGTTAAGCAACTTGCTCAGGTCACACAGTTAGAAAGTGTTTTGAGGTCAAATTTGAAGCCGGGACCTCCTATTTCTAGGCCTGATTTTTCAATACACTGAGTCGACCAACTGCCCCCCTGGCTGCTTTTTGGTGCATGGAATAACTAATAATGTGAACTGACTTTATTTACCTCTCAAAGGAAAACCTGTAAGTCATCCTTCTATTTAGCTGCAATTGTAATTTTTTAAGCTGAAAAATTTTGTGAATTTTGATTTCTGATTCCGTATGCATAATGAAATCCTGTTATGACTCAGTTCCTCCAGTATTCTATGCTCTTACTGGTTATAAGTTGAGAGTTCATATTTAAATTTAGTGTTAAATACCAAACTCCAAAGCACTCTTATCGATACAATGAATAACACCAATTACTCCCATTTACTTAGACTTTGTAAAGTGATTTTTTTAACCATAACCTTGAGAGGCATTTCATGCAAGTATTTCTATCCCCAACTTTCAGAGGATGAAATAGAGCCTGATCAAGGTTAAACAGTTTGTTCTCAATCAAAAAGCTAATGTGCTGCATTTTTTGTTTATATTTCCAATATTCTTTCCACTATGCTGTGGTTCTGAATACTTCTGCAGGCATATGCTAATCTCCTGTATCAATCTCAGAGAAAGGAGATAAGTTGTCAATAAGTACTTTAAACATTGAGAGATGCATCCCTTGATAGATTTTACCTAAAATTAACAGGAAGAAAAGTGTTAATGTGCCCCTTGAGAAGGTCTTGTTGAAATGTCTGAGATGAGAAAAATATGACTTTTTTAATGTCAATGATAATAAAATCTTTGAATAAGTATGACAAGCAATATTTCAATTAGTTTAATAGAAGCAAAACATGTTAGACCCACTGCAGACAAATGTCAAATATCCAATGATCATGGGGGATGGTCCAGGTAAAAAATAGCCAAGATAATCCAATATCTCTTTCTATACTTAAATTTCAACCTCCTTTCTTTCATAATCAATCATTCATTTGACAAGCATTTGTTAAGCATCCTTATGTATAAGGCACTATGCTAGGCACTGGGGATACAAAGTCAATAATAAAATGATCCCTGCTATTTAGGCACTTAAACTATATTGGATTCATAATGATAATTTTCTTCTTTTTATAGGATTTTAAGTTGGCAAACTACTTTCTACTATAGCTACATTGAGGTAAATATTATTAACATTAATAACTCCCATTGTATCCTTGAGGAACTAGAGATAAGAGAGGTAAGGTTGTTTGCTCAAGTTTATACTATTAGCAGGTATCAGAGCAGGGATGTGGAACTTTGTTTTTCCTTAAGCTTTCATTACACTACAATGGGGTGCTACTCATATGATATTTAGTTTGGAGAGAGAGAGAGACAGACAGACAGACAGACAGAGACAGAAAATTTAAATAAGTGGAAAAATTCATGATTATGGTCTTTACTTCTCTTGACAAGGTTCTGAGATCACCAAGAAGCATGCTAAGAGAGAGCAAGAGAGAAGAGAAACAAGAGATTGAGATACTTTACTGCATCTATGATCTCCCCAGTGTATAGTCCCTCCTATGATATAGATTCCAACCTATCCAATCCTGTTCATCCTGTGTGTTATTCTTGTTCAGGTGTTCCCATTAATTTAGTACATAGGGTCCATTTGATGTGCTGTTGGTTTTCTTATACCTCTCTGGACACTGGAAGCCTAATATGAAGAATTCTTAATCTTCTTTTTTGTACCATGCATCCTTTTAGCTTTCTAATGAAGCACTCTCTCTCCCGCCCTCTTTCTCTCTGTCAATACATATATATATAATAGCATAATATATAATATAATACATATGTATAACTGAAGGAAATGTTAAATTTCAGTTAGAGGAGAGTGAAGTAATTTTTGCCATTCCAAGCTAAAAGCTCCCAAAATATACACACAAAACCACTTCTGTAGATCCAATTAAGAACCTTTACTTTAGATCTTTTGGCTTTTTGTTTTATGTAGGCTCTTTTGTTTGATGGCAAAACATGAAATAAAAAGAGCTACATAAGCCAAAAGGTAATTAATACTTTCTCTTAGAAATTAAGGGTTATCTCTGTCAAACTA
Organism: Monodelphis domestica; assembly: GCF_027887165.1. NCBI lineage: Eukaryota > Metazoa > Chordata > Mammalia > Didelphimorphia > Didelphidae > Monodelphis > Monodelphis domestica. The sequence goes on along the minus strand of NC_077228.1, from coordinate 144,976,087 downwards.
TCTTCATAATAATGTAATGTTCATGTATTACAGTAGTGTATAAAATATCCAAGTGGATTGTCAAAAAATACCTTTTAAAAATTGTTGACAAGAATATCAATTTCTTCAGGAATGCAATATTCCTTTCCTTTATCCAGGTTTTACTGAACTACAGTTTCTCAGAGTATTAATTATGAGGGCCTCTTAATAAATAAAGTCAGTGGGACTTTAAAGGTGATTTGTTCTCATCCAGGAGCATTTCTTTGCTTAGATTAGAAATTGCATAAAAGACAATGAATGGAAGTTGCCATATGGAATTGAAACTTCAAGTGATTTTCACAGGAGGGCATTAATAGGTTCCTGTTTCCCCATTGCCATATCCATAATGGAAAACTACTACTAGATAATAGAGTGATAAGCTTCCAAGTAACAAGAGTCATTTTTACTCTTATTAACCCATCTGAAAAACACTGAAAAAGAAATCAGAGGAATTCATTTCTCTATTTTGCCTTCAGAAGATCATTTGGCCTCTGCATTCCTTCATTTTTTTTTACCTCTGAAATGAAATCACTATTCACCCAGAGGGTGGGTTAATGAACCAAAGATACACTGAGAACTTTAGATGAGAAACAAAGAATTTTTTTTAATATGGAGATGGTTCCACACTGTCCTATCTTCACCCCATCCCCTCTTCTTTTTACTAGACATTTTAGCCTCCAGTGATTCTCAATATTTTCTGGATAAAATCAACATTAAAAATACTACCTATTATATCCTCTCCTGTTTGACCTTCTCAGATAAGACAATCAATATATGTTATACATGTTTACCCAAACTTTTTGGTAAAATATTTATTCACATCAGAAATGAAAATTGATTATAAACATCGATGAAACAAAGCATCAATGTTATGATCAGCATAACATGCAGATCACATTTCTAGACCTATTGATTTGGGCAAACTAGGAAGTAAGATGATGCAGCTTTATTGACTTGATGACCAAAGAACAAAGGGTATATCTTGAGTCTGATTATTGCACTGGGTGAAGCTGGGGATTCTGTACCCAAAGCTAATAAAAACAAATAAAACACACATGAATTTTAATTTTTACAGATTGTTTCCCTCAGGACAACACTGTGAATTGAGATACTACCAGTTTTATACCATTTAATCAAAAATAAAAGAATCTCAGATTTGTCAGGGATTTGGGAGATTACCTATTCCAAATTTTAGCTAAGGAGGATTCCTTAATGATATTCTCAAGAAGTGGTCACAAATGGTTCCCTTTATTACTTGTCAGGATTATAGAATTTAAGCAGGAAGAGTATTTAGAGGTCATATAATACAATCATGGCATTTTACAAGAAATAGTGAGAGTAAGGATTGGAACAAAAGTCTCATGATTCCAAATCTAGTACTCTTTGCACTAATATCATGATTCCTACAGAGATGTTTTTTCTAAGCCTCAGATTCCTCATCATTAAACTGAGATGATAAGTATTTTTTACTACAAGGGGGTTATTATTAAAGTTTTGCAAATTCTATGATATTATACAAATGCCAATAGTTACTATTATTATCAATTTCATAACTAACTATTCTTGGAGTCAAGAAAACCTGCACTCAGTTCCTACCTCTGATACATTCTCAGTATGTGGCTTGAAGACTATAAATTGTAGGGGCAGCTGGGTGGCTCAGTGAATTGAGAGCCAGGTCCAGAGATTGGAGGTCCTGGGTTCAAATTTGGCTTCAGACACTTCCTAGTTGGGTGGCACTGGGTGACTGACTCACTTAACCCCACTCGCCTATCCCTTACTGCTGCTCTTCAGCCTTGGAACCTAAGACAGGAAGTAAGAATTAAAAACAACAACAATGATACATTGTAGAGAAGGTGCCATCCTGCATTGATACAGTCAGTTTCATCACCAGGAGTTTCCTATTAAAATCAAATCATAAGTCTAGCCCTTATTCTTAACTTTTTATCCTTATTGTTGTTGCCACTTCATTCTTCTTGCTTATTTTTTGAGGAGTTCAGATACAAAACATTCTGAGGACACGATTTTGCTGTCATTGATAATATAGCCTATTGACAGGTAAATGAGCTAACTGACTACATTTTTGTTATATACTATCAGTATTGGTACATAAACTCATTCTTTGTGATATCATGAAAAGCATCCCAAGAATAACTACAGTAGCAGAGAAGGCAATAGATACTGATTCAGGGAGGTAGTGCTTGATCAGTATGTTGAAGAAGAGAGAGATTTTATGAGGCATACGTAACTAGGGCATATACTTTAAGCATAGGGAGTGGCCACTGCATAGGGCTGTGGGTGATGGAATATTGGTTTGCCTGGATTTGGGGGGGGGGAGGGGAGAGGGGCCAAAGTACAATGAGGTTGTAAAGACAGGTTGGGGCAAGGTGAAGAAGGGTTTTCAGTGCTAAACAGAGGAATTTTAACCTAGAGACAAAAGAAAGTCAGTGGAGTGTATTGAATTAGAGAAGGAATATAGGCAAATCACACATAGGTATCTGTGTAGATTATTATATATCAGATGACAAAATGCTTGAGGCCAACAATTAGGAGATCATTGTAATAATCTAGGCAAGAGGTCATGAAGTCGTGATTAGAGGTAAGAACTATATGAGTATAGAGAAAATGTTAAATGGGAGAGATGTAGAGGAAGAAAGTATGATCTGATAACTAATTGGATTATGAGGGTGAGGGAAACTAAGGAACAAAGGATAATATCTTGGTTACAGACATGGAATACTAAAAAATGGTTGTACCTTTGACAAAAATAAAATAGGGAAGTTTGGGGGAAAGGATGTGTTCTATTTTGGATATGTAATGTTTGAAATGTTCTTGATATTTCCAGTTTGAAATATTCAATAAACAATTAGTCCTAAGGTACTGAGAACTGGAGAGAGATTAAGCCTGGGAACTTTGATCTTTGAATAATCAGCTAGGGGAATCAATGAAGTCACCAAGACTGAAAAAACAGAGAGGAGAGAGGATGACATATATTTCATTCTGTTATCACATTGTTTTAATTTTTTGCATCACTGTGCCAAAAATGTGAAATGCTGTTCACTCTTTGGAGATTAAGAAAATTTATTAATTTTTTCCCTTAAATTTCATTGATTAATATTTAATCCAATTGTTCATGGGCATTGATTAATAAATAAGTTTAGGTTCTTTAAAGATAAGCTTTATTTGGGGGCAGGTGGGTAGTGTAGTGGATTGAGAGCCAGGCCTAGAGATGGGAGGTCATAGGTTCAAATCTGGCCTTAGACACTTCCCAGTTGTGTGACCCTGGGCAAGCCACTTGACCTCCATTGCCTAGCCTTTACATAGTATTGATTCCAAGACAGAAGGTATGGGTTATTAAAAAAAAGATAAGCTTTATTTAATTTCTGGACCAATTAACTTTATCTAGAGTTGCTATCATAAATCTTTCAGTTTAATAGTTTTTCTCAGTTTCTGGTCAGTGTGTAATTCAGCCAAAAAGCATTTATTAAGCATCTACTATGTGACACTGTGCTAAATAATGACAATATAAAGAAAATGAAGAAAAAAATGATCCTACTATCAAGGAGCTCAGTCTAAAAAGGGAAATAACATGCCAAAAACTATGTACAAACAAAAAAATAGGCAATTCAGGAAGCACTGGGACTGAGACTGAAAAAGGCTTCTTGCAAAATGCTGGACTTTATCTGTAACTTGAAGGAAGCCAGGGAAGTAAAAAAATGAAGACGAAAAAGGGGAGAGTTCCAGGTATGGGGAAAGCCAGTGAAAAACCTCAATTGAGAGATGGAGTTTATTGTACGAGGAACAGAAAGAACAATATCCCCAGATCACAGATTACATGTTTATATCTATCTATCTATCTATCTATCTATCTATCTATCTATCTATCTATCTATCTATCTATCTATCTTTCTATCTATCCTCCCTCACGTTTGTCCTCCTTTTTCCTTTCTTTCTGCCATATCCCTCTATAGATGTCCAATTTTCTTTGATCAATACCTCTCCAATTCATATTTCTTCCCCTAAATCTTCTCTTATCCTTTCCCTTTGCTTTCCTAGTTCTGAATTGGCCTACCTTTCCAAAGGTCCCTTCCTTGTCCCTTCCCCTTTACCTTTTAATTCTTATTCTAACCACCTTTCCAAAAATCCCTTCCTTATCTGAACTTGTGCCTTTCTACTTCTCCTTCCCATATCTCATCCCCCTTCCCTCCTATTTTTATGTTAAGATAATTTTTACCCTTCTAATTTTTATATTGTTCTCTCTTTATCTCAGGTCTGATGAGAGTAGGGTTCTAGTACTGCCAGTCTTCTACCTCCATTCCCCTACTCCATGGCAAGTTCTCCACTCATTCCTCCTCCATATGGGATAGTCATTCTACCCTATCTCCTTCTAGTCTATTCCTTTACCATTCTGACTTATTTCATTACACTTACGTTGACTTCAAGTCTTTCTTCCATACATCTCCCTTCAAAATACCCAAGCAATGATGTCATTTCCAGGAGTCTTAGATGACATTTTTCCATACAGGAATAAAATAATTTGACCTTTTGAATTGCTTATGATTAGTCTTCCATTACTTTTGTATGGTTCTTATACATCAAGTTTTCTACTGAGTTTTAGGTTTTTTCCCCAGGAACAGTTGAAATTCCTTTAGTTCATTGAATATCCATTTTTTAACTTGTTCAATTATGCTCATCTTTGCTAGATATGTTATTCTTGGTTGTTCTTGGTAAATTCCAGGTATTTTAGTCTATGGAAGGCTGTGTTCCATGTTGTGGCTTGTATTATTTTGACTGTAGCTCCAAAGCATTTAATTAATTTTTTCTCTCCTTGTTGCTTATAGTATTTTCTCCTTAAATTGGGAACTATGGAACTTAGCAATGATTGTCCCAGGCATTTTCATCTTTATGTTTATTTGAGGTGACAATCGGTGGATTCTTTCAATTTCTATTTTACCCTCTGATTCTAGAATTTCTGGGCAGTTTTCCTTGGTGATTTCTTGAAATATAGTGTTTAAACTCTTCTTTTAATTATAACTTTCCAGGAGTCCAACAATTCTTATGCTGTTTCTCTAAGGTCTGTTTTCTACATCAGTTGTTTTTGTGGTAAAATGTTTCATATTTTCTTCTATTATTTCATTCTTTTGATTTTGCTTTATTATTTTTTTGTTTTTGTCTAAGGAAGTCATTAGCTTCCCATTGTCCAATTTTAGTGCTTAATACATTATTTTCTTACATGAGTTTCTGGATGTCTTTTTCTATTTGAGTGGTCTTTCTTTCATAATTTTTTTTTCATTTACTTGCATTACTCTTATTTTTTTCCTTAATTTTTCCTTCCCCTCTCTCATTTTGTTTTTGAGGTCTTTTTAAAGCTTATCCAAAAGCTCTTTTTGGCTTGTGGCCATTTACTTTATTTCTTTGCTATTTTTAAGGTAGGTGCTTTTACTTCACTATCCTTTCAATTTGAATCAAGGTCTTCTCTGACCACCATAATAGTTGGGTTCTTATTCCTTTGCTTGCTCATAGTTTTAAGATTTTAGTGGTCAGACCAATAGATGTAATTACTGTTTTTTACTGGACTACTAGGGTTCCTATTATGCTGGGGTATGTGACCTCAGGTTTCAAGATTTTTTTGTGTTTGTTTTTACCTGGGTCCTACTTACTTATTCCAGTTTTTACAATCCAGAGTCTGATGTAATCCCTGGTCCCCAACTCAAGCCCCAGTCTGTGTTTGACCTTACCAACCAGAGCTCATAGGCAATTCTCATATTGATACTGCAAGTAGCCAGTCTTCCTCCTGCTGTGGGGCATCAACCAGGGACACTAGTTTCCTGGGAGTGACTACAGCTGACAGGACCTCAGCCCCTCTGCAACCATATTCATTGTAGTGTGCTTCTTCCTCACTTCTCTTCTCCCACTGCAGCAGGTGTCCAGTTCACTATTACCTTGGGCCTCTGAAGTCCCTCAGTTGTTAGCAATGAGGCTTGAGCTCCTGACATCAGGGGTTGGCAGCAGCTGTTGTCCACTCCTTTAAATCCCATAGCAGCATGGCTGCAGCGGACACAGTTGTTCCTAGAACCCTCTACCTGAGGATTCCAATAGTATCCTGGGGATGTAGTTTTCAGGTACTCAGCAAACAAGGTGAAGTTGTTAATTCTGCCCTCAACAGTTACCTTTTTGGTTCCATTCTGTTTTTTCTATTCCAGTCCCCAGAACCCAAGTCAGAAACCTTACTTCCCAGTTTTCTCAAACTGTTCAGCCTTACTCCTATCTTTTTGCTGCTTTTAGCTTTATTCTATTTTTTCCAAAAGTATTTGTATAAATTCTTGCCTTGCTTATCATGATCCTTGAGAACATTGGTCAATTCTTTTCCTCCTATTTAGGAATAAAAGTTAATTTTTCTATAATGGTCTTTGAGTGAAGAGCCTCGAATCCTCTAAACACTGTACAACTTTTGATTTGGGTGCCTCTCATTTTATTTTATCTTTATTCTTCTCATCTTGTTTTCAGTGGAATTCTGATATTAAACGATCCTCAAATATTTCACTTATCAGGATCTCTGTGAACTACATATTGATTTAGGAAACCACATATTATGAATATCTATGTTTTATCATATTTTTATTTATTTTAATCTGTTTTAGGTTGTATATAAAGAGTGTGGCACTTGGACCATGTGTTTGACACCTCTGCTATAGATTATTGCACCAATGCATAAAATGACTTTTTTACTTGCTAAAATAAAAATTTACTAAAAAAGTAATCTTATAGAAGCGTACTCTAAGCAAACAACAAAACTCTAGCAGTATATAGAATAAATTAGTTATTAGCTCATCCTGCTCTTCAATGATTTTGGTTTCTTGGACAGGTCTCTGTATTTTGAAATTTCATTCCTTACAAGTCTTACAAGAAGACAAATTGATGCAACACTTTGGAGCCTGCAGTGACTTCTTATACATTTTCCTTATGTAATCTACTTTGACCAAGTATAGACTTTTTCTATAATTGCCAGAGATTGTCTGTTCTGGTCCTGAATTCCCAACATAAATCACCGTTTATATAAATAAAATTCACATGACAAATTCATTTGTTTATTATGAATGATTTGGCTGCTGCCTATTAAGGATCTTTTGATTCTACTCTTGGATTTTAGATATTTTATAGTCTCTATCTGAATGTAACAACATTAGGTTATATTTTCCAGATCTAATGTTATATATGCTATCAGCTTAGCTTTTGCTTAATGGAGTGATATTTGCTTGTTTCAAAGGCATTTCCATAAGGAATATAAGTAAGATGATCAGAAAAGAAACATTTATCTGTTGCTAGACTATGGCTAAGGAAGTATAATGGCTACACTGAGTCAGTAGAGAGTTTGTAGAATCTTTGCCTAAGTGAAACCCTGTTTCTCCCAGGCGTTTGAGTCATCCACTTTTCAAAGCTGCCTCAATAGATGCAAGAAGAACCATTCTCATCTGGCACTAAAAAAAAGCTAACAATCATTGTACTCTTTCCCTAAATCTTGTTCCTTATTATATTTCATTTTTTCTACCCCTTCCCAACCTAATCTGAGAGATTAGGTCATGATCCCTGGTGTCTTGACTTGTCTTCTTTTTTTTAATTCTATCCACTAGGGAACAAGGACCAAAAGAAAATGGATTAACTTATTTCTGTGACCTAAGATTTCTTTTAGCAGCCTAGCTTGCTATATTCTCAGGGGGCCCAATCTAGTTAGCATACATGCAGAATTCATTTACAAGAGATAATAGTCCTTATTCTATTCTTACATCTCTAGCAAAGAATGAAAGTAGAACTCATTAATATTCACCTTTGGGCAAATAGTTGGAATGCCTGCTTATCATCTCTATGAGGACTGTGCCCCCGAGGCTGCAGCACTATTTCTGAAACAGTATGAAAAGAAGAAAGCTGAATTGTACTCAATCCATATTTACAAAAAAAAATTCCTCCTTGTATGCCTCTTCACATTTCACTCAGGATTTTAGCTATAGAAAAACTGGGCAAGAGGATTGTATGTAATGAATATGAGAGGACCATGATCTATGTGGTTATATCTATTAATAGGAGTCTAATTATTTTTGGTACTGTATGTTTATATGCCAGCCTTAATCTGGTCTTCAGAATGAGCTTTTTTATAATGGTGAATCAATAACTTTTTCCCCTATTCAGAGTGATGCTTGTAGATTCCTTCTTAAAAGGCTGGAATGTAAAATGCCACTATTTGAAGGAGAATCTGTAAATGTACAAAGATAACATTTGTGGTATAGAGTTCTTTACATAACACTAAATGCTCTTATTTGTAACTAATTCCTTTAATTTATTAGAGATCAACATTAAATAGCATACTTGATTACATATTTGTCATTATCAAAGGTTATGGCAGATACTGAAAAAAAAACAGTTGAAAAGTGGGACATTGAATAAAATGATTAGTATGATAGCAGACGTAAGTGTTTCCTCAGTGAGAGCTGAGAGTAGCTAGGTTTCTTACTATTCTAGGTAGGGTATCAGTAATTAGAGTATATTTATCTGTTAAGACTCTTCACTGGATTCCATTCCTTAGGCATTTGATCTAAAGGGATATAAATCAGTGGGCCTTAATAGATGATTAGAAGTAGTCAACTTAATTAGACTTACAGTCAGTGCCATTTTTTATCTGCTCTATATGAATTTATCTCAGGAAAGGCAAACAAAAGGTTCATTCTCTCACCTAGCTACAGGAGCCACTCAGATTAAATGGGCAGATATACTTCTGTCCAGAGTGCTGAATCTCAGATATGTGATTCTCCTAAAGCCAAAAGTAGTGAAACTAGACCTCCCTAGACTGGTTTGTTTTGGCATGTGATTTCCTTCACCTTGACCATAGCCCTTCTCCTTTAAGCTATAAAAAACCAGAGTCAGAATGATTTTACATATTAGAGGAAGAAGAGAAAGGTGAGTAGGAAGTATGCCTTCTGGTTGGCAAATTATTTACTGATCACACAAAGATCTGGTAATCATCCTATACTATTTGGAAGTTTCCATTTTCCCCTTAATGACTACAGGAGGGGACACCAGGAAATGGAGTTGGCAGCAACAATGAAGATGTGATGGCAGAGGCAAAAAATTGGCTCCAGATGCCCTAATTCTGTAAGTCAAAGATGTTTGTGAATTTTTAAGTTTAATTTCATTAGGATAACTTTATTACTTTTTCCAATATTGTTGTTAAGAAGCACTATGAGACAATTGGGGAAGAAAGAAGAAATATGGATTAGGCACTTCTTTATCTCAGGGTACTTGCCTTGGGCCTCATACTTTTGTTGGAAAGGTAGTGGACTGAAATAAAAGAGCTTCAGTAAATAAACAATATTTAAAGAATTTATTGATAATTAACTGTGATCTTGGACAAGTCATTTCACCTCAATGATTCTCAGTTTTCTCATTATTCAGTAAGATAGATGGATTAGGGTCTCTTGGGTCCCTTCTACCTCTCAAATTCTTTGGTAGAAAGAATGCTAATTCTAAAGCAGAGAACCTAGGTTCAAAGTCTGTCTCTGACACTACCTGTGTGATCTTGGGCAAATTATTTAACCATACTTAGACTCAATTTTCTTATCTATAAATTAAAAGGGTTGGGCTAGATAGTCTCTGATATTTCTTTCAGGTCAAGTCTGTGGTTCTTTGTTGAATCAATTCAATAAATATTTATTCAGAGTCTACCATCTACATGTTTATAAGGCTATGCCATCTGATCATGTGTTATACCAGGCTGGAAAGGCTGTGGTTCTGGTCTCAATAGAAGAATAGGACCAGTCTAACTGGGTGGAAAGAGGCTGAAAACAAGGAGGCAAGCTACTTGATGATGAATTTATTGCTCATGGAAACCTATTAACCAAAGAAAAATGGAGGCCTGGGAGGCCTCTTTCCACATCTACAATGAAGGTGATGGAATAATAAAAAGTGAGATAGAGGGTGCTAGGAATGTCAGTTTTAAGATAATATAAAAATGTTAATTTGATTTTTGGTAATTTAAATATGATTCTTCTCTTATGCCAAATTAATTCATACAGCTCTGGAAGAACTGATGTGTTAAGAACTCATGTTTATAACTGTAATATGTATATGTACACACATGCATACAAATATATATTTACACATGCAAATACATATTCACAGATAATAAATATATATGACACATGGACATAATACATAAAATATAATAAAGTATAAATATGCAATATAATAAATATATAATACATAAATATGTTAATCATGAAGGTGCTAAAAATGAACAACTAACTGGACCCAGGATTAAACATGTGATATATAAATCTTTCATTCTCTCTGTATGAAATCAAATTGCTAAAGAAAGTTGCAGTTAAATAGGAGTATAGCTCAAAGAAAGTTGGTTTGCATTATCAGTTAGGTCATACATCAAAAGGCAACCAGAAATGTCATTGTGTAGGACATTTGACCATAAATACTTACAAAATTCCAGTATAAAAATAATCCCAGAAGAGTGTATTCACTGGATGCAAAAGAGGACAAGCTGGAGAAATATCTTGGGGAAGCTGACTCAGTGTATAAAGAGCCAGGCTTAGAGACAGGAAGTCCTGACTTCAAAATTGGCCTCAAATACTTCCTAGCTGTGTGTCCCTAGGCAGATCACTTGACCCCAATTGCCTAGCCTTTACTGTTCTTCTGCTTGGAAACTGCTACCCAGTATCAGTTCTAAGGAAAAAAGTAAGGTTTTTAAAAAAGAAATGTTTTATTGCTCATAAGGGAGGAATTTATGAATTATCAGGAAGGCACCCAATTTTCTAGAACAAATTTCAAAATTAATAGCACACTAAAAAAATAAAAAATAGAAAAAGATGTGGCATATTATTAAAACAACTACATGACCTATTCAAGCAAGTAACTGATTCCAATAAAAGAGACATAGATGGGGGGGGGGGGGAAGGACATCAGCAAATATTCTAGCAATTTCATGCTTGCTTGTCCAAAGGCAATTCTGAGCTCAACTCACTGTTCATTTGCAGAATCTATTGTATCTGAATATGCATATACCTGGTGTAGACCAAAGTCTTAGTGTGTTTTTAAGCTTTAATAGGAATGAAAACTTTAATAGGTATTAAAGTTGAAAAGTACACTAGTATTCAAATCTCTCTCTCTCTCTCTCTCTCTCTCTCTATATATATATATATATATATGCACATACATTTATATATAAATAACACGCCTATAGAAATAGTACCAAAAGCCTGCATATAGACATGTGGCAGGCATGTATGTGGTTGTACTGACTACATACATGTATATGCACATAAATATGCACATATAAACATGTAAACATGACAAATGACCAAAAAAAACAAAGAGTTGCACTCAGAATTATATAGGAAGAAGAGAGTTGGCTAAACTGCCTTTGGAAAACCACATGGTCTTTTTTAATGACTCTCATCCAGGACTTGAAACAAAAGATTATATTTTAAAATATAAGTATCTTGTCAATATTGTTGGGTAGCTATGAGTCATGGTTATTATAAATCTGGCTATAACAGTTGAGTGTTACATAGCTAGAAAAGTAGTAGTGCATAGTGAGTCAGAACAGGCTACAATATATTAAAAATGAGGAATTCAGCATTAGTGGCATAACTATCATCAGAACTAGAAAATCAGTATAAATCACTGGTAACCATGCAATAGGAAGGAAATTTGCAAAAGGTTCCCAGCATGTTGAATGAATTCTCTATGGCAAAGCTATCGGAGGGCATGAATGACTGTCATGCAAGATAGAAAGGTATGAATGGTGATCTGCATTGTGATAAGAAATGCTCACACAGATGAGGCTGGATTGTTATTGAGAAAATACTTTGTTGAGTGTTGATAACACGAAGAGAAAAATGACAGTCCTTGTCTACAAGAAGCTTGCTTTCTAATAGGAACCCAATACTAAATAAAGTTAAGGAAAGAAAGAGCAATAGAATGAGGAGGGGATGTTAGGAATATTGAGGAGTTAGAATATGATGTCATTCTTGAGGAAAGATGAGGATTTAGGGGGAGGAGGGAGGAAGGAGACTTTCTCAGGCTCTGAGTTGTGGGGAATGTTCTGAAGTAGGCAATGAAATGTAAAAACTGGGGAACACATAGTATTTCAGTTTGGCTAGAACAAAGGATGGAAAGGAGAGCAGTGTGAAATAAGAATGGAAAGAAAGGTAGGCTACACCTATGCTATGGAGGGTCATTAAATGCCAGGCCAGAGAATATTTTATTCTGGATATAAGGATTTTAAGCAGGGAAGAAACATTTAGATGGAAGTTCAGTGAGGTCAAGTCACTTGAGTAAAGTTAGATATCTAGAAAGTGCAGGAGTCAGACTCTGAAAGTAGGTCTCTCCTGACTCCAGCCATCTGTCAACAAAGCCATATTGCCATTTAATTAGCCTGTCTGTTGGTAGTTACTTGACTGAAGGAAAACTCAAGGAAGGGGGGCATGAAACATGTACTTCTTGCATTGTACTACTGCAATTGTACTAAAGTTCACCAGATTGTAAATTCAATGAGGGCAGGAATTATATCTGATTTAGACTTTGTATTTCAGTCCACCACTCTCGTATGTAGCATGCTGATTGCTGATAAATATTGATTGAAGAAATCAGTGAATGAAAGAATAAATTAATACAAATATGTATGCATTTAATTAATATTGCTTGAGAACTGGGCAAAAGCAAAACATCTGCATTTTTGCCCCACAGTTGTGACTAATGCTAACTTAAACAATCCCATGGACTCCACTGGTGGTTGTGTAGACATTCATGATGACAAATTGCTATCTCGAATTATATCTTCTGTGGACAATTGGAGTAAGGGAAGGCATTGCTCAATTTTGGGACAACCAGGCTTGAGTTGGGAATCTTCAATACATAACCCCCAACCATACATACATTTGTGTATACTCCTACAATCAGATTTTGCTAAATGGTATATACATACATGTGCTCCATATAGATTTACCTGGCGATAGCAATATTTAAAAAATGTTTGGAAGAAGCAGTGGGATTTATTTGCTAGTATGCTGAAATAGGCTGCTATAAGGAAAAATGTGTTGTAAACCTTTAAGTAGGGCTTTTTGAAAATCTTTATTATGTCATCAATTCCTTCTAACCTACGTAACCCTTCTGAGAATTAAAAAATACACAGAATTACCTAGGGAATCAGTTATAATGAAAGAGATGACAAAATATTTTTAAAAAGCACAAACTCACAGACTTCAAGTTAAGCAACCTACAGTGATTAGAAACATGAATTACTGCTATTCTTCCTCTTCCTAATACACTTATGATGATGACTGACACTAAGGAAAGAACCATGGAAAAGTGTTTTTATTAAAACCTTAATACATTTTAGGAGACTAGGTAACTGTATTATCTTAATTTCCAATTAAACTATCAGTTTTCCTTTTGAAAAAAGAATATTCTAGCATAAATCTTCATCTCACTTTTGCAGTGGCACAATGGAGAGAGCATGGGCTCTGGAGTTAGAGGACCTGGTTCAAATCTTGCTTTTGATTCTTCTGGGCAGGAAACTTTGGGCAAATCACTTATCCTTTCTGGACCTTAGTTATCTCATCAGTAAAAATTAACCTCCAAAATTAAAAATATGTATTAGGTGACCTGTAAGGTTCATCCCAGCTCTGATCTCTGGTCCTACCTTAGTAAGTAGAACTCATTAAACATCACTAAGTCTATTTTTTTACTTTTGGATGTTTTAAGACCATATAGTATCTTAACTATCTCATATGGAATTTCATTTTTCAGCATATAACACTGGAGATATGGAAATTATATATAACTGAACAGAAGGTGCATATTTGTTTTCACTCATGGACTAAATTGCTAATTGTTTATAGTATTAAATCAATAAATTATTAAGCATCTATTATTATGTCAGGTACTATACAATGAGTTTGTTTCATTATAATTTGAAGCTTTCTCTCAAAGTCAATTATACTTCACAGATTTGTTTTGAGGATTAAATGTGATAACTTTGTGGATTGTAAAGTGATCTACAAATGTGAGCTACATAATAATATTTATGTAGAGCTTTGAGATTTCAAAATTGCTCTTCATTTTTTATCTTATTACTATCATACAAATTCCAGTTAAATGATTATTCTGAGTAACTGAGTGTAAAGAAAGTTACAATTGGTACTATATCTTTTGAATATACTATTTGAAAAGCACATTTGGTTAACAATAGTAACAATAAAAGGTTACAAAAAAAACCTGACAAATATTTGGGGCTAGATGATTTCCAAATAAACTATATGATTAAATTATTTAAAGCTTAAATGTTATTTTTCACTGTGTTAATAAATATCTTTTTTTTAATTAGAGGTGAATACTAAGGATAGATATTTTCTTCTCTCCTCACCTCCAGCTTTGAATATTGAAAGGTCTAAACTGAAGTCACTTCTAGAAACACCCAAAATTGTTAAATTAGTTTTCTCAACTATGATTTGTATAAGATTCAAAATGCCCCTTTAACAAAAGAAATAACTAATGGCCAATATAATAAAGTCATTTTATAGCCCACCACTGAGAAACAGTGATTATTTGGGGCAAATCTTCATATACTGACATGAATTCTCAACCTCACAAATGAATCAGGACCTTATGAAAGGAACAGCAAAGAACGCAGCTGTTTCCTGTTTATTAAAGCTTTATGCATATGACACTATTTTTGAAGCCACAAGTTTCTTTTTTAAAGGGCAGGGATAACAACATATAGTAGAACTATTATTTTGATCTCAGGATTCATGAATCCCAAATTGTTTCATATGGAGTCTAGATGTATTTCTACATAAATCAGCAGAGGGGAATGTTAGCTGTTGAGGATCAAATCTACAAAGAATGACCGAATTTATATGGTAAAATCTTGTCACTAGGACAAAGAAAAAAAGATTTTATAAACTTTCAATAGCTAGAAAGATGCTAAAGTTCTTTTGTTCTCTGTGTTGGTACCTGTGAGTGCACAAACACATGGGGTTGCATGTTGAGATTGAACAATTCTGGTCATGTTTTTCAATATCAAAAAGAATGTCTTCCAATGAAAAGATTTTATCAGATGAGTGTATTATGCTTAACATAAATTAAACAATTTGAGAGATTGTTATTTAGACTATACAGGTCTAGGAGCACACTAGAGCTATGAGGTATAGTTCTTATAATAGTTTCAACATCAGAGGACTTGAGTTAAAATCCCACCTCTGATAATATTTGTATGACCTTACAGAGGTTACTTACCCATCCTTTGCCTAAATTTCCTCTTATGTAAAATGAGGGTTGTATTAGATAGCTTCTGAGATTTCATCTAGGTCAACAATTCTACAAATTCCTGAAAGTGTTATATTTAAGTAGAACTTCTGTGAAGCCTTTGTGAATTCATTAGAGTAGTTCTCCCATATAAATATGCGTGTGACAAAATATTTTTCTATAAAGAAAAATTATTCAAGAAGTGTTTTTATAAAACAATTCCAAATCACCATGGATTGATCACTAATATAAGATCTGATTCACATGTGTCTAAATATGTATGAGAAGCCAAGCAAATTTTCAATAGAGAGGCAATTATTCAGGGAACAAGCATTTATTAAGTGCCTATTTTATGCTGGTTATTGTACCAATTCCTGAGGATAAAAAGATATAAGATGTGCCCTCTTTGTAATTCTCTTGGATTGGGGGGGGGGGGAGGGCAGTGCGAAAAGCCAAGGCAGGAGAACTGTAGCTTTGAAAAATTTATCTAGGCTATTTTAAAAAATTGAGAATTCTTTCTCCAACTTCAGTGGTTGTCATTATTGTAAAAATTAAAGTTAATCTACAATAATTTCAAATATATTTTTAAATTTATTAATAATCACTAGAAGTAACACAATAAAAAGGTAACAAAATAAAACCACATGCTCATGGCTAATCTCCCTGTTCAAACAGCCTGCTCCACCACAGTACCAGACAAGAAGCAAAAAGAGCTAGCCACAGAAGGCCACCTTATTTATACCCCTGTCTACCTCAGCACATATTGGCAGGAAGTCAGTGGGCTCCTGGGAAATGTAGTTCAAAGGCACAAGATTTCCAATTACACAGTGTATATATGTAGAGAAAAGATTATACAAGTGAGAAATGTTGTGGAGGTATTACCAATGACTAGGCAATAGTTTAGACATGTGAGGTGGTGAGGGACAAATTGAAGTTCTGAAAACTTGGGTTCAATCCTACCTTTCTCACATGCTATTTATGTGACCGTGGACAAATCATGAAGCATCTCATTGCCACCAGGCAACCCCTTTAAGGCCAGTAATTATAGAGAAGCTGCTGATTTGCTGAAGGGACTTTCCCCAATGGGAATTAACCACATCCCTGAAATCATCATCAGTCTACTCACACCAAATATAGAAAATAAAGATACTTAATGTGAACACATCTCCCTCTATACCCATTTTCCAGGTTTTTTTTAAAGATCCATAAATATATCTTAGCAATTATTTTGACTTTAGTCTGTACCCCCTTGCACTGTTTTTCTAGGCTATCCTCAGTATTATTAGCATGTGCAAGATCAGGGGATGTAAACTTTAATTTCCACTTAAAATTTAACTGAAACTCAGCCAATTGTCATTGTTCCATCCATCTGGGAGCAATTTACTCAATAGTTATGATTTGACCCAAAAGGAAAACTCTAACTAACACTGACTCTCCCTAAAATTGGAAAAGAATCAAAGAAAGTCTGAACTGTGAATGAATGGTTAGGGTCACACATTTTTATTATAGATGTATTTATTAAGTGTATTACATTAAAAAAATAATTCTGATGGTCCTTCCAGGCTAATGCTTACCATTGTCTAAGCTGAAGGTAAGAAAATACATGATTAAAATCCTTGTGATTTCCCTTCAGAAAAAATTAAAGTGAAGAGACAGACTTTTTATTCCCAGTACAACATGCAAATATTGGGTTGGGGTTTAAAAATATCCTTTTGATTAGATCCTGAATGAAAACAGAAAATAAATGGAAAATCTAATTCATCCAATGAAACCATTAATGCACCTATTTTCTCCACTTTCAGGCAGGAAGCGTTATTTTGCATCATTTTTTGATAGAAATCATATTCAACTTCCCAAGGGAGTAACATGTAGGTTAAGAGATTTGTTCAGCAGTTAAGCTGCCATTTGTTGGTGGCTCATTACCAGTCTGGAAGGGAAAGTTAAGTTCAATGGCTCATTCATTTCTTTCTAGATACTTAAAATACTTAAAATGCCACCAACACAAAGCGTGAATAAGCTCTGAACACAGACTATTAGTCCTAGTCTTCCTGGTGAGAAGAGAGTCAATGGGTTACATTGCAGAGGTGCATTCATGTTTCTGGACTACCAAAGTCACATAGCAGCATATTTCTCCCAGTGTGTGAAAGAGAACTTGTCAACAGAGGATTCAAAGTGAGCAAAAGCTTCTGTTCCAAAGGGAGGCACTGATTTACTACTGTCAGTGACTTCTCCTTTACTCATCTGGCATGGCCTCATTTTGTCATTGGATGTTTAATGGGTTTGTCTCCTCTCTCCATTGAGATTGTCACCTTCTTCAGGGAAGAACCATGTCTTCTAATTTTTTGTATCCTTACAATGTTTATTCCAATACTGTGCTTGGAGCAAATCCTCGATCAATAAACATTCTCTGAATGAATCAATGAATGAAAAAACTGTCTGTTTCCATGTGTGGGTCTTATATCTTGGCAGTAATAGACTGGGACATCTTTGCAATTACTTTGATCTAAGTTTGTGCTCCCTTGCAATATTTCTGGGCTATCTTTCCATGCTATCAGTAGGAATGAGCTCAGGGGATGTAATCTTACATTAACATCTATTTAATATAGTTATTATGAAAGTAAATCTGCAAAATTCATGTGCCTTTTCAAATCAAAGAGGTTTTTAAATTACATGCCGTTATGGGATTCCCTACCACTTCTGCCTACATGTGTAACTAATCAAAAGCTGACTATTTTTTCAGAATTCTGATTACATTTAAATCAACTGTATCTTGGACATATCAAACTATATGGCCTTAAACTCAATATGTTCAGGGCTGAACTCATTATCTTTCTCCCACCCCCAATTACCTCTTTGAATCTTACCTGTTATTTCTCAGGACACCACCATGCTCCTAGTAACTCAGACTCACAATGTAGTTGTCATCTCTGACTCCTTACTGTCATCTTACCCCCATATGCATTTTTTTTGCCAAATTCTGATATTTCTTCCTTTGCAACATTTTTCCTTCTCTCCCTTCTCATTGCTACCACTCTGGTTTAGGTCCTCATCACATCGTCCCTAGATTTTTGCACCAGCTTTATGTTTTGTCTTCCTGACTCGTCTCTTCCCAATTCAGTTTATCTTTCATTCAGATGACAAACTGATCTTCCTAAAAGCACAGGTCCGAGCAGATGAACCACTTTACTGGCTCCCTATTGTCTCCAGGATCAAACATTTTATCTGTGGCTTTTATTGCCCCATAAAAACTGGCCAATTCCTATCTTTCTAGTCTTATTACATTTTACTCTCCTGTAAATAATAATAACTAAAAAAAAGGGGAGATTTTGGAAGAAGAAATAAAACAGAGAATGTGCATAGAGTTGATGGAATGAAGGGAACTTCGCACTGTGGAACTGGCAAGGACCAGAATCCTGGATTGAAATCCTGTGAATATAACTGCCATCAAGGGATTGTGGGGTTAAGGCTCTGGAGGAGAAAACATTCTAGGACCCAGCTCTGACATCCTATGGACCTTTCCACTAGTTCCTGTGGATAACCCAGTTGATTCTTTTTTTAAATTTTTAAAAAATTTATTTAATTAGATGATTTAGAATAGTTTTCCATGGTTACAAGACTCATGTTCCTTCCCTGCCCTCACACTACCCCCTCCCATATATGATGCACAATTCCGTTGGGTTTAATATGTGCCATCAATCAAGACCCATTTCCTTATTATTAATATTTGCACTAGGGTTATCTTTTAGAGTCCACTTCCCCAATCATAGCCCCACCAATCCATGTGATCAAGTGGTTGTTCTTCTTTTGTGTTTCTTTACCCACAGTTCTTCCTCTATATGTGGATAGTGTTCATTCTCATATGGCCCTCCAAATAGTTCTGGATCATTGCATTGCTACTAGTAGAGAAGTCCATTACATTTGAATTTATCACAGTGCATCAGTCTCTGTGTATAATGTTCTCCTGGTTCTGCTCCTTTCACTCTGCATCAATTCCTGGAGGTCATTCTAATTCCCATTCCACTTTATTATTCCTTTGAGCACAATAGTATTCCATCACCAAAAGATACCACAATTTGTTCAGTCATTCCCCAATTGAAGTGCAGCCCCTCATTTCCCCATTTTTTGCCACCACGAACTGCGTGGCTATGAATATTCTTGTACAAGTCTTTTTCCTTATTATCTATTTGAGGTACAAACCCAGCAGTGCTATGGCTGGATCAAAGGGCAGACAGTCTTTTAGTGCCCTTTGAGCAAAGTTCCAAATTGCCTTCCAGAATTGTTGGATCAGTTCACAACGCCACCAGCAATACATTAATGTCCCAATTTTGCCACATCCC
Organism: Monodelphis domestica; assembly: GCF_027887165.1. NCBI lineage: Eukaryota > Metazoa > Chordata > Mammalia > Didelphimorphia > Didelphidae > Monodelphis > Monodelphis domestica. The sequence goes on along the minus strand of NC_077228.1, from coordinate 144,956,426 downwards.
CTCCAACATTCATTATTTTCCTTGCTGTCATGTTGGCCCATCTGCTAGGTATGAGGTGATAACTCAGAGTTGTTTTGATGTGCATTTCTCTGACTATGAGAGATTTAGAGCATTTTTTCATGTGCTTATTAATAGTTTTTATTTCTTTATCTGAAAATTGCCTATTCATGTCCCTTGCCCATTTATCAACTGGGGAATGGCTTGATTTTTTGTACAATTGATTTAGTTCTTTATAAATTTGAGTAATTAGACCTTTGCTAGAGGTTTTTGTTATGAAGATTGTTTCCCAATTTGTTGCTTCCCTTCTAATTTTGACTGCATTGGCTCTGTTTGTACAAAACCTTTTTAATTTAATGTAATCAAAATGACCTACTTTGCATTTTGTAATTTTTTCCCAATTCTTGCTTGGTTTTAAAATCTTTCTGACAAGGATACTATTCTGCATTTACCTAATTTACTTAGTTTCCTTCTTTATGTTCAAGTCAGTCACACATTCTGAGTTTATGTGTAGGGTGTGAGATATTGATCTAAACCTAATCTCTCCCATATTGTTTTCTAATTTTCCCAGCAGTTTTTGTCAAAGAGTGGATTTTTGTCCCAAAAGCTGGGATCTTTGTAACCCAGTTGATTTTTGAAGATCTATTTAGTGCTTTACTCTGTCACCACTTAGAAGATATATGTCAAATAAAGTTGATGTGACCAGTTTGGTTTACCTTGGGAAGGGCTTTGGCCTCACCTGGGTAGACCAAGGACACACCTGACACCTGGCTCCCTTACTATCTGGTCTTACACTGGAGACTATTTCCTTTGTGGGTTTAGCCTAGATTAGATCAGATTAGAAAGGAGAATTGAGGTAGAAAGGGCAGAGATCATAGTCTCAGCTCTGCTGAGGACTGGAGAGACTCTGTGAAGAGTCAGGTGGTGGGATAATGATAGTTGTATTAGTATTTAGGGAATTATTAGGGAATAAGTATTAGGGAAATCCTCTGCCCACATATCTTTCCCCATCTCTGATAACAACTCATAATAAACCTGTTACAAGACAAGTGGAGTCAGAGTGTTTGCCTATTGGCCTGAGGCACAGAAAGAGAAGCCATCTTCACTCTGACCCTGAGAAGATCATCTTGCCTGATTGGGTTGAGCTAAATCCCAGTCAACCATTTATTTATTTCACCTTAATAATACATGCATATATATAGATATAGATATAAAACTACATATATTTATTATTGTTCAGTCGCTTAAGTCATGTGTGACTCTTTGTGACTCCACTTGAGGTTTCTTTGGCAAAGATACAGGAGTGGTTTGCCTCTTCTCCAGCTCATTTTATAGATGAGTAAACTGAGGCAAACAGGGTGAAAGGACTGGTCCATGGTCACACAGCTAGTAAGTGTCTGATACCATATTTGAAATGAAGAAGATGAGTCTTTTTGTCTTCAGGTCCAGTAATCTATCCACTGTGCCACCTAGCTATCCTATATAGAAATATAAATATATATACTCACATATCTTCAAGGTCTGCAAAATAGTTTTACAAATATTTTCACATGCTCTATGATCTAGTGACACTGACCTCCTTATAGTTGCGAGCATAAGCTACTCCATTTCCTATGTCTTGGCTATTCCCCATACCTGGAATATTCTTCCTCACCTATGTCTCCCAGCCTCCCTTGAACACTTTGTCACAGCTAAAATCTCTTTCTGCATTTAAGCCTATCCAGCCTCCTTCAATTCTATGCCTTCCATCTGACATGATCTTCCATATATGGGATCCTTTATAGTGGAGACCATTTCTTAGTCTACTGAGGCCTTAGCACAGTGCATGGCACCTAGCAGATGTTTTATAAATGCCTAATGGCTAAATTGTTGTACTACTGTCTGTTGTTACACGGCCACCTAATGGGGTACAAAAGGGTGACAGCATTTTCAATGGGTACTGAAACCAAGATGTGGAGATGTTAAAAAGCTAGCCTATTCTACTGTATCACCATAACATGGCAATGCTTTGGGCTTCTCAAGGGGTATGCCATCGTAGGATGACTTTGTTTGACCCTATACCAATCTATAAGGACTCAAGAAAGTCAAATACATTCACAACCTTGGACTCACCCTCAACTCTCCCTCTCCCTCAAGCCTCATATCCTTCCAAAAAGTGAATTTTATTTTTTATTCTAAATATAATGAAAACCAAATAGAACAAGCATTTGTATATATACAATAAAATGGAAAAAGATGATTATATATTAAATTATAAATCTCCGTTATGTAAACCTTGTTTTTCTTTTTAAGTATACAAGATAAACTTGTAGCTTTCCAAGCTGACCTGTCAAGATCCCTTTCAAATCATTCTGGATCCAATCTTGTCCATTAAATTTCCATAATATGTATCACTTCTATCCCCTTATTTGCATTCATTCATACAATCTCAAACTAATTCAAGTCCTTATCACCTCTCATGTGAAACACCATAGGTTTTGAATTGTCTTCCTTTCCTTGTTTGCCCTATCTCTGACCCATCTTCCACACAGAACATGCTTAGAACAAAGTTCTGATCATGTCCCTTTCTTGCTCAGAATGCTTCAGCAACTCCCTATTCATTCAAGGAGAAAAGACAAACTCCTTTTTTTTTTTTTTAATATATAAAGCCTTTCAGAAACTCATTCTAGCCCAACTTCTCTGACTTAATAGATATGAATTCCCTTCTCAGACTATACATTCCAGCCAAATCAGGTTATTTTCAGTTTTCCAGACACAGCATTCAATATGTCATCTTCCCCCCCCCCCACCTTTGTACTAGCTGCATCCTCTCCCTGGATCAGATGCCCTCCTTATCTTCACTTCTTAGAATTCTTAGTTTCTTTCAAAGTTTTACCTCAAATACCATCTTCTAAATAAAACTTCCTGGCATGGTCCTGTGAGTGTCTCCAAAAATCACTTATTATTAACAATATATACTTTGGTGATTTTACTCGTATTTTTATATGTTGTCTCCTCTGATAAAATTATACTTTTGAGGATGACTATTCTGTTTGAATGTCTGTATCCCCAGTGCCAAACAACGAGTCTTGAATATAGTCCTTAATAAATAAATCAGTGAATGAATAAATGAATATTATCTGATTTTATTATATTATATATATTATATATTATAGATAAATAAAAAGAAATTTGTTACCAGAAAGTTGATCACCAGGTAATGAATTGTTTTTTGGGTAGAGTAACACATGAAGTAATTTGTTTAAGTTTAAAAAAAATTGTGGAAGTCAGAGTACCATCACAGGATTTCTGTTGATTTAGCTGGAGAGTTCCAAGGCTAATATTCACTTTCATCAATACATATTTGTCAGTAAGTCAGTTTATATTCATTTATTAGGCACTTAAAATGTGCCAAGTTCTGTTCTAAGTCCTGGGGACAAAGGCAAGTCTCCTTCCTTATGGCATATTCATTCAAATGAGGGAGACAATATATAAATAATTGCATACAACCGAAATATATACAGGACAAAATGAAGATACTTCACAGAGGGAAGGCACTAGCATTAGGGGGAGTGGGAAAGGTTTCTTGACAGATTTTAGCTAGAACTAGAAGGAGCCAGAGAAACCAGGAAATTAGGGCATAGAAAATTCCAAAGTCTGAGGTCAACCAGTGAAAAAATGCCCCAAGTCAGGAGATCTTGTGTTAGTGTCTTGTGTTAGGTTGGCAGGGAGGTCAGGTCACTGGATCATAGAGTACTTAAGAGAAATGAATGAGGAGATAGTGAATAAAAGCAGGTGGAGATAGGAATTGAAGAAGAAGGTTTAAGAGGAAACTCTTAGTAGAGTTTCAATGCAAAATCTATAGAGAAGCTAGAAGATAATTTAAAAGAAGAAAGAAGAAGGTACTATTTAGTTATCAACTGTAGCATATACATGGCAATGAGTTAAATATTAAAAGCAAGAAGGTAATGCTGTATATCTATGTCTATATCTATCTATCTATCTATCTATCTATCTATCTATCTATCTATCTGTCTATCTTAATGTGCCCCTTATCTTAACGGACTTATATTCTAAATTGGATAAAGAAACCTAGTCCTTGATCTGCTATCTTTCCATAATACCCATTCCCTTGGTTATTTCACTCATGTTGTTTTTCCTTGCCCTCACAATAATTTGTGGAAACAAACACCAAATTCAAGAGAGCCATTCTGTACTCCAGGTTCTTACACAATTGGACCTTTCCATTAACTATGATTTCCTAGACAAGGCACAATTTCTTTGTTGTTCTTTTTTTTTTTCATTTGCAACTTGAAATATCAGTACCTGATCCTCTTACCTCACAATATTGTGAAACTCTTATAAGACAATCTATTAAACAAAAGTGATAAGTACAAATACCTAAATAAATATAAAACATTTGTATATATAAATAACTGAATTATGTGTTCAGTATTGACTGATCTCCAGTTCTATTTGTAAACAACTAGTTATAGAACATATACACTCCATTCTTTTGCTGGCTACAGCCTCAACTCAGTGGAAGCTTTATTGGATCTAGGTAGTGAAATTGAATAAATTTTCTATTTTTGTTGCCACCTGTACCTAGAAAGTGAACTATAAAATTCCAATAAAGGGGCCAAAATAATCAAAGAGAACACTAATAAATTCAAATTACTGAATATATAGATACATGTTCAGAGACAAATATAATTCTTTCATAAAATATCTCCATACTATCTCCATATTCTTATTTTCTGAGTATTCTTAGGTACACAGGTTGCATAGTAGATAAAGTATCGAGGCTACAGTATAAAAGACCCAAGTTCAAATCCATCCTTAGATACTTAAATGAGTTTAGTAAATAGCATCTCCTTCACAAAGTTGTGATGATCAAATTAAAATTCTCTTTGTGAAGCACTTAACATAGTTCTTGGCACATAGGTATAATATAAATGCTTATTCTCCCTTCTCTTATTGACTTTAGGATGAAAATGAATGGACCTAAATTCAGCATTTAGCATAGCATTACACAAAAAGATTGAATATGTGATTGTTGAATTAGTTTGATTTAATTTAATTAATTAGTCAAAATTTCCAAACTACTGGAAATAGTATAACTTCTGTAACTGTAATCATTATGATTTCAATGTTTTATAACTCATCATTTATATTTACAAGATATCAGAGATATTAGGTATCTGAGACAGGGAAAATTAGCAGAAAGCCCTCTCAATGAGGTTCTTTTTCAAAAATATAAACATTTTTATAATGAGGCAATAAACCTTTCATTTATATTCACATCATAATTAACTGTTTAATTTTAAATAGCATCCAAGAAGATATAAATATAAGATTCAAATGTACTTTCAATCACCTGCTAATTTATAGTTGATCTCATTGCTCTTCAGCTATGGAACATTATGACCTTGTAATTTTCTAGCATTCACGGAATATAATTGCTATCTGCTTTATCATGTATTTTAAAATCAGTGTTAGTAAAACTGAATATTCACCAATCCAAAGTAGAATTAGAAAGATGTAAAAGCAGTACCACATAGAATAGAGAACATGAAACAGAAGATTTAAACATGAGCTCCATACCCACATGTACTTGCTGCACGACTGGGTCATTACCTGAACTGGGAAGGTTGCTACTTGCCTTACCTATTTTTTAGACCTGTGGTGAGGGAAGTGCTTTGTAGACTGCAAGAGTTAAACTTTAAAGTCATTTGATGTTAGGAACCAATAGGTTATTGCCATAATCTAGGTTCAAGGCAAGAAGGACCTGCATCAGTATGGTGGCAGTATCAGAGGAGAGGAGAGATATTGCAAAGGTAGAACAACCTTTGGCAACATTGCATATGGGGTGAGAGTGAGGAATTCAGGGTGAGAAGAACATTATGAGTCTGAGTGACTGGGAAGATGGTGGTGCCCTCAACATAAATTGGTATGTTTAAGGGGTAGATAAATGGTTTAGTGGTTAGAGAGCCAGGCTTAAAAATTGGAGGTCCTGGGTTCACATCTGACCCCTGACACTTCCCAGATGTGTGACCCTGGGCAAGTCACTTACCCCTAATTGCCTAGACTTTAACTTTGCTTCAGTGTTGGAACCAATACATATTAGTGATTCTAAAACAAAAAGTAAGGGTTGAAAAAAATAATAGGTACGTTTAGAAGAGGTGATGAGGTGTGTGACAAGGAAATCACTTTAAAAGACTGATATATATTAATTTAAGGTCGCCAAGGAATTCAGCTATGTAATTCCTAAATGAAAACTCAAGTCAGCAGTCAATCTTTTATGGAGTTTAATTACAATAGGAGGAAGAAAGGAATTCGAGATAGAGAGAGAAAAAAAGGGAGAGAAGGGAATAGGGCTTAAATACCCCTTCTGTTTAGGCTGGGCCAAAGGCCCAAGCCCTTAGATAGCTGGGGCAAAGAAAGGAGATCAGTCCCTATTACTCACGTGACCAAAAATGGAGAAACAGTCTCCAGGGCCCCCACCTTCAGCTTCCTTCAGCGCAACCTTCTCAGAGCACACCGCAACCACTCCGGCCAACTTCTCAACAACCACCCCCCTGAGTCTTCAGACCCCCCTATCCTTAAGGAAACCATCCAAGTTCCCTCCCCTCAGTTCTCCCATCTACCGATCACTGTTCATCAATTTCCCTGTGCCAATGGAGGCTCTAGCTTAACCCAGGACCGCCCAGAGGTCTGGCTTTGCACATGTCTGTTGAAGGTCATATTTTCAAATAATTAAATCTTTGATCCTTTGCTACAGCCCTTTCTAAATCCTGTTAACCTGAGTAGGGTAGAGATTGGAATAATTAAATTTTGATCTAGGCTGCAGCCCTTACTCAATCCTGTTAGGACTGAATAGGGTGGAGATTGATTGCAAGTATCTCCATTGTATCAATTCTAAAATCAATCATGACTCAAAGAAATTCCTGTTCTATGCTTAAGCATAGGTCAAAGTCCTTTCCATTGTTCAGCAAAGGGTTTCTGTCCTAAAGTAATCTTAAGAAGGGAAGGAGAAGGAACCTCCCATGCCAATGGGGTTCACATTCCAATAGTCAAGACCCACTATCAATAGGAAATTTTTCAAGTATGAAATTTCCCAATGGTGAAATTTCCAACATTTATAAGTCTAAGAAATTTTGAGGTTACAGGTGGGGGGAGATAAGTTCAGTTCTGGTCATGTTGAGTTGAAATATATTTAGGACATTCAGTTAATGATGTCAAAGAGTAGTTGGAGATGATACACTGGAGATCAGCAGAGAGGCTGGAGGTTGAGAATCGAGTTGATAATCAGTTGCATAGAGATCACAATTGAATACATGGGGGATCACCAAAGCCAAGACAAATTCAAGGGGAAAAAAGAAGAGGACCCAAGACAGAGCCTTGGGTGACCCCCACGAGTAGCAGGAATTACATGTAAGAACATCCAGCAGAGGAAACTGATAATACAAATCACCAGAAAAAAAGAGGAGAATCAGGAAAGAATGATAAACACCTAGAGAGAATAAATTATCAAGGAGAAGATGATCACAATAACAAAGACTACAGAGAGAAGAAGCATAAGGACTGAGAAAATGTCATTAGACTTGGCAATTAAGACATTAGTAACTCTGTAGAGAGACACTTCATGAGGTGAGAAGGAAGACTACAGAGAATTAAAGAGTGAGAAGAGAAAAAGTGCATTTGACTGAAGTCAGTTTCCTTAAGGAGTTTAGCTACCAAAAAGACAAGAGTTATAGGATGATAGCTAGTGATGATAGATAGATCAACTGAAAAAGATTGAGGACTGGGGAGACAAGAGCATGTCACATGGAAATAGCCAGTAGAAAGAGAAATTAGAGATTAGTGAGAGTAGGAAAGATAGAGGGGACAATCTGCTGGAGAAGACAGGCTGAATGAAATGAGATCAGTTGTGCAAGTAATTAAATTTACCTTGGTAAACAGTTGAAAGAGGAAACCCTAGTAGAATCTTAGTGATGGGAGATGAGGAGGGCAGAACAGAGTTCCTGGTGATTAATCTTATTTTTTCACAGTGAAATATGGTACAATGTTCTTAGCTGAGAGGGTAGGGAGAGAAAAGGAAAGAATGAATTCCCAAGTTCATGCTCTGCCTCTGACTATATTATCTTTGTAATTTTGAACAAGTCACTTAGGATGCCAGACAGCTCTCTAAGATTGTAAATGGAAGAACTGTCTATTTAATACAAGGGGATTCTTCACCTGAGATTTTCCATACCAATGAAGACACATGTCTGGACAAATTCACAATAATAATGATTAATTATTGCAAATTAATTTGTAGCTAAACAAAAGCTTTTTTTTTGCAGTTAGACATGCCTGGAGGAAGGAGATGAAATGGGTTTGTTTGGAATATTTTAAAGTTATAAATTTTTTCTAATGAGAGCTTCCTTTCAAAAATTTAGAAAAATTATTCAAGTGGCTTTTTATTTAAATGCTTAAAATACCTTTCTCTTTTTATACATGCATTACTAATCATCCTAGGAATATAATAGTTACAACCTAACCCATCTGGGCTTAAGATGACAGGAAAAAGAAAAAGAAATAGAATTATTCCCTCCCCTATTTCTTCAAATGCTCACAGTGATTTCAAAAACCTGACTATGCCGTCTTATCCTTTTGTCATATTGGTTGGTTGTTTTTGTTTGAAAGGTTAGTTGTTTTTGTGTGTGTGTGTGTGTGTGTGTGTGTGTGTGTGTGTGTGTGTGTGTGTGTGTGTGTGTGTGTGAATGGATGGGAGAGTTTTAAGGAAAATTGGCAAGACAGTCACATAGAAAAGGAATAAAATGCAGGTGAAGAGGATGGAAGAGCTAATAAGGAAGGAATAGGTTTGAGGTCGTGTTTCAGAATGGTCTTTTAAAAGTATATCAAGGGAGTAGCTGGGTGGCTCAGTGGATTGAGAGCCAGGTCCTAGGTTCGAATCTGGCCTCAGACACTTCCTAGCTGTGTGACCCTGGGCAAGTCACTTAAACCCCATTGCCTAGCCCTTACCACTCTCCTGCCTTTGAACCAATATACAGTATTCATTCTAAGAGAAAGGTAAGGGTTTAAAAAAGTGATAAAGAAATGGACATCAAGATGTATAGCATGAAAGGAACCCCAATAAATAAAATGAAAATAAAATAATATAATAAAAGTATTTCAAGTAAATTGGTTGAAAGACCTCTACCAACTGATGCAGATTGAAATGAGAAATTGTGTACAGAGACTGAAACATTGTAGGACAATAACATGTAATAAACTTTGCTACTGATAGCAATGCAACGATCCAGGACAATCCCGAGGGATTTATGAGAAAGAACACTATCCACATTGAGAGAAGGAACTGTGGGAATAAAAATGCAGAACGAAAACATTTGATTTTTCACTTGTTTATGTGGGCATTGGATGTGGGGTTTTGGTTTTTAAAAGATTATTATAAAAATGATTAATATGGAAATAGGTATTGAGCGATAAAACATGTATAACTCAGTGGAATTCCCTATCAGATTTGGGAGGGGGGAGGGGAAAAAGATGGGGGAAGAACAGGAATCAGGTAACCATGGAAAAATACTTAAATAAAACAAAAAAAATAAAAGTATGTTAAGTACTTTAAGTATCTCTTGTACTAGAGAAAGTTTAAGTATCCTAATTATCATTTTCTTGTGCAGGAATGTGATTAGTTTATCCATATTGATTACCTTTAGTTTTTTTCCTGTTTACCTTTTTATGCTTCTTTTGAATGTCATATTTAATCATTGAGTTTTCTTTTCAGCTCTAGATGTCTCATTAGGAATGCCTGGAATTCTTCTATTTCATTAAATGTCCATTTCTTCCCCTCGAGTATTCTACTTAGTTTCACTGGGTAGATGATTTTTGGTTGAAGGCCTTGCAGAATATCATATTGCATGCTTTATGATCCTTAATGTAGAAGCTACTAGGTACTGTGTAATATTGATTTGGTTCCACAGCATTTTAATTGTTGGACTTTTTTTCTGACTGCCTTTAATATTTTCTCTTTGACTTGGGATTTCTGGAATTCGGCTATAATAGTCTTGGGACTTCAAAAATTTTATTTCTTTTAGGAGGAGAGGAGTGGATTCTTTTAATTTTTATTTTCTCCTCTTGTTTAATAACATTAGGATGGTTTCCCCTGAAAATTACTTTCTATATGGTATCCAGGTTCTTTTTTGGATTATAGTTTCCTGGCAATGTAGCTATTCTTAAATTATATCTCCTGGATCTCCTTTTCCAACTCAGTCATTTTTCCAAAGAGAGATTTAAAGTTTTCTTCTATTTTTTCATTGTTCTGAATTTATTTTATAGTTTTCTGCTGTCTTATGAAGGTTTTAGCTTTCATTTGTCCCATTCTAATTTTTATGGAGCCATTTTCTTCTTTGAGGCTTTGTAATTCCTATCTTAGGAAGTTATTTTTCTAATTGAGGTACTGCATTTCTTTTTTTAGGGAGCTGTTTTGTTTAGTAAGTTTTAATTTTAAACTTGATTTTTTCCTATTATTTTCTTTTTGAAATTTTCTTCTAAGTTTCTTCTTATTTGTTTTGCTCTCTCTCTCTCTCTCTCTCTCTCTCTCTCTCTCTCTCTCTCTCTCTCTCTCTCATCTCTCTCTCTCTCTCTCTCTCTCTCTCTCTCTCTCTCTTTCCCTCCCCCCCCCTCTGTTTTTGAGCTCTTCCAGTAGTTCATTTTGGGCTCAACATCCTTTCACATTTTTCTTTTGAGGTTTCACATATTTTCATTTTTGTATTTACTGTCCTTTTTGTAGCTTGTATTTTGGTCTTCTCTTGAGATATTTTTCTAGGATCAGGTTTTTTTCTGTGTCTTTTGCTCATTTGGGGGTTATTTTTTTCCTTAATTTTGTCTGTATGCTGAAGCTAGGTCCTTTCCTGGGATGAAGGAAGTACTGTTCCATGCTTGTACTGTGCCTGTGATCATCTCAGCTGCCTTGATATGAGATTGAGTACTCTGTAGAGGTTGCCTGCTTGGCCTCCTGTGTGGAGATTTGCAGCTATTCAGTTCAACTTTTTGGAGTTAAGTTCTGCCAAATGTCACTGAGGCTAGACCTTGTTGAGCTGAATTCCTCCTATTGATGCCTGTGTTGGGTCATATCTAGCCTCTGTTTTGATTGAATTATGCAGGGTCACTTTCTTTCCAACACTGCTTTTTGGTTATTGCATTGGTTTCTGCTCTTAGGTTGGATTGAACTGGTTATTCTCTTTTCTGGCTGCTTGCACTGTATTGTGTCCACTGGAGTTCTGCTAATTCAGCACTCCCTCCTCATATCCCAGTCCAGTGAGATGAGTCCTCATAGTTGTTTCCTGAAGTTTTTTTCTGGGTTGAAAGCACTGCTTTATACTTCTTTTGTTTCTTGTGGCACTATCTTCACCTGATCTGACCCTAGCACTGTGGTGGCTGCCACTGCTCCTTTCATTTGCTTCTATACTTCCCCAAAGAAAAAATAAAATACCTAACTCTTCATTCATCCATGCTCTAAAGGAATCATTTCCTTGAGAAATCTGTGCACTAAAGGAGAGATTTCAAAGCAAGCTTAAACAAAAGGAAGGAACTTGCTTGGTTAAAGAAGCTTATGCTTTCTATTTTAAAAATTCAACACCATGAACAAAGTGAGTCCCTACTTTCTTTACAAATTTAATGTCTGGCTTCCTAAGAGGTGGAAAAATATCTGTCAGTCAATATGCATTTATTAAGTGCCTAAATGTTCCAGGCACTGTGCTAAATATTGAGGAGAATAGTCAGTACTGGAATATCATGAAAATAAATACAAATCTTGAAGAAGGAAAATTGTAATGTTTAAAATCTTGAAATTATACATGGAAGTCAAGCAACCTGCAGGGCTTTTAACTGTCTATGTCCAACCCAGCAGACATAGGTGGCAAGAGTGTCCATGTCCTTCTGGGTTAAGAATTCTTTTCACTCATAATCTTAAAGAGTCATGAAATCTCTGAGATAAAAGGCACCTCAGGGTTGAGCTTTGTTCAATCCTACTTGGAAAGGACTCCTGTCTACAATATGCTCAATAAATATCCTTTATAGAATAGGAGTCCACTATCTCCCAAGCAACACATCCTACTTTTAGACAGCTCTAATTGTTGCAATTTGTTTTGATTTTCCTTAAGATATCAAGCCTGCACTATCCTTTTTGGTCTTTTGCCCATGGCTATTATTTCTGACTCCTGGGGTCATAAGTCTACCCTTTAAGCATTTGATAGTATTCATTTCTCCTCCAAATCTTTTTTTAACCCTTACTTTCCATTATAGAAACAATACTATGTATTGGTTCTAAAGTAGAAGAGAGGTAAGGGCTAGACAATGGGGGTTAAGTAACTTTCCAAGATTCACACAGCCAGGAAGTGTATGAGGTCAGATTTGAACTGAGGACCTCCTATCTCTAGGTCTAGCTCTCAATCAACTGAGTCACACCACTGCCCTCCCAAAAATCTTTTTTTAAAAACTATGGTTAACCACTGTGATTAAAGAAATGCGAATCAAAACAACTCTCAGATATGATCTCATACATATCAGATTGGCTAAAATGACAAAAGGGCAAAATGACAAATGCTAGAGGATATGTGGAAAAATATTATTACTAGTGTATATGTAAAATGAACCAACCATTTTGAAGAGCAACCTGGAATTATACTCAAAGTGATATAAAACTGTGTATATCTTTTGAACCATTAATAACACTTTTTAATTTATTTTCTAAAGCGATCAAGGAAAAAGTAAAAATATATTCTAAAATATTTACAGTAGCTTTTTTTTATGCTGTCAAAGAACTAGGAACTCAAGGAATGTCCATCAAATGGGGAATGGTTGAATAAGTTGTGGTATGTGGTTATGAAGAAATACCATTGAGCCATAAGAAGTGACAAACAAGATGATCCCCGCACACCTGGAAAGACATATGAATTGATACAAAGTGAAATGAGAAGAACCAGGAAAATGTTGTACCCCAAAACAACAATAATATATGATGATCAACTGTGAGTGACTTAACTATCATCAATAAGGTAAGGATCCAGGACAACTCCAAGGGACTTAAACAAAAAAGGATATCCATTGTCATAGAAAGGACAGATAAAGTCTGAATGCAGATTTCTTCCATAAAATTTTCTCTAGTGAAAGCAATATATGTCTTGTTTTGTAACATGATGAAGAGGTTTCTTTATAGCAAAATGCTCATCCTAAAGTCATCATTCAGGATGATTTGATAGGTAGAAATGAAATCAAACTCTGTCTTCAGACCTAAGGTTGAACTCACCCATTTGACAAGACTGCATTGTGTTGTGATCTCTCCCCTTAGGAAGGGAGCCCCTATAGTCACATTTCTGGCAGATTCTGGACTGTTCCATTTTTGTCCTTGCACCCCCAGCACCTAGCATAGGATCTAGCACATAGTAAACATTTGATAAGCATTTCTTACGTGGAATTGATTCTTCTCAGCTTCTCATGGAGCTTTAAATATAGCTTTGCACAGTTCCTCAGCACAGTAAGAAATTTATTGTGCCGAGGAGAGTTGAGTGTAGGACAAAGAATGCTAGATTTAGGAGTGAGAAATGGATTTGAGACCTAACTGTCATTTGCTGGCTGACATTTGGTTTGACCTCTCTGAGTTTTAGTTTCCTAAGCTTTTGTTAAGTGAGGAGATTAGACTAAGTGATTAATATTCTTTCAATATCTAACATTTTATGGGTTATGGAAAAAAATTTGTGCATTAAAGTTCCTTAAGCATCTACACAAAGCAATAAATGGAGACATGTCAAGAAGATTCAGAAAAATATTATATAGTTGACTTATCAGCCAAATGATAAAAAAAAATCATGTACATATACAATAATTTAGTCACAGAATGTTAAAGCTAGAAAGGAGTTCAGAGATCATATAGTCCAAGGTCCAATTAGATTAAATGATTTATACAAAAATACACAGATACCTACTGAGAGGGATATTATGATTTCTAGTCCTATTGGAAATCTACTATCTCCCTGGCAATACAAAGAAAACAAAGATCATTTAGCAACTTTTTTTAAAGAAAAAATATCTTCTCATAATAGAACTAGAAAGTTGAGATGGAACATCTTATCTTTGCTAGCCAACTTCTCCATCACTGGGGATTGGAATAGTAGTGATAAGAAGCACTATCCTACAAAGTCGATGAAAAAAACTGTTAATACATAAAGTTGACACAAATTGCTATTGAATCAAACCCACAAGATAAAATGAAGATAGGCTATATTTTAAATCATTTCTCAAACCTTTGGTATTGTATGTCTCTAGCTTTGCTTATTTGGGCTAAATTTCATAAATTTTTAATGTTTTACTAATTATCCACAAAAATGAATTTACTGAATATATTTTGCCCTTGTCTCATGTTTTCCTGAGTCATTCTCATTTAGCAATTTCTGTTTCTGTCATTTATGCTCTGATACATTTCTCCAGTGATAAAATGAGAATGCTGTACACACATAGAAAAATTATCTTTAGAAGTGACTTGGCAAGGGCTTCATTTTAACAACCTTCTGCATGATGGAGCAATAAAAGAAAAGGGTCACATTTTCCTTTTTTAAATGCTGCATTCAACATTCATCAATTAACCAAAGTCAGTTATGTACAACCCTTAATTCACGCATTTGACAAATTTCTGAGATGGCTATTTCCTCACTTGGAACAAAAATACAACCCTTCTCACGCCCTTTTTGAATTTTATATGTATAGAATCAATTTTTTTTACAATATAAATTCAATTTCTTCATATAATAAAATTCCTTTATGATATTATCCTTGTGAATTTAGCTCAGAAGAACATGTGGAATATGTTTCATATGGGCTAATTTCTGATTTTTTATGAATATTATGGAGTGTCAGGACAAATGAAATCTATTTGCACTGCCATTATAGAAATCCCTTGAGTGAAAAATATATATACACATATATGCAATATGTACATAAATGCATATGTATATATATATGTATATATAGATACACACACAAACATATATACATTTGTTTATATTTATTAGTTTCCTAATAAGCCTCTGTAAAATAAGGGGACTGGATTAGGTGGTTCCTAACATTCTTTCCAGAGGGAACATTTCATGGGTTATAAAAAACTGATTAATACATAAAAGTGATAAGTTCTTTTAGCATCAACACAAAGCAATAAATTAAGAAAAAGGCCAAATAATTTAGGCCACACATAGAAAAATAATGACTAAATTAACACATATATGTAAATCTTTTTTTACCACAATTCTTGGATTCCTTTAAGACCCAACTCAGGTCATATCTCCTACACAAAGACTTTCCTTGAGGCAAGGTTGTAAAAAATTTCACTAGGAGTTTCTATCTAATTCCAGTGGTGATAATGAGCACCTGGAGTTTAGAAGAAGAACGATATTGTCACATCTGAACTTAAAGAAAATCACCATGGTAATTCTGTTGAATACACACTATAATGGTGAGAGACTTAAGGCAGGGAGACCCATTCAGAGGCCATATTTGCTAAGGCATGAAGACCAGACCCAAAGTGGTGGCATTGGGCATAGATATTAAGGGCTGGTGGAAAAAGATGTTTTGGAAGAAAAACTGTAAAATTTGGCCGCTAATTGAACATATATGGAGAGAGAAAGAAGAAAGGAGGATAATATCAAGGTATCCACCTCGGAAATAGAATTATGGTGTAATCTTTGACAGAAATAGGAAAGTTGAGAAGAGAAGTCAATTTAGAAGGAAAAAATAATTATGTTTTGGACACAGTGAGTTTGAAATGTCTCTTGAAGATCCAAAGAAAATGTTTTTATTTAATATCAATGTACTGTTATATTGTCCTGGATAACATTAACATTGGGAGAGCAGAATCTCTCATTTTTACCCTTGTATGTACAACACTTAGTTGATACCATGAACATAGAAGGTGATTGATAAATATTGGTTGAATTATACCAGTGACCTACATCGTGTAAATTACTTATGTAAGTAGCATTTCACTTGTGAGTTACATTAAGCAGTTTTTAGGTGGTGGAAGCTTTAAAGAATATATTTTGGCAGCAATTTCTTTTTTGTTTGACTTTTAAGTGCAGGCCTTGCTAGGAAGCTAGAAAAGTTAGTTCGAGGAGTTATTGGTGATGGTGGTTGTCTTGTTCTTGTTCAATATACTTTGTATATTAGACGCTGGAATAAACAGTCACTTGGCTATCCAAGTTATTTGAGAATTGAGACTCAGGGGACATTTACAGAGAACTGTTGCTTTGGGGGAACAGTACATTTTAAAAATCCTTAGCAAAATATTAAAATGGCTTTACACTCTACTGTGGTTCTATTAATTTCCCTTAACTTTAGGGGCTTCCTGTCTTTATACAGCCATATCTATGCCAGGTAATTGGGACAGCATTCCTTTTAAAGTGATTTCTGGCTATGCCTTTACAAGCTGCAGGTTTGAGAAAGCCTTCTTCACTTGTCCCTTGGAAGAAATAAGTTGAATTCCAAATACCTAGGGTTCTTGATAGGCTGCTCTTCTTAAAAAGCTATCATTTCTTGTAGTCATTACTGCGAAGTAGAGAGGCTTTCATTTTTTTCTTTATATCTCTGGCAACTTGAACAGTCCCTGGAACCTAATGCGTACTTAATAAATTCTTGTTGAATAGAATCAAATAGCATGGATTCATATGTTGCTGGCATGCCACTCAACTCTGGATTCATAGAGTACAGAAGGATGACATCCTGCTGAATTCAATTTAGAAGATTCCATTTAGCTAAATGGACTTCTGAATACCAAGTAAGGCATAGAAGATGAGGTCACTGTCATATTGTGCAAGCTGTCTGAAACTGTGGGGATACTCTTGGATATCCAAAAAGAATAAATGGCAAAGGGAAAGGAGCCGTACTTTATTCAAGAGAGGAAGCTCCCACTGGTTTGTCAAAACCTGAATCTACTGAACAGGCATCAAAAAACAGACTCAGGGTAAGACAGGTGGGCTACTCCAGGCCCTGAAAAAAAATTAACCTTTATGCTCACCACTTTTCTGGGTTTTACCTCTAGACTTTTGTGGTTTTTACCACTAGACTCAGAGGAGCAGTGACAGTGAAAATTTAAGACGTGGAATGTTCTTCTCTGCTGAATAGCAGATTTCAAGTGATAATTCTACTCTAGGCATTTTATAAAGGATACAGTGACCATATTTCTCAATAGCTGATGCAGAGTCGAGGCTTCTGTTCTTTCAGGAAATCTTGAGATTAAGCAAGATGGTCAGCATTCAGACTTGGAAAACATTCCTAGCTTTCTGGCATTGATTGGGACCAAACCTAGCCTTATCAAAGGGCTAGCAGAGGACTATAAGCATGAGTAGGGCTTAGAATCCAAAAGCCCAGACCCCTACTAAGGAAGAAGTTCTATGGAAGAGAGGACAATGGGCTATACCCTTAACACTCCAATCCAGTTAAGTTCAACTCTAGTGATTCTCCAGCATCTGAAGAATGGAAAAACTGTCTCACATACTTAGTATTAGAAGTCGATTGAAGTAAAATGTATTTTCTAAGTTAAATTCCCAAGCACTATTGTAATCCTTCTATAATCCATATAAAACGACATTCATGTAGCATGCTAGCTAAAACCAAATTCATCTTATTCAACTCGTGAAACATTTAATAAATTTAAGTACTAGAGGCTATTATAGACACTGGTGATAGAAAGAACAAAAAAGAAATCCCCTTCCTTCAAGGAGAACTTACTTCCTACTGAGGGAAACAATAGGTACATGGATAAATAAAAACATAACATATATTATCAGAAGACTTATAACATGGGTTTACCATATTCAAATGGTTCTTAAGATTTAATGCCCTATTATTAACCTAAGTGAATTTCTGAATGTTGGCTCTGAATGCATTCAACATTGAAATAGTGATTTCATCAAGGTAGATACTTCCCCAAAGGGGCACATCAAAACTCTTTCATGCATTCTTAACCTAGGCAGTTCTTTTCCTCATCTTTACACAAATCCTTTATCATGTACACAATACTACTGACTCTGGATAGAGGATTGGATATCTGCAAGTGTCTCTATAAAGTTAAAGTATTATAAATGTGTTCCCTCATATGTTTCAGGAAAACTCTCATCCTACATCAGTGACTATTGGAGTTCCAAGTTTCATCTCCAATATCACAGGAGAGGAATCCCTAATAGAAATTTATCCATCTTTGCTGCTCAGATCCTGGGGTCCTCATTTTCTAATCCTCTTCAGAGGTAGAAGAAAAATTTTTATTGAATGGGAAGTAGTAGAAAAATTGAATGTGTCTTTCCAAGTTACCTTTAAGGCTAGTCAAGGACACAATATACAATATCCATTTTAAAAAAGTCTCATTACTACACACTAGTAGTATGGCACTAAGCTGCTGAATAAAGTGATTGGCATTAGAATGATCTAGATTTCAGGGGGAAGGTAGGTGACTCAGTAGATTGAGAGTGAGGCTAAGAAATGGGAAGTCCTGGGTTCAAATATGATTTTATTCACTTCCTAGTTGTTTGAACCTGGGCAAGTCACTTAACCCCAATTGCCAAGCCCTTACTGCTCATCTGATGCCTATGAATTAATACATGGTATTGATTCTAATATAGATGGTAAGGGTTTTTTTTAAGAATGATCTAGATTTGAGGCTTGCCTAAAATGTTGCAATGTAACCTTGAGGAAGTTATTTAACTTCTTAGCTTCATTTTCCTTGTCTATGCAATGATAAATAATAAAACCTTAGAGTAAGTACATTTGAAGGTTGAACAGATTACATATATATATATATACACACAAATCTGCATGTAAACAAATAATCTGCTTTGCAAACATTGAAGCTATATAAATGTCAGTTCTTCTATAATACAAAGTCAAATTTTAATCAATAGAGATAGACAAACCAAGTTAGAATACCATAAAATGTGCAGTGGGTAGAGAGAAGGATCGGGAATCAGAAAGACCTGAGTTTAAATCTGGCTTCAGTCAGTCAATTAACTATGTGACCCGTGGCAAGTCACTGCATCCTGTTTGCCTCAGTTTCCCCATCTGTAAAATGAGCTGGAGAAGAAAATGGAAAACCACTCCATTATCTTTACCAACAAAATCCCCAAAGGGGTCCCAAGTTGGACATGAATGAAATGACTGTTACTGTTGTGTGATATAGAAGTCAACAGTGCTTTTAATAATTTTTATATTAAAAAGAGCCTAATCAAAGAATCATAGGTTTAGAGTTGGAAAGAACCTTAGAAAGCATTTAATACAACCTTTTCATTTTAGAGTTGAAGAAACTAAAGCCCAACAAAGGTAAGTGAGCTGTCCAAGGTTTACACAAGTAATAAAGCTGCAGAGCTGGGGTTTGAAACCAGATCTTATAACCCTATATCCAGCAGTCTGGCCACTTTCTACAATGGCATATCAACAATACGGGAGGAAAAATTATGCTTATCCATCTGCTCCCAAAAAGTCATAAATATGAATAAAAAGCCCTCTGTCTTTAAAGTGATGCTCCCAATATTTTTCTCCTAAGGCTTGACCTAGTTGGAATTATTTATTAGGTTTTGAAAAATCATACTCTTTATAGTAAAAATCACTCCAGGGCCACAGTACTAAAGTAATAAAGTCACAATTAATTAGGATATATTAAAACAGAGCTGAAATGACAGGTACACATTACTACTGCTAAAAAAGATGAAAAAAAAACTAGTTATGTCTAGCACATATCTAAATAGGCTGTAGCTTGATAATAATTTAAAAAAGGATAAGGAATTTAATAAAAACTTGTGTGATAAATAAACATCCATCAATCACTAGGTCACTAAGAAAGAATTTAGGAATAATCAGTTTGAAAATACCAATTTAATCTTAACTGCTAAGACAGCATCCAGGGAGAAATGTGATGTCAGGATGACACACCAGAGAGAATGCTGTATTCCTGGCAAAAAAGCATGAGTTCAAAGCTAAGCTCTTTTATTTATTTATTTATTTTATTTATTACCTGTGACCAACAAGAAGTCATTTAAAATTAAGCTCTCTGAGCCTCAGGATCCTCATTTGTAATATGTATCAGATAACTGATAAAGTCATTTCCCACCCTGACTTGATGATCTATAAATTTATTGCTAAGGTGGAAGAGTCACAAAAAATTTAGGGCTGATAGACCATAAACCACACCTCAGTATTCTACTAGGTGGAAAGGGGTTTCTTAACTGTTCTGCCTCAGCAGTTGAAGCTCTGGGCCCAGAGTTGGAAAACCTTGTTCCTGGTTCCAACTCAGACATATTGGTTGTTGACCTTCATACTCAAAGAGGGCCAAAAAGACACCCTTATCTTGAAGTCAATGTACAGTGTCTGATTGTGGCTGATTAGACCAATAGGGGTTTAGAAGGTTCTACACCAGTCAGGCACATATAGTTCACATGAGCATTGGGTACATCTCTAAATTTGCAAATTTCACCTTTGAGACTTTGATTCAATTTGACCCAGTGATTCATTACTTTCAACCTCCTCTTTCTCATCCATAAATTATAGAGTAATAATATGAATACTGACTCTATCTCAGAGAGTTGTTGAGATAAAGGTGCTTTTTAAAACTTAGAGTCCATAGAAATGTGAATTGTTATTTTTGATGAGAGTGTTAATCACCTGTAAAAGGTAATTTCATAATGAAATTATTCATATCTGATATATTCCTGAAATTCATAACTTAAATAAACTATTTCAGAGATCACAAAGGTAGAATGACAGCGGTGAGGTCCATGTGGTAGATTTAGAGTCAGGAAGACGAGTTCAAATCTTGCCACAAATCTACTAGGAGCTACCAGAGCTGGAAGATCAGAGGCAATTTATATAGCTGCAGTTTCTGTTTGCTCTTCTGAAAATGGGGATAATATCTGAAGCACTTAATTCACAGAATTGTTGTGGGGTTCAAGTGAAATAATACATATAAATTTTTTTTTAATTTTTCAAGCCTTTGAATTTGAAGCCTTAAATGCTATGTCATTGTCTATGTTAATGGTGCTGATGTCTGAGAGAAGTGGTCTCAACCCCCAGATTGGATGTTGATGAAAGGACTCTTTCCTAATTAGTGATTACCTAGGATACCCAGAAGGAAGCAGCTATAATATTACATGCCTTCATGGCAAATGACTGTACCCAAATTTTACTTAAAAAACGTAATGAAAAGAAGGCAAAGAAGTTGAATTCTCTGTCACCTAAAAAACCAAAGTACCACCAAATTTAATGCCACTTAAAACAAAGTATAACTCAATTGTTTTTTCCTTACTATATTCTTTGATAATGTGTTCAGTCAACTTCCTATTTGAGGATTTATGTATTCTAGAAGACCACTAGCCCTGCTGCCATTATGGAAGCTTATTTGATTACTCTTGGACTTGTCCACACATTTGCTACCCCAGTCAGATTCACAGTTAACTTCATTCCAGCATTCTTTGGGCTAATATAGTTTTGTTTCATGGCAGAAACAGTAGATTATTAGATGGGTCATTATTTTCATTAGAAAGAAGTTTGCTCAAGGGAAAAGTCTGTTGTAAAGGCTATGTTCTTTTATTAACCTTGAATAATTGATATTCTGGTAGGCACACTTGCTCCTTGCCCTGTGATTATTTTATATCCAAGGCTATAAAAACAGTTGCAGGTTTGAAATACATAAGTAACTCAAATATATAGCCAGAAGAAACAACATGGGGCACATCACTTTACCTCCATGGAACCTCAGTTTCCAAATCTATAAAATGGGGAGGCTGACTAGTTGAACTTGAATATCCTTTCCAAACTAAGTCTACAATCCTGAATAAAAAACAAATCTTGGACCAGCTAAGGGATCTTCATAAATGACTAATATTGCTAACCTTATGATTCCATAAAAATTGAAACAAATTGCCATTTATTGGAATTAAAGAAATGTATTTGGACTCAGGAAAATGTTCCTGCAGAACAAGATAGCCTTCCCCATCATCACTTTAAAATTACCTTGGCTGGTAGATTAATATAATGATGGAACATTGTTCCTTTTTTCCAGTTATAGATATAAATAGAATGATGCCTATGTTGTGTTCTGCTGGCTTACTTAATCCCAGCAACTGGTTTCCCCTTTCTATATCTCTTTAGTTTCCTTTTGTAGTTTACTATAAACAAATGCATACTTTGAATTCTAACATTGAAAACACAATTTTCTCTGACTAGAAGGATCAATGAACCTAAGAAATGTCATAAAACCTGGAATACAATGATCTACAATCTCCTTGATCTGCACCAAGCAATGGAAGGTGTAAAATAAACAGGTTAAAGATAAGAAATCTTAGAAAAACATTATATATAGTTCCAAGTTTAGAAAGTACTGATTTTATAGCTTCCTTTGAGGCAAAAGTATACTTACATTCACAAACATTTAAATACTATGTGCCAGGTATTGTATCTATGTTCATATGTAGTTAGATTTTTATGGTTGGACTTAATATTTAATTGGTGGTCACCAGGGATTTAATTTCTAAACCCCAAAATGAATTACTCAAGTAAATGGAATTATGGTAGTTTATTTTACAATAGAGGGAAGATATTAAGGAAGAGAGAAAAGGAGAGAGAGAGAGAGAGCTCTGCTTCCTCAGAGTCAGGTAGAAATTCTAAGCCCCAGCCAGGAGAAAGGAGTCTCAAGAGGATGGGCCTTTCTCAGAGGTTCACACCTCCAGAAAAGCAAGGAAACTAAGTCAGCCTTTCACTCACTATGGTGACCATCTAAAAGGAAAGCAGTCTGAGGTATCCTGCATGAGCTCCTCCAGGGGTCCAGTTCCACAGCCAAGTGTCTTCACTCCAAGTCTGAGTGTCTGTCTTCCAGTCTCTCCTCTGAGCGACTGATTGAAGTCTCGCCTCCAAGTGACTCTTATTCATTCTTCATTTTTTCCATGTGCCTCTGTTTCCTGTATTTAAAGACCTTTTTCTCTTGTGTCACCTTCCCTAAATTTTTATGTCTACCAATCACAGTAGACACTCCTCTCCAGGACTGTCGACTCATTGGGACTGCCCACTCATTCACACCTTAGTCATAGATCTCCCACTCAATGTATGAAATGGCTGTTCACACCTGTTTGTGGTTACTTCACACCTTTTTGTAGTTAGTTCACACCTTCTTGTGGTTAAAATGGGTAGATCTACTTTAAATACTGAGTTAACACTTTGGGGATTAAAATCTAAACAGACTGGGAAGAGCTAAGTACCTTCATTATTACAATCAGGAGATAGCCAAGTACAATCTTCACTATATATATATATATATATATATATATATATATATATATATATATACACACATATATATTTATATGTGTGTGTGCATGTGTGTGTATCTGCATATAAATCTATAGTATTATATAATAGTTAGCAATTACATAGCACTAAAATTTGCAAAATATTTTACAAATATCTCATTTTATCTTCATAGCCAGACATGGGAGATAGGTCCTATTACTATCATTTTAGAGATGAAGAAATTGAGACAGAAGTTAAATGACTTGCTTAGGCTATATGACTATTGTCTATAGCAGGATTTAATTTAAAATATTCTTGATTCCAAGTTTAGCAATCAATCCAACCAGTTTCTCTAGGCAGCTAGAGGAGCTAGATAGAGCATTGAACCTAAAAATGTAGGATGATCCAAGTTAAAATTCTGCTAGTAATGTGACCCTGGGCATCTTGTTGGCACAGTATATATAGAGTGCAAGACCTGGAGTCAGGAAGATTCATATTTCTGAGTTCAAATTTATTCTCAGAAGCTTATTAGTTGTGTGACCCTTGGACAAGTCACTTTACCTTGTTCACAACAGTTTCCTCTCTCCTCCGTAAAATGAGTCATGGAAAGAAATGGCAAACCACTCTAGCATTTTTGCCAAGAAAATGATGAGTGCACAAAGAGTGGATTGAAATGACTGAATACACTGGGCAAGTCACTTAACCCAACTGTTCTTTAATTCTTTCATTTATAAAAGGAGGGGTTTGAAATTGATGATCTCTAGGTCTACTCTGTCTGTGATCTTATGGATCTTTTTTCATTGAATATATCCATATTAGGGAAACACAAGTGAGAGAATTAGAACAGTCTTTTAATATTTTATACTTATAAAATCCAGATCTCAAGAAACAAAATCAGTCTGTGACTTGGAACAAAATATTTAAGTACCTACCATGTACTAAGCAGCTAGATGGCTCAGTGGATAGAGCACTGGTCCTGGAGGCAGGAAGACCTAAATTCAAATCCAGATTCAGACACTTACTAGCCATGTGATCCTGGGTAAGTCATTCAACCTCTGTTTGCCTGAATTCACTGGCAAAGGAAATGGCAAACTACTTCAATCTATTTGCCAAGAAGCTCCCAAAGAGCCAGACACAACTGAATGATTAGTGACCAAAACATGTACACAGTAATTATGCTAAGTGTTGGGGACACAAGAAGAGGCAAAAGGTAGTCCCTGCCTTCAAGGAATTTACACTATAATGAGAGAGATGTGTGTAGAGCTGAATCTAAATCACTATGTTTTGTGCTTTTGAGATCTACCTTCTCCCTAAAGGAAAATTAATTGGATTAAAACCATCTTCATTTTATGGACAGGCAATTTAGAGTTAAGAGAAGGACCTGTCATTCCAAAGGCACACAAACCAGTGGCAAAGGCCTTTAAAACAAAATCAATCCTCAGTGCTACAGTTTTTCCTTATTACAGAAATACACAGAAGTGAACCTTAATGTCTGAAAAAATTTACAGGCTTAGCACCTAATGTAGGGAATTCCTTAGCTCCTGGAGAGAATTAAGCTTGGCTGCCTCTTATTATGTTCCATCTAAAGAATTTTTTTTAATTTCTTCTGGACATGTCAATTGCTCTTTCCCCACTCAAGAATCTGCATTCAAGCCTTTAAGTCCTCCCAAACGTTGCTTAGAAGCAGAATACATCAAATATTTCCTAAATGCCTGATTGTCAGGCAGGCAAAATTTACATTTTTACAGGACGCCTTCTTTCACTAAAACTAGAATGTTCAAATGGGCTTTGCTGTGAGGCTCAGGGGTCTCCCAGAGAGTCAGTAGACCATATAGTAGCCTGGGAGGAAAATGAAAAGTGTTTGATGACTCAAATGGGGGAAAAATAACTTAAAGAATTTATTGGACTCTATGCAGAGAGCTGAGAAACCATTACATCTCCAACAAAGAAAGCATGTTCATTCCCATAGAGAGTGATTTTTGCAGTCAAGCATTAAAATCCTTATCTCCACCAGATGCATAAAATGGAAAATAAAACTTAGACACAGCTTTCTGGAAACATGACTGATTTTAATTTTACCGTTTGAGTCTCACAACATAGGTATTTTTAGTAAACACTACTGTAAAGGCAGAGATCTCTACAACCATTAGGCAAATGAGATGCCATTAAAAGCAAATCATGATTCTGGGCTCAAAGTCCAAGGCAATGAGTTTATGAAGAGTCAAATTAGGTAAGGGAAAAGGAAGATGGCTTCAATATAAAGGTCAGAAGGAATGCTATGGTCCCATGAGAAAGGTGGCAGCCTTCTTGGCTTATAGCATACATTTGTACACTGAACACAAAGGAATTAAACCCTATATCAGTTTTAAAAAGTAAATCAGTTAAAAAGGTAAAATAAAAGAATTAAACTGCAAAAGCTGTATTCATATGTATTCACAATAACTGTTCTAATAAGCAGGGAGATCTGAAGAATATTGCATCCCTCCTAGAAAGTCCTACTCTAAGTCCTCCAGACATGCATAAGATTAAATAAATAATCAGACAAAAATATCTAGTTCAATGGTTTCAAAACTCTTTGCCACAGGGGAACACATTACTTAAAATTCTCATCTCATCATATATTCCACTTATATGCCATGACTAAAATTCATTGAAATTAAGTTTTGAAACTTCTGAGGCCTCAGGACCAACAGAATTTTGCCCCCTTCAAAGTCATCATTTTGGGGGTGAAATTGTTTGAAAACCTTTGAGAACTGTTGAGACTATCTTCAGAACCACTTAATTCATAGTGTATTCAAGAAAAACAGTCTCATTGCTTTATAATCAGGTTTTGTTTTTGATGTGAAACAATATTGTCCAGTTTCATTCACTTGACTTACTGGATTTGACTATAAGCAGGATTTGTGAATATCCCCCAAATAAAATTTTCCTTCAAAGCATTTACCACTATTAAAAATACTTGAAAGAATATGCCACAGGTTTTCAAACAAATTCCAAAAAGGAATTCCAAAGGGTTCTAAGTCATGGGTATCATTATTGGCATGAAGTATATATCTTCGTAAGGTGAATACTTTGAAGGATAGACACCATACTAATCTGGATAAGTTCTACTACTATTAAACCAATTATAGTATTTTTCAAGTCTGTTCCAGGGTCCTCTTTGTACATGGTTCTTCTTCTCCCTCTTATAATTAAAAAATTTTAGGAAGTTGTCCCTTAAGCCTATTCAACATAAAATAACACTGCTTTCATAATCCAGAATGAACTATTTTATGAAGCTATTTCCTTTAAAATATATTTTATGGATACTTTTTGTTTTTATAACTAAACATTTCTGGGAGAAAACACTCTTTTCTTCCTATTCCAAAATAAGCACTTTCTTGTAATAATACCTAACAGTAATGTAGGATTTTAATATTTCCAAAGTACTTTACATATGCTATCCCACAGAAGCAGCTGGTTGGTATAATAAGACAACACAATGAAGTCAGGATGACCTGAGTTCTAATCTGGCCCCAGATCCTGGACAAGTCACTTATATCTGCCTTTATTTAAACAGTAAGGTAGGAATAATTCCAAAGTTGTATAAGAATCAAATTAGAATATTTGTAAAGTACTTAGCACAACATCTGGCATATAATAGTCACTTAGTAAATGTTTGCTTCCTTCCTTAGTTATTATTTGATTATCACAAACATCCTTCATAGTGGGTGCTAATCTTATCTCCATTTTAGAGGTAAGAAAACTAAGAGAAGAAATTTTAAAAAATTATGTCAAAAAACTTGACACAAAGACCATACTTGGCAATGTATACAATCTTCTAACCTAGTGGTCTCCCCACTCTGGAGAGATGAGATGAAAAGAGATCTATATACCAATATTAGTATCTTTCCCAAGCTACTCAGAGTTCAGTTTTTTTTTTCAGGGACCTTTTTATTTATATTGTTTTAGTTATTTTATTAATTACCTTTTTGCTTATTTTCCTTTATAATATTCCATTAAAACCTTCCCTTTTCTGAATTCCTCATATTCAAGTTTTTATCCCACAATTATATTCTATTTTATTCATACACCACAGTTTCTAAACCTATTACTGAATTAATGGGCACCTATTCATAGATCTTTGCTAAAACAACTGTTGCCATCATTATTCTGGTTTATTTTGGGTTTTTCCTTCAGTTTTTTTAACTTCCTTGGGGAATATGACCAGTAATCATATCACTAAGTAAGAAGTTTTAATTGCCTTTCTTGTACAATTGTTCTGAATGGAAATCCAGAATGGCAAACCAATTCAGAGTTCCACCAACAATGTATTAATGTGCCTGTCTTCTTGCTATCTCTCCTTGCTAAATAAACCCTTTGCCAGTTTGTATGCTGCAAGGTAAAAATCTCAAGAGTTGTTATTTCTCTTACTCTGAGTAAATTGGAGGATATTTTCAAATGGCAATATAAAATTTTGCATTTTTTTCTTTTGAAAACTATTCATATTGTTTGGCAATCCATATACTAGGTAATGGCATTCAGTGCTATACATGTGTCTCAACTTCTTATGTGTCATTTACTTGTATCTGTGATATTTTATGTTCATAATTTCCCTCTTAAGAGTTTCTCTTCTTAATCTACCTTAATTGATTCTGTTTCTGAGAAAGCTTTTTATGTAATCAAACTTGCCTATTTTGCTGTTTATAATCTCTTATATATCCCATGCTTGGTTAAGAAACATCCCCATACCCATACTTGTGAAATGAATGTCTTATAGTTTTTCTCTAAATTTGATTTTTACAAAATGAATTTTTATATATAAAATAATATTTTTAAAAAAGTAGATCCTGTCATATGTTATGAGTTGCTGATCCAAAATTAGTTTCTGTCAAAATATTTTTCTGTTTCCATTGCAGTTCCCATCAAAAAAAGAACCTTCCTTTAGTACCTTTTGTTTGTAGGTTAATCAAACATTAATTTATTTCTTTGCTTCTATTTCTTAAATATGCAGGCTGTTCCACCAATCATTTTTTCTATTTTAAAATGATATTAGTTATGATAACTGCTGACAATATAAATTGTAGTACATTAATATTATGTCATGTTCATAAGTTTTTCTCATTTCCTTTGAGATTCAAGATTTTCTGTCCCTCTAATTAAAAAAATTAATTTAATAACTCCTTGGAAATCTGACTGCTGTAACATTATATCTATAAATTAATTTAGGTAGTATTGTTATTTTTCTTATATTGACACAGTACAATCATGAACACTGAATTTTCTGCACTTATTTAAATGTTTTATTCCTATAAAGAGTATTTTGCCATTGCATTTATATTGTGTGCATTTTCAAGTTACTTTGAATGAAATGTCTTATAAAAATTTCTTCCTCAAAGTGCTTGGAGAAAATCAGATATATAATGAGTGTAAAGGGATTGGATGAAAAAATTGTACATTCCACTGAGCTTATACATATGAGAAGAGATTCCCACATCTGCTTCAGATGTAGTTGGTTTTGAGTGCATGTTGAGGAGCTAGACCTAAGCATTTGTTAAAATAAAGTGAGAAGGAGGTAAATCTAGTGAGAATGTGATAACAGGTGCTCAGGTAGGTGTGGTTACAACTATTAATTCTCTAGTTGGATTTGTTCTCTCCAATTTGCCTTCATATAGAAAGTCTAGGAAGATTGATGACAAATACTGATTTTTAAACTATGGGAATTTACTGGAAGGAAAGACATGAGCAGCAGAAGGAAGGTGGGGCAAGAAGGGAAAATACTTCTTGAAGAAATGGCACTTGACATGAATCTTGAAGAAAATCAAAGATTCCAAGATGTAAAAGGAGAAAAAGAGAACTTGAGACATCATAAAGAATGGTCATAGAGATGACCAATGGTCCAGAGACAAGAGATGGCAGAATTTGTGTGGGAGGACAGACAGTAGTTAGTATGATGTATGGTAGAATACTTAATCGGGTAACAATGGTTAAGTAGAGTTGGAAGGAAGGAAAATGAATATTGCAAAGAACTTTAGATGGGAAACAAAAGTATCTATATTTTATCCTAAAGATAATAGGGAGCTACTAGAGTTGATTGAGTGGTGGAAGTAGGAGGATAGGTGAGCTTCAGGAAAATAACTTTGACAGCTGTGTGAAGGATATTTTAGAAAGGTCAGAGTATTTATACAGAGACAACATATAAAAAAACTATTACATTAGTCCAGGTGAGAGGTAATGAGGTTCTAGACCAGGATAGTGACTTCATAAATAGAGAAACAGGTATCTATGGGAGAGATGTTTGGGAATTCCAAGAAGTGGCATTGAGTTGCATACGTCTGGTAAGAGTAAGCAGTTAAGAATAATATCAACATCAAAAGCCAAATGTGTCAATTTTACATAAAAGGGTAAGTTTGGAGGAGGAGAGTACTGAGTCCTGTTTTGCAATATTAAACTTGAAATGATTTAGAACAGCTAACCAGAAATATTAAACAGGCAGCTGATAATGCAGAACTTGAGATTAGGAGACTTAGTTCAGTGCCTGGTACCAGGGAGGCATTTAATAAATGTTCATTGACTGACTGTGTATTTAGGTTGAAAGGAAGGAACTAGTAGATAGGATATATTTGAAGATTAGAGAGAGCAGATATTTTGTTGGGGCAATCAACTGAAGAAGATGGGAGGGGGTATGATCCAGTGTACATATGGGAGTTGATCTTGTTGTAAGGAGAAAGGGTCACTTCTTTACCACAGACTGGAGTAAAACAGAAAATAGTGAGAAATGTAATCAAGAGAATGGGAAATGAAGAGGAATGGGGAAAATGAAAACTTATGGCAAATTACTTCAACTGTACATCATATTTAATTGTTCTAGATTATATATTATGGCAGGACCAGAAAATAACGTATTTTCTGCTGATATATCCTGTGAGGATGCAGAGCTACCTACACATAATTAGACATATGAATTGCTCATAAAGCTGTTGAGTTGGAGAGTACCAAGTATCATGCCATTAGAAACTCTTACCCAGGAAAATATATAGTAAGCATTCTTTACATACAAATATTCACATCAGCAAAAAAGTATTTAAATTTTATTCACATTGATACTGATAGACTTTACTGATAATGGTAGACTTTGTTAAATCCCCTGCTCAAATTCAAATATCTATATAGTTCCTCTGATATAATGAATTTAGTAATCGTATTCGAAAAAAGTTCCTTCAGTATTACTTACTCTTAAATGAACCTACTCAGATCCTAAATCATTTTTAAGTGTTATAAAAGTATCTGTTCAATTTGTTGTAAAATTTTGTCATAGATTGATGTCATAGTCTTTGTTTTATAATTTCTGCAATCTATTTATTCTCTCTTTTAAATAATTTAGATTGTTTACATGTATATGATCTTTTGATATTTTTTAAATTATTGATAAATTCTCAAAGTTTTCCTTTTGGAGGTTCTACAAAAACATC
Organism: Monodelphis domestica; assembly: GCF_027887165.1. Lineage (NCBI taxonomy): Eukaryota > Metazoa > Chordata > Mammalia > Didelphimorphia > Didelphidae > Monodelphis > Monodelphis domestica. The sequence goes on along the minus strand of NC_077228.1, from coordinate 144,925,683 downwards.
ATGATATTTTGTGTGTCATTAGTCTCTGACCTCATAACAGCTAAGAGTTCTCACAATCTTTTCTCTTTCCTTGGGTTCATTCCCAGTCTTACTTCCATCATCAGTTAATATTATGCCTTCTTTCCCAAGCAATTGTCCTAGCCCTTCTTGCTTATTGTTCCAAATATAGCTTAAAATGCCCTTTTTGTTCTGACATTTCTGCAAACTTCAGTACAATATGGGCTTTATCCTTCTTGATATTTTTCTTGCAGGGCTCTGCTGCTCTTTTGGTAAAAATCTTTGCCATCCTTGATTATGTGCATATTCTTTCACTGTCTGTGTGTTTAAAAAGCTTTATTTCATCATCCTGTATAGCCAAATCATCTTCTTTAGATACCTCCTCCTTTTTTCCTCACTGGAATAATTAGTGTCTGTAAGAATTTTAGATTTAGAAACTACCATTCCTCTTGAGTAGACTTCTTCTAAGTATGATTGGATTTCATTCATTCTTTTCCTTGCAATTTTGTAAGTTTATTCTCTGAAGTCTAGGGTACAAATTTGATTATCACATGTATATGTGTGTTTATTATGACTATTATTCATTCTAAAGCAGCTTGGGCATTTATCTTTACAATGTTGTCATAGTATAAATTGTTCCAATTCTGCTCACTTTGCTTTGAATTAATTCATACAAGTATTCACAAGTTTTTTTAAAAAACATCTCTTTAGTCATTTCTTATGGCACAATAATATCCTATTATGCTCATATACCATAATTTATTCATCTATTCCCAGTTGAAACATACTCTTTAGTTTCCAATGTTTTTTTCCACCACAAAAAGAGCTGCTATAAATATGTTTTGTACGTGTGGGGTCTTTTCCATGTGTTTACACAGCTTAGGAAAATTGGAGTGTAGTTCCAAATTGGTTTATAGATTTTCTGGACCATTTCACAGCTCCACCAACAGTGCTTGTTTTCCCACAGCCCCTCCAACATTTTTCTTTTTCCTTTTAAAAAAATTGACTTTGCCAGTCTGATAGGTAGGAGGTAAAAACCTCAGAGTTGCTTGATGCTTCCTCATATCTTTAATCATTTACTAATACCTATTTACCAATAAGTTACCAGTTATTTTTATACATTTAAATTAAATGCTTATATATCTTAGAAATGAGACCTTTCTCAGGGAAATGACCCCAAGATTTTTTCCCCAGTTTTTTCCCTTCTAATTTCTGAATGTATTCATTTTGATTATGCTAAAACTTTCATTTTATGATCAGTTTGTCTATTGTTTCTTCTGTTATTCTCCCTATCCTATTTTTCATCGTGAACTTTTCAAAGATGGGAAAGGAAATTCCTTGTTCCTCTTCTCTTTTTTTAACTGTTAGGTATCTATTGTGTGAAGTGTTGGTCTAAAATTACTGCCCTATTGCTTTCCAAATTTTCCAGAAGTTTTTGATAGTGAGTCTTTATAAAGTGAATCTTTTCATCCCTTTCCATTGTTTGGAAGAAACAATCATTCAACCTCACATGAATTTACAAGGTAAACAGAGGTCAATGAGTTTATCAGATCCTGGTAGGCTCTTTATCATTCTTCAAACAGACTCTAGGAAAGCAATACACCTCATTAGCTGAGTTTTCTCAGTATGCTCAGGAAAGTCATGGGCTATGTGTATTCCTTTGCTCAAACCATCCTACATGTCTGGAATAGATTCCCCTCAATTATACTAGTTGAAATTCTTCCATATCTTCAAGGGTCAGCTTAGTTGCTAGTTCCTTCATGAAGCCCTCTTTTATTTCATGAATTTAAAGTGATCTCTCTTCAAATTTCTTCAAACTCTTTACTTAGAGTTCTTCTCTGCACTTTTCACACTCTTTTTAAATAGTCATTTATGTTCATATTTAATTCCCTTCATTGGATGGTCAGCTCCTTGAGAGCAAGAGATTATGTCTCATTTCTTTTTTTCTTTTTTTTTACTCCATTGCCTAGAACACAGGGTTAGGTGCAGTAATAAATATTTAACTTTATAGACAACTTTAGGATTTACAAAGAATTTTCTTACTCTGTCATGTAGTGAGTCTTATCATCTCCATGTTACAAATGTGAAAATTGAGGCTGAGATAGACTGTTTGCCCTCCCCCTCAAATATATAATAAATGGTAGAGCTGAGACTAGAACTTAGCCATTCTCATTTATAGGATCACAGAGTAGGAATGGAAAACAATTTAGAGATTATCTATTCCAATTAATTAATTTTTGTGATAATGAGCTGAAGCCTGGATGTTAAAGTGAATTTGTAGTAAGTAGTGATAGTTAATAAGTATCAGATTTGGGGCTTGTGTAGTAACTCCTGCCTCTTTCCAAAGGTAACAATGATCTGAAAAATTTTTATTAAAATAATTGCATTATCACCCCTTCATGATGATAAAATGATATTTGTTACCTAGTAATATCTATGAATCTATCCTAAGATTGTATGGAGTATGAGATACTTCCTCCTCTGAACTTTTTTTTTTTAAACCCTTACCTTCTGTCTTAGAATCAATACTGTATATTGGTTCTAAAGCAGAAGAAGAGTGGTAAGGACTAGGTAATTGGGGTCAAGTGACTTGCCCAGGGTCACACAGCTGGGAAGTGTCTGAGGCCAGATTTGAACCCAGGACTTCCCATCTCTGGGCCTGACTCTTGATCCACTGTGCCACCCAGCTCCCCCCCTCCCCCGAACTTCTGTAGTCAACTTTCCTGAGAAGAGTTACACACCTTTTCTTTGAGTGGTATGTTTTCTCCTGTTCTATTGCTGTTGATTCTCCTATATGTTTCTGAAATTTTTCTAAAGATTCTTTTTGGCTTCTTTCCTGGATAGTCTCCCTATCAAATTATAAGAGCTTTTTAAAGACTAAGTAATTAAATTGTTATTTTCAGCATGTCTACTCTCTATCAAGTATTTTGTGCTAATAACCATTATGATGATGAAGCTAACTATTACTGTCCCCCCCCAAAAAAACTTGATGGGGCATAGCAGGTACGGCAGAGTCACAGATGAAATGACTGCTCATCTCCTAGCTAGAGAGTAATTTGATTAACAGAGTAGAAAATTGGTATCTAGACTCTTGTTCAGGTTTGTCATATCTCCACTGTAGTTCATATTAGAGAATACTCATAACTAAATGAACCAACTTCTACCCCTCAAACAATAACATTAATGTAGTTCCAAACTTTCTCCAGAAAAATCTCGAGCATAAAACACCATAGATGGAATAAAGAATTAATTGCCTAAATGTTTGAGATAAAGCTGAAGATGCCATTGGAAAACAGTTAAAAAAAAACCAAAGTGAAAAAAGAAGGGGAAATAAAAACTATCACTAGAACTTTCCTTTTTTGGCTTCAGCAGAATAGTGTTGGAAATAAATACTTCCTAATTGCCTTACATTTAGTAGGTCCTCCGCATTAGTTTAATCATTATTGATTATTGGATTCAACATTTTACAATAACAAAATGAAACATATGAATTTAGATATATGCTGTCACTTGCTCTTTTCTCTCCTTAACTCCAACTTCTGTATCCTCCCCACCCCATTATGCAGCAGCTACCCATTTCAGATTTAATAGGAGGCAAAAGGCCATCCTTAGAGCACGAAGAGAGAACATTTTCAGCAGGCAGCATAATTGTCATGAGCTACTGAATAGCACCTGAATTTTAACTTCCTCACCAAATCTAAGTTGTCATCCTCTAAGTGTTCCAATTTCCAGAAAAGAGCAGTTTGCTTAAGATAAAGTTTCTACAGGAAGTTCAAGGGTGACCAAGCAAAAATAGACCACTAATTGCCCACATATGAAGCCACCAATATCAAAGGTTTCTTGCTCATGCAAAGACAACATCATTTTGACACCTCAATAATGACATTCTTTTGTAGAGAACCAAGTTCATAATCTCATTATGTGAAAAAAGTTCTCAGAATTAATTAACATCTTTATGGAAAGAATAGGAAGCAAGCATAGGATTATGGGATTTATATGTGTAGGAGAATTTAGAACATCTAATCCAACTCTCTCATTTTTGAAATGAGAAAACCGAAGCTTAGAGATGTTATATTTTTTTCCATACTTACACAGTCATTAAGCAGCAGAAATGCATTGCAAACCCAGTTTTTGGGTGCCAGATCTGATCCTGTTTTCACTAAATCTTGTAATTTAACCTGACAGTAAAAATAAAAGTTTTGTGTTTTTAAAGCTTATTTTAAGCTAGATCTATCTTGCTCTGAGGATTCTGCAAGATAAATTAGTCAATTAACAACATATATGTGCATATACATATATATATATATATATATATATATAACTTATAGAAGTATCTTTAGTATGCAACAATGAAGCATTTGCCCTCAAAAAGCTTCTAAATCTAGCTAGGAATCATATGTTCTTATCTATCTAGTTACTGAAAATGAGTTTCAATTTCCATGAAGTCTTAATATTTACACAATACCTTCCTTACAAAAAGCCTGTAAAGGCATATTATTTTCCCTATTTTGGAAATGGGGAAAGTGAAATCCAAAGAAAAAAACTTCTGCATCATCACACCAAAGTACCTAGTGTCATTTTTGATTGAGGAATTCATTCATCTTGGTGGGCTTCCACATATATGTATGACTTCTTAACACATACTGCCCTGATAACTTCAGTTAAATGTTTCCTTTTCTATTTTGTCAAGGTCTCAGAGATCTTGAACTTAGGAGGATATCGACAGAGACAGAACCTGTTATTTTATATGTATAGGGCACTTCAAGATGAGGAATCTTTAAAAAAAAATAGATGAGGAAACTTTCCCTAATAACACAGGACAATAACTTCTCTGCAATTTATGGTGTTAGAGAGTTCTCTTGAACAGTGATATAAAGCTCAAGTAAAAATAGACTTTTGTTGGCTGCATATTAACTTAGAAAACCACATATTAGCATTATATTTTTTATTTTGTTTATTTTATTCAGTTTGTATAATGTTTACTAATGATGTTTTAATTTGATTCAGCAGCACTAGGGCTATTGCAGACAGTTTCTTGCTTGCTCTCAAAAGATCAAGAAGTTAAAGAGACTTCTCCAGGGTCACAAAACTAATATAGATGAGTCTGGGCTTGAATCCAGGTCCTGATGGATTCTTATATATGATAATACAAATGTTTGGAATTACAGACTTTGAACAAGCACCAATATAGGCAGCCAGAGATTGACAGTCTTAACTTGAAGTTTCTCTGGTTAGCCTTCATTTGCTGCAAGTTATGTATTAAAACACTCAGTCTTCCCCTATCAGGGAGAGGTTTTCTGGCCAGCATTCCTTAGTAAAGGTTTTTTTTTTTAACTTAGGAGCCAAGAATGTTTTTTAATATTTTGATAACTATTTTAATGTAATTTGATATTCTATTTCCTTTGTAATCCTATATATTTTATTTTGTGCATTTAAAAACATTATTCTAAGAATGGCTTCACCAGACTACCAGGGCATTCAGGACACAAAAACAGTTAAGATACTTGCCTTTGTAGTTGGGAAGCAGAGAGACAACAGATGGCTCTAAAGAGTTAAAAGTCCAGGAGATGGTAGCAGAAATCAGGTTGGCTGTCCAACAGGGACAATGCATCACCCAACAGAGAAGTAAGGTACCAACATAGTTTGCTGTCTAGCAGAGATGTGACACCTAGCCAAGAGCAGCAGCCCTACGGCATCAGAGGCTGATCCCACATGTTCCCTTGTTATATAGTTTCCATATTTCCATATTTTCCATAAATATGTGCTTAGCCACCTGGAATCCTATATGCCACCTTCATGTTTATTTCTTGGCCACTCATTTCCAAAACATTCTCCCTTCCACACAAGTGTCTTGGCCACACATATTTCCTATTATATCTCATCTACCTGTGTCCCTTGGTTACACATATCCTCTGCACGTGTGCCCTGTCCGATTGGTGGTATGTCTGCTATGTGAGAATGAAGAGAAAATCTTTTGTCCTCATCATTCTATTTTGTGATTATGTTTGTGTCTTTTGTTTGGAACCTTTGGCTGGCTGGTTAAGTGCAACATTGGGGGAGGCTAATTGTGACACTTAAGTCAAACAAAACATTACTATTCTACAATGAAGCTGCAATATCCTTAATTTAACTTCCACTGAGTTCCAAAATTCCGAATTGCTCTGTCCAGGATCATCACTTATTAAACAAAGTGTGGGTGGATTGCATAACTCCCAATGCCATAGAAACTTCTCTCTGATCCACTGCAGATTGTTGACTTTCCATTGCTGTTGTGATGTCTGTTCTCATTACCAGCATCCCATAAAGCCATTCTGCTCACTCAGCAGCTTATATGCAGCAGCTGTTGCATTGCTCAGGGTTGGAAGCTAAACATTTATTCTCAAATATTTTCTTTGCTGGACATCAAATACCACCTGGCCCCCAGCAGCCTGTGGACAGGAAATTCAGGCCTTTTTCTTGATGAGTAGTTTAGAAATAAAATAGTGCATTAATCATGGATGCTTCAGAGAAACCTATCTCACATTCTAGTAGCCTGAATTTCTGGTGATTAGAGAAGGGGAAAAAAGTTTTTAAAATTAAAAGAAAAATACATGAGGAATTAGTCTGCAGGTTGTACATTAACAACATCCTGTAGGTCTTTTAAGAAGAGTGGTTTTTAATAAAATTGTCAAGCTCTCAGTAAGCAACAAATGCTTATATTAAAGGAATTAGGACTTAATTCTGCTTCTATTAGGAGGCAGTGAGGCGTCTGTCTAAAATCTTAAAGAAGATGATTAGATAATGGGCTCCAGGTATCAGAGTTTCCAACAATATAGCTGATCTCTAGAGAATAATAGCTTTATATAACCTCTTCAATTTTATACAAACGTGTTTTTAGTGTTTTGAAGCAGTAGGGAGTTCTGATTAGGGATGTAAGATATAAACCATTATAATTTCAACTCATTTGATAATGATGATTAGAGATACTATTATGTCAAGATGTTTTCCCCCCATACTCAGGCCTCCTTCTAAGAAAATTATTCTATTTTTTCTAGTTTTAAAACATTAAGGAAAATCAGGGCCTGGTATCATTTTACTTTTAATATTAATATGAAATGCCACAAAACTTTAAAAAATAATTTTCTCAGATGAAACAGTAACAGCTTTGAACTTTGGTTAGTAATGAAGGATTTATGAAATGAAGCCCAAGCCTTGTGATTCAAGACATTTCAAACAACTCAAGATAGGATTCCAATTCTCTGAATAATTTACTTGTCAATTAAAGAGGAAAAGGGCTAGTGAGGAGACTAGAACATCAGCTGAAAAATTGATAACATGAATTCCTTCTTGTTCACCTTTTTTGGGGTGGAGGGGATGATGGAAGAACACAGGCCATAATTTATAGCATCCCTTGGGTCTCAGAGTATGGGGAAAAAACCCCACTAACACTAGTATGCCATTTTACTGAAATTTCATCCTTGACAGACCTATACAGATTTATACTTCAATTCTGATTTTTCTAGTTATATAATATTACCAGATTCCTGACACCATTCTAGGCAGAAAATTTTAGACTTATATAACCTTAGAGTTATAAGGGAGATCTTGAAGTCTAATGCCCTTAATTTGTAAATGAAAAAATTAAGGTCCTTCATAGCAGATCAGTTTTAGAGCTGGAAGGATCTTAGAGATTACCTAGTCCAATTACATCATTTTATCATTTTACATCACTTTTTGAGGTTCAGCGAGATTAAATAACTTGCCCAGGGTTACGTGGCTATTGTCAGAGCAGTCGGTTCAATTAATCACAGATCTTGAAACTCCTCCAACTGTACCATGCTGACATTTTTCGAGGGAGGTAAAATTATTCTTAAAAGGTCATACAGGTTGGCCAAAGTCTCCTAATCCTCAAGAGGCAGTGTGTTACCATGGAGAGGTGGTTTTAGAATGAAGAGACTTGTTTGAATTCAAATTTACATTCTTGTTATTACTACTGTAATTTTAAAGAAAATCACCAAACCTCTTTGAACCTCAGTTGCCTAATCTGTAAAATCTGTTAAAAATGTTATAGTGGAGGAATTTCTATATTTAAAGTTGGGAAGGCCTAAATTCAAATCCAACCTCTAGATCAAGTTATTTAGCTTTCCTGGAACTCAGTTCCTTTGCCTCTGAAATGAATAAACAATTTGAATATCACAAAATCATAACATCTGAGAACAAGAAAGGAACCTATCGGTCATCTGATCCAACTAATACATAAAATAAATACCAGTATAACATACACCAAGAAGTAGTTGTTGATTAAAGACCTTCAAGGAGGAATAATCCACCACCTCTCTGGCTAGCGTGCTGCATTTTTTGACAGTTCATATTTTTTAGGAAGTTCTTTCTAACTTCGAATTTAAGTCTGTCTCTTTGCAACTTCTACCCAGTGGTGCTGGCTCTACCACTGCGGACAAACTGAACAAGCCTAATTCCTTCTCCACATGACAGCCTTTCAAGTACCTAAAGATAGCTGGCTTTTCCATCTCCTGCCCCACCGACCAACACAGCCTTCCCTTCTCTAGAATAACATGCTCAGTTCCTTCAAACAATCCTCCACTCAAGACCTGAGAGTGCACTTGAACGATCACTATCTTATTCTTGGAAGAGTGTCTTGTTCAAGGACCAGTAAGGACGCCAGTGTCACTGGATCTAACAGTATGGAGTTGGGGAAGGTGTAAAAAAATTATAAAGGCATTATAAACAGTTTTGAATAAGAGAAGATTTTTTGTTTTGGATCACTGAAGTGATAGGGAGCCACTGGAATTTTTTGAGTGGGGAAGGAGTGGCAAGGAAAATCACTGGTGGCTATATGGAGAATGGATTGGAATAGGCAGAAACTTGTGGCAGATGGACCAACCAACAAGCTCTGTCAAGTCAATATGTGAGAAGAGAAGCCCTACGTCATTAGTGTGATGGAAGTATCAGAGGAGAAAAAGGAGGCACATTTGAGATGTTTCAAAGGTGAAATTAGATACTGGGAATTGGCAACAGATTGGCAACAGATTGGATATGGAGAGTGAGAGTGAAGAATTGAGGATGACAACTAGGTCTTAAGCCTGAGGAATTGGAAATATGTGGTTGCCCTTGACAGGAATTGGTAAATTTAGAAAGGGGAAGAGTATAGAGAGAAAGATGAGTTCAGTTTTAGACAACCTAAGTTTAAGCTATCTACTGGACATCTAATTCAATATGCCTGAAAAGGTCCTTGGAGATATGCTACTGAAAGTCAACAGAGAGTTTAGGACTTGATAAGTAGATCTGAGAATAACCAACATAGAGATAATAATTAGATCCATAGGAACTGATAAGATATTCAAGTGATAGTAAGAACTTAATAAGTGCTTGTTAAATAATTATGTCTTCTTTGATCCTCTTTCTCCCATTCAATATAGCTTTAAAAAAATCTTTTTCGTTGTTCTTGATTTTTGTTTCCCTCACTAGCATCAGTTTATTCTGATCATTAGCCTTCATCACACTATTTTTACAGGACCAGACCACGCTCTTCTTCAACTTTTATTATTTGGCCTTGCTTTCATTTTCTATGTTTCTTTTTTTAGATCTAAATTGGTTGGGGTGTTGTCTTTGCATTCACGTAGGTTTCTTCAGACAAATCCCATTATGCCTCTTTAATAGAATCCAGAATTTCATTTTTAGACATATTCTATCCTTAGGATGACTTTATGAAAGGAATTTTACTCTATGAAATCTTATCTATTCTTTCTCCAAACTTTTTAAAATCTCCAGCAAATTTCTGCCTAATTACTCTATTATGTGATTTTGCCAAATTTGTGATCTGTATCCTCTGTCTTCATTTCCCATCCACTCTTATGGATTTCTAAAATATGCCACAGAAAACTCTTAATCCTAGAAGATCACCTCAGCCCTGGAATTTATACCTCAGAAGTCCCCACTGCTCCTGTGCCCCCTCCTTTGATCATAAGGCTCCTCTCCATAGTTTCATTTAAGGGTACCCATGCCAGCCATATTTTCATTTCCTATCTGGCTATACTCCTTTAGACTTTTCCATCATGCTCCTTCACTAACTACTTCCCACCCCCATCTCATCTCTTCCCTTTTTCTTCTTTTATGTGTTGTCTTCCCAATTAAAATCTAAGTTCCTTGAGAGCAGGGATCATCTTTCTTTTTGCTTATATGTGTATACTTGGTACTAGGGTTTGGTACTTAGTAAGTGAATAAATGCTACTTACTGACTGGTGTATGATATATTTCATTGACAAAATCACTTCTATTTTTATCCTCTTTTGACTTTCATTCACTCTTCCTATACTGTCTCAGATTTTCCTTCATCTGACCTTGCTTCTTTTGGATAAAGTATACCCAACTAGAACAGTCCCATCACGGATTTCATAACACCAATTGTCTATCATCCCTTCCAGAACAACATTTATGATTCTATGTAAGCCCCCTCCTCCTTCTACTGCACCATTTCCCACTGTATGACTTTGTGATTTGCCACTTTTCTCTATTAAGAATAATCAATATTTTCCTATTCTCAATTCAATGGGCCTCATAGTTTCGTAGTTTCAGACTTCAGAGGTCACGTTCATATTGGTTATGTTACTCTGGACTTATTTTCATATAAGTTTTAATAAGGCCAATAAATCATGACAAACTCTGAAGCTATTGTTGGCTTTTCTTAAAATTGTAATGAGAAGAAACTGGACACTATAATGGAAAGAGTATTGGTCAAACAGATTCAGAAAGCCAGGGTATGAACCCCAGAGCTACCACTTACAAGTTGTGTGCCCAGACAAGCTATTTTAGTCTCCCTGGTTAAAATAAAGAAATAATGCTTGCTTCTTTATTTAATGAGATAATCTTTATAAAATAGTGAGCATGGTGCCTGGCACATACTATATGCTTACTATTTGCTTGTTCTCTTCCCTCCCCCTTTCTCTTCTTTCACTATATCAAGGGAGATATAACAAGCTTGTTGTGGGAAAAATACCACTAAAGCACTATATTAATGTTGCTATTATCAAAGAGATTCTTTGAAACTCTTAGGATTTAATTAATGCAAAAGAATCATTTAGCGTAATACAGAATAATAATAGCACACAGAGGAAACATGCCCTTCTTGTTCATTGCTCTAGAAAATACCAATAGCAAGACAAAGGATAAAAACCCAACTTTTCCTTTTCCATGTTTTCTGCTAGGGTCTGCTGAGACAAAGACAAAACAATCCCTCTCTGTGGTACTTACATTTAGTTCACTGAGGCATATAACATGTATACAGATAAGTAAAAGGTTAATTAAAACAAAGTTATTTCAAGAGGATACAACAAAATCTTATGGAGTTTGGGGGGTGGAGAAGGGCATGGATTAGGAAGGACTTCAAGTAGGAGATGGTACCATGGTAGTTCTTTGAAGGAATTTAGGAGTTTACGAAGCAGACAGAAGTGAGGAAGGAGTTCATTCCAGATCTGTGATGGCCATGGGATGATGGTGGAATTAGTATGGGAATATGCTGGGGAATGGGGAGGGAGAATTTTTCATTCAAGGACTCAGGCCCATGAATCAAGGCCAATGCCTAGAACAGAAGGAGAGAGGTTGGGAGGTCACATAAATTGGAAAGCTGAGAGAGTATAATGGGTGATGGGAGTAATGTGGTTGCATGGAAGACAACCCCTAATATTGATTATTCTAGTGAGAGAAATATGTGAGCAATCTTTCCTATGCTCTAAATGACTTGTCACACTCTTTTTGAAGTCCTGCATGGAAATGAAAAAGTATAAAGGTTTTTTGTTTGTTTTCTCAGGAGGTAGAGAAGAGATTTAGCCAATTTGATCAGACCACCAAATGCATGGAGATAAATAACATAAACTAAGGCAACAAATTCAATTCAATCTCTATGCACTGAATGCCTATATGTGCCAAGAATTTTGCTAGCCACTGAGGACTTGAGATGAAAATAGGAGACTTTGACTTTAAAGGATTTATAATCTGCTGGCTGGAAATATGCACAGATAATTCATAAAAAAGATATATTTGAAGGAGAAATAAAGTAATTTGAAGGGCACCAACATCTAGGGGGATTATGAGGGCCTCCTGTGGGAGGTTTTTTGAAAGGGAGACCCCTAGCAAAGCTTTACTTCATATATACCTGGCCTCTCTCTCCCTTGAATGACACATTGTTGCTCCTTTCTTCCTCTAACTTCTCCCTTAGGGTCTTTCCAGATTCTACTTTATGTGTTTTCTTCCATGCTAGAAAGTAAATTCTTAGAGGGTGGAGATTGTTTCTCTTGCATATATTTAGTGCATAGTAAGTGCTTAAGTAAGAAATTTCTCAATATCTACCTGTCTCTCTTTCTCCTTCCCTCCATCCTCTGTGTCTCCACTTTCTCTCCTCCATCCTGATCTCCATCTCTTGTTCTCTCCTCTCTGACTCTCTCTGTCTTGCTTTTCCTTTTCTGCATTTTCCTCTACTCCATGTTCATCTGTCTCCTCTTCTTTTTATCTCTCTCCTTCTACTACCCTTCCTTTGTCCCTACCGCTGTCTCCCCCTTCTCTCTTCCCTCCACTCCTACATGAACTATGTTTTGTGGAAACTTGGAATTCTACTAGGTAGAGGTGTATGAGATAATTTTAGGTGCAGGAACAACCTGTGCAAAAGATACAGGTGGGACCTGTAGGAGATGGGAATGAGACAGTTTGCTTTGAACTAAGAATGTGTTAGGAGAGAGGATGTGTGATCAGTCAATAAAATGTATTCAAATTGTGAAGGTCTTTAATGACAGATATAAGAACCTGTATTTTATCTTAGAGGCAATAGGGAGTCATTGGAGTTACTTGAGCAGGGGAATAACATGGACCAGTGCATTAACAATATCTATTTGGCAACTATGTGGAGACGGATTGGAGAGGAGTCAGAGAGATCTACTGGGAGTTAATGAAATAATCCATATGGAGGGTCTGAACTATTATGGTAGCTATCTGAGTGAAGAAAAAGGGTTATTAGAGATGTAAGCTAGAATGACATCAGATTTTGGAATGTCCTAGAAAGCAAAGAAATACACTGGGCAGAGGTAATGTAGCATTCTAAAACCAAGAATACAAAGTGCAGTAGGAATCAGGCCATACAAACATCTTGCTTGTATGAATGGTCATATGAAACTCAAGAATACTATGTCAGTAGGAAAAGGTGTTGCCCAGTTTGGTCAATCTGCACAAGAGTTAGACTTTGCTAGGAATTTTTTTATGGGATGTACAAATTATTACCTTGTACATCTTTTCAAGAGGAAAATATATTGGCACTGACATTCATAGGATGGTCCTTGTTTATATAGTTGATGTTTAATTGGAATTGGAGATTCTCCATTCCCTATGGGAAGGCTCAAAAGTCTCAGTGGTCATTTGTGATAAATCAGTTGTTTTTTGCTAGTGTTCAATTGTTCATTAAGTTTTGATGACCCCTTAAAGTCCCAGTAGGAGTTTACTAGTAATGAAAGTCAAGGACCCCATGAAAGAATATGAAAGTAAACAAGCCAGGTCAATACAATGCTTCCACTGGAGCCCCAGGTGATCTAAGGAGAATGATCAAAGGGAAAACTCATTTATTTACAAAGGCCAAAACAATAAAAAACAGTTGCTACATTTTCATTTACTAGATGGTTTTGTCAACAATCAGAGAACACACAGGAAATATTAAAAGTTCTACAACAGGAGCAACTATTTTATGATGATTATAAATATTTTATTCCCAAACTAGCTAAATCCACTGCTTGATGGCCTTCACACTGGCAGTATTTATGTTATTGATTTGTTATGTGACCTTGAGTAAGTATTCCTTAAGTTTTCTATTTGGGAAAAAAAAGTTGATTTATCTTTTTGGTACCTGCTTTCTTAGTCTTAAATCACTTTCCTGGCATTTTGCCATCACCATCCATATATACATCTTGTTTGCACCAGTCAAATGAAGAGGCAAAGAGGACTCTAACAGGCAGCACAGTATGGGCTAGTCAAGAGAATGAGACTGAATATTTAGTTTTGATCCACAACCCTTCCATTTATTAAATGTCTGCCTGGAAATCATTTCATACTTTCCTGATTGGTAACAGGGAAATTATATTTCTACTATCTATGTACTTACCTCAGAATTGTTATGATCAAGTGAGATAATGGGGTATTTTGTAATCACAAATCTAATGTTATAATTAAATTGGAAAAATCACACCACCACCATCCAATGAAAATTAAGTACGGCAAAGCTGGTCAATATTGCATATGTTTTTGCAAAACAAATTGCCTGAAAGACATACTTTCCATAGGAGGCCAACTTTTTATGAATTGTGTATTTATATACATATAAATGAAATATATATGTGCTTATATTTTTTTCACAAGTTATAGATTATTTCATTATTAACAGCTTGTCCTTTCTTTGCAGATAAGTAAACTGATGATCAGAGAGGCTAATTGACCTCTTCAGTAAAACAGTTAGCAAAGATCAGAGATAGGATTTGAACTTATATCCCCTGACCACAAATCTCAAACTCTTTGCTCACACCATACAGCTCTTTGGTGCTTTATGGAAATCATGAGCTAAACAATATACTAGGTCTTGCTTTACTGAACTCAAATGAGATAATATTTGTAAAAGTACTTGGCACAGTGCCTCACCTATAGTTGCTGCTTAATAAATTCATGTTCCATTCCTTCCCTTTCCCCCTTCCTTTCAATGTAAAATCTGACTCTTTTTCCCCCTTTCTTGGTCTAGAACTGTGATTTTATTGATAAAAAGAACTCCTCCCTGGTGTTTACTCCTTTTAGGGTGAAGTGATCATATTGAATCAGAATCCTGTATTTGAAATTCTAAAGTAGAGTTATTCAGAGCTATGTTCTTGGTACATTTCTGCCACTAGCAGATGTAATCATGAGAACCAGGTCAATGATTCTTATTATTTTAATTCACGAAGAGAACACCTGTGAAGAGAAATGATTAATTAAAAGCAAACATGGCTGCACTGTCCATTTGCACTATCTCTCTCAGTCTGTTTCTCTCACTTCCTTTCTCTGCCTCCTATTCTTCTCAAAACACTTTTATCATTTCTCATTAAATAATTTCAGTTACACTGATTTCTCCCATGATGAATAAGCTTCTATTAAGATTAGTTTGGGATCAGAGAAGAAACAGGAAAAG
Source organism: Monodelphis domestica (assembly GCF_027887165.1). Lineage (NCBI taxonomy): Eukaryota > Metazoa > Chordata > Mammalia > Didelphimorphia > Didelphidae > Monodelphis > Monodelphis domestica. The sequence continues at coordinate 144,910,502 of NC_077228.1, read as the reverse complement.
TTCCTCAGAAAATTGTGATTTCTCCTCTATCAGACACAGGCAGAGAAAATTCACATTTTATCTGCAAAAGTCAGGGCTACTTACAACAAAAATAAGGAGATTTGTACCCAGTTGCAAGTCCTTTGCCCTTCCCTGAACTATTTTAGAAGGGCACATTACTTCACCTAACGATAAGTTTGCATCATTCGTTTCTCCTGATTCAGTGCTGAAATAGTATGCTACCAGTAGATATCACTTTACCTTGTTGGAGCTGGAGTATTTTCAGACTCCCTCCCCTTCAGTTTGGATATACCTTTGATTAATTTTGGCATACTAAGTTCTCTCTGGAAGCTTCATCCTACTAACTGTGCAGATATAAATCCTTTGGTTAGATTTAATGTTTATATGTAGAGCCTTTTGGTATTATGTAAAGCTGAATAAGATTTCCTGGTGCTATTCTGGACATGCCAAGTCAAGTCCTACTTCTATCTTACCAACACTTGAATTGCACTAAGGTCTGGACATATATGTCTAGTACTAGGCTAATACTGAACCCACCTATAGGAAAGAAGCTTTGAAATAATACCATTAACTTATATTTGAAAAACACTTTATGATTTATATGACATTAGAATAATACGAAGCATTTACCTAAAACTATTACAATGTATCATTTGTAATGGGGAGAAGTTAGATACCTTCCCAAAATCAGGAGTGAAACAATGATGCCAATTATCACCAATATTATTTAATATAGTATTAGAAATGCTAGCAATAGCAATAAGAGAAGGAAAAGAAATTGAAGGAATCAGAATAGGCAAAGAGGTAATAAAACCATCTCTGTTGCAGATGTCATGATGGTATATGTAGAAAATCTTAGTAATTCAATTAAAAAGTTAGTAGAAACTATCAATAATTTTAGCAAAGTATCAGGATGTAAAATAAACCCACCTAAATCATCAGCATTTTAATATGTTACTAACAAAGTCCAGCAAGAAGATAGAGAAATAGATACTCCACTTAAAATAACCACAGATAGAATAAAATACCTGGGAGTATACCTGCCAAAACAATTCCAGGAACTTCATGAACATATTGTTTATGGACAGGCAGAACCAATTTAATTGATGATCTTACCTAAACTAATTTCTTATTCAATGTCACCCCAATTAAATTACCAAAAAGTATTTTGAGTTGTAAAAAAAAGAACAAAATTCATTTAGAAGAACAAAATATAAAAATAAAAAAAGTAAAGGAAGAGAGTCCAGCAGTACTGGATTTAAAATTCTTTTAGAAAAATGCAATTATCAAAATTATCTGGTACTGACTAAGAAATAGAAAGGTAGATGAGTTGAACACAACAGACATATAACAAACAGTAGCAAAAGGTCATAGTAATCTTGTATTTGAAAAAACATAGATCCAGGTTTTGGGTAAGAAATCATTATTTGGTAAACATTTCTGGGACAACTGGAAGCTAGTTTGGCAAAAACTAGGTATAGATCAGTATCTTATACTAAGATAAGAACAAAGTGGATACATGATCTAGATAAAAAGGAAGATATGAGTAAATTAGAAGAACAGTATATTACCCATCAAATTTATGAATAGGAGAGGAATTTATGAGTCAACAAGAAATGGAGAGCATTTTGAGATATAAAAGAGATAAGTCTGAATACATTAAATTTAAAAGTTTTTGTACAGACAATATGGTCTTATACTGAGTATCTGGTATGATTCCTGTTCCAAACCGGAGTCAAAATGTTGTGACTGAAAAAGTAAAAATAAATGGATAGAAGTTCTAGGTATTCCATTTATGGGACCACAGGCAAGTTACTTTTCCTCCTTCCACATTAATTTTCTCTTTTGCAAAACAGGGGAATAGAATCTTAAGATCTGAGAAATCCTTGTCATGAAATCCTATAATCTTAACTCTTGAGATACATCAATCCTGTCTAGACTTTGTTTAGCTTACTAAATTTTGGCTACTTATTTTTTGTTCATTGCTAACAACTGAAGTAAATGGAGTCTGGCACTATCTAGCTACATTCAAATTTCCTCTGAGTTCTCCCAAACTGTATGCATGTAATGCATGAAGTCTTCCTAATTATCCACAAACACAAGTAGAATAGCATAAATATTGTATTTTTCTGCTCCTACATCTGAAAACATTGAAGATTCATTTGGAAAGAATGATGTGGCTTGAGCATGAAAAAAGCTAAGCTTTTGAACAAATAAAACAAATATTACCATGATTAGGAAGAAAACAGAAAATTGGAGGGAAATTTTATAGATAGCCTTTTGTGATACAGATCTTATACCTACAATATTTAGAGAACTTTGTCAAATTTGTAAGAAAAAAAGCCATTCCCTAATTGATAAATGCACAAAAGATACAAACAGACCATTTTTGGATGAAGAAATCAAAGCCATATATAGGTATATGAAAAATGATCTAAATTACTATTGTATAGAGAAATGCAAACTAAAGCAACCCTCAGATATCACCTTACATCCATTGGACTGGCTAAAATAACAAAAGAGCAAAATGACAAATGTTGGAAGGAATATGGAAAAAGAAAGACACTAATACATTGTTGGTGGAGCTGTGTACTAATCCAGCCATTTTGGAGAGCAAATTGGAATTATAACCATAGAGTTATAAAACTATGTTTACCCTTATGAGTAGTCATATGGTACTACTCTCCTGGGTGAACCTCATTATCCCAAGCCTTGAAGAGGCAAAGATTCATAACCTTCATTACATCTCCCCTATCATTTTTATCTATATTAGAAAATAATATCTTGTTATAGTTGTAGTAAGATTATCCTCATTTTACAGATGAAGATTAAATCTGTAGGTCATTTGTTCAAGAGTTTACAGCTACTAAGTGGTAGAACAAAGTTTAAAGCACAGCTATGTTGTCACTCAACTCTAATGAGACTACTATTCACTTTCTAATGGATGGTGCCTAGGTGACTAGGCAATTCTGTGTTTTATAATCATATTGATTTCCTTTAACTTGTATTTTTTTTATCTTGATTGCTTTACTCATAGGAAAAATATTTATCTGCCAATTTTCTAAAACAGCAGAAGAATTCTGGCACAATTTACAACCCAGTGTAACAAGATTTTATTGAATCTGTTGCCTGAATTAAATTTTTTTCCATTACACCAAACTAATTCTATTGGTACTCAATTAAATGGATCTGCAGCATGACAGGCAAAATTGCCCGATTTCTAAAAAGAGCTTCCTAACCAGCCTCATCTGTCACTGCCTACCCAATACTCTGTATCTCATGTATAGAATTCATTTTTTAAAAAGACCTGAACTGAAATAATTCATTACCTTGATGTGATTGATTTTTCAAACACAGATATGTCAAAACATATTTTCAGAAATTACAATTTATGCCACTCATTTTAAACTATGGTTAACTATTTTTAAGCTGCACCATTTTCTTCATCTAAGATCTCACAAAGTAATCTTCTTACTACAATGCCTATGAAAATAAAATGTAAGTGTTTCAAGTCCTATTATTGAAATTGGTTACTAGGAAGGCTATTTTTAAGGATGCAATAGGTTCTGTGATACTAGTGGTGAAGGAACAAGCATGACAAACCATATCTAACTTTCCCAATGGACATGGTTTTCTAAACTGAATTGTTTACTATAAAAAGAGAAATAAGGATTTCATTTGATTAAATAATTTTAAAAAGTGGGACTCTGACCTGATATATAAAAGTAAAGAAATTGAGAATAAAAGTGTGGTTTAGAGAACTTAGTTTCCATAAGATGATGCCATTTCTGTTTTTATTCCATTCCAATCACAATGAAGTCTCAGGATTATGATAGTATAGAGTTGCTACTCTTTCCAGAGTAATTTTAGAGATAATTCTGTTTTTTTGGTTGGAGCTATTAGGGCATAATTTTTATAGATAATATGACTCCTATCTTTGACATTTTAATTAAAAAAAAAAAACCCTTACCTTCCATCTTGGAGTCAATACTGTATATTGGTTCCAAGGCAGAAGAGAGGTAAGGGCTAGGCAATGGGGGTCAAGTGACTTGCCCAGGGTCACACAGCTGGGAAGTGTCTGAGGCCAGATTTGAACCTAGGACCTCCCATCTCTAGGGCTGGTTCTCAATCCACTGAGCTACCCAGCTGCCCCCTCTTTGACATTTTAAGCTATAGAGATCTCTCCTAAATTTCAATTTTTATCAAATTTTTAAAAATTTATTTAATTATTTAATTTAGAATGTTTTTTTTGTGGTTACTTGATTTGTATTCTTTCCCTCCCCTCCTCCCTCCCCTAAATTTCTATTTTGATGTTTCATCATAATATAAATGTCACTCTAGTTTGTTAAAGGCTAAGCTAAGGTAGTTAAAATTAGAGGAGGCCATACTAACCTGGAAAGGCTTCAAATATAGGTCCAGATGTAAATGGTATGCCTATTATAGAATCACAAAATCAGAGAATATCAGAATTGGAAAGAAATTCAAGTCAATGTCGTTCAACAACTGTATCTGACAAGGAATCCTTTCTATAACACACTTGACAACTGTCCAGCCATTCTCCAATTCAATGTCACCAATTAGAGGGAACTTCTACTACCCAAAGCAGCTCATTCCAATTTCTTTGTTGTTTTGGTGTTTAGTAGCTTCAGTTATATATCTTTTCTTTGTGACTCTTTTTTTTTTGGGGGGGGGAAGAGGGTGTAAGGGTTTCTTGGCAAAGAAAGTGGAGTAGATTGTCATTGCCTTCTCAAGTTCATGTACAGATGAGGAAATTGAAGCAAGAAGGATTAAATGAATTGTCTAGGGTAATGCAGATAGTAAGTATCTGAGGCTGAATTTTTACTCAGGTTGTCCTAATTCCAGGCCTAGAATTTTATTCACTGTGTTGCCTAGCTGCAACTGGTATTTTTAAAAATATATTTTATTTCTCTTATTTACCAATCTAATAAACCTATCAAAAACAAATAAGTTTAGCCTAGCATGGTCAGTGCTTGATGAAGTCAGGTTCATTCTTTGTAAGTATTGTTTCCATTTATTAAAGGATAATTTTGAGTACTATTAATAGTTCAAGAATTTTACAAGGAGTTGAAGTGAAATTCAAAAAAGTCTATTTTTTGAGACTCCATAATCTTTTTGAAAATAAGGAAAATGTTTGCTTATACTTAATACTGTAGCCTCTTGCCCAGTTCCATGATTTAAAAAAATCACTAGCCATAACTCAGAAATCACATCTGCCCTTCTGGTACTCTAGAATGTAGCTCATCAGGATCAAATGACTTTGACTTACTTGGGGCAGCTATTTTTACTCATAACTTTTATTCACTTTCACCTTTCTGTTGACCACTTTTGTTCTATTCTTTCCAGTTTGAAGACCATTCTCCTTGGTTAAGAAAATATAAGCATAATGAAAGTTGAGTCACTCTGCCTTTTTTTTCCCCTTTCATCTTACCATCTGTTACTTCTTTGATCTCCTTCTTACCCTCAATATCACTGAAAAAATCCATTTTCTTTTCCTTAACTCTATTGTCAGCCCCAGCTTGTTCTGAGCTGAAGTTCTGCTTTCATCATTCTGAAAAAGATGATGACATTCCTTTTAATTTATCCTCAGCTGCCCCTTCAATCTACTCTTTAAACATTAATCCCCCCCCAAAACGCAAGGTTCAGAAATTCTCTATATATTCAACTAAGTCTATAGATACTTTATTTTTTTTTCTTCAGTGGAATCATATATCTTCAAAATTTCATTCTTGACCCCCATTCACCCTGTAGGCCAACTGCCAAGGCCACTGAATCTGATTTATTTTTTCTCTAGATGAACTCTGAAATCTGTTCTCACAAAATTTAGGATGCATGTCAATTATGTTCAGCTTTACTCTCTTTGTTCAACATGGACATTCAGATGGAGTGACTTCCCAAATTTCCTCCCAAAATTTCCATTATTTTTGCTTCAGTGAATTCCTCTTTCTTTGAATTAGGTACAGAGTAGCACTTACTGTCAAAAAATTTCCATAGATTTTGAAGAATAAGTTCATCAAAATACAAATCAATGTTTACATTTTTCTGCAGTAGATAAAGAGGAAAAAGAGATTAGCAGTTATAGAGAGAGTTCCTTCTTATCTCTGTGCAAGACTGTGTAGTCTTGGACACATAACTTAATCTCTTCAAGTCTCAGTTTCCTCATTAGAGGAAGGATAATAACTAAGTTTTTGTGAAGATAAAATTATATAGCAGTACTTTTCAAATTTAAAACACTATGCAGATGCCAAATATTACTACTATTTATTATTGTTGTTGTTGTTGCTATTATTATATTTTATAAACTGTGCCTCTTTCTGTCCAAATAACCTGATAAGGAAACTGAAACTTAGAGACATTGTTGACTTATTCATGAACATACAACTAGTATGTCAGTATTATATTATAGTCTCTTGTTTCTCCTGCTGTCGGTTTCCTAGCGAATCTCTCCAGTACTAGTTGAAGTTGTACTTCAGGAAATTCTTCAAGTGCTCCTTCCCTTTTGGCTGCAGTTACCTCACATGGGAGATTATCAGTTACATCAATCAATTGCTGTAGAGACACACTATGCTGGTCAGCTTGATTGAAGGGTTGCTCAGAATGTTTTTTTTTCTTTTTAAAACAAATTATTTAATTAATGAATTTGGAATATTTCCCCATAGTTTCATGATTCATGTTCTTTTCCTCTCTCCTTCTTCCCCCCTATTGGAGCTGATGAGCAGTTCCACTGTGTTTTACGTGTATCATTGTTCAAAACCTATTTCCATATTATTACTATTTGCAATTGAGAGATTTAAAGTGAATATCCCCAATCATATCCCCATCAAACCATGTGATCAATCATATGCTCAGAATGGTTTTCAACCATCATAAACATAAGCAACCTAAGAACAATCCTTATGCAAATGATAGAATCACCAAATTTGAGAGTTGGAAGAGACCTCCTTAGACCTCTCATCCAATACATAGAAGAAAAGGACTCCTTCACTATGCAATGTGCCTATAATGTTACACATCCTAGGCTAGAAGACTTCCAAGGAGGAAGAATCAACCTAAAGGTAGCACATCCCACTTTTAAACAGCTCTAACTCTGAGTTTTTCCCAAGTTTCAGCTTGATTTCCCTATTTGTACCTTCTATCCATTCTTCCTGGTTCCTCCCTGTTGAACCAAACAGAACAAATCAACCTCCTCTAAATTATATCCCTTAAAATATTTGAAGATAGCTATCACATACTTTGGAGTTTTCTCTTCTGTAGACTAAACATGTTTAGTTTCTTCATCTGAATATTATATGAAATTGATACAAGATCTTCCACCACTCTGGTTATCTTCCTTTAGATATTCTACATCGGATAATGTAGGATATGTTACCAGTATTTCATTGTGCATGAATTAAATTCAATCAGCTCAAGGTTGTGCTATTTCATTTTTATCTCCATCAATGTGCTTCAGAGGAAAATTCTGAACCCAGATCTCTGGACTCTGAAAACAGAATTATCCCCACTACCACACTGAATCTCATTTTGATGATATGCTATACCCAAATAACTTCACTAGAAAGAAACCTGCCATGAAGAAATGCCAGCATAATTAATCATATATTTAGTTTCATTAAAATTAAAACTGAAATGATTAGCTTCTAGTACAAATTAGTAATTATAAGCCATCAGGAAGCTTTATGCTCTCTCAAACTTCCTACTTTAAACATTAAATGCTAAAGATTAAAATATCATATTTTTAAATTATCTCTGATGTTTTCACAGTGGAGGGACAAACAATGCTTTTTTAGGTAATAGGCTAACTCAAGTGTGCTTTGGCCCAGGAAATCAGAGCTTCATTCCAACTATAATGATAGATTTAAGATATTATTTCAGGTAATTATCTGTAAGAGTAGAATTTAGAGCTAGAAGATCTACCCTTAAATACATTTTGGGATCATTACTTTTCTTCACTAGGACTTGAAAATTATTTTTCCATCGTCTTTTATTTTCCATGATCATCATATCATTGTGCACTTTTGATGCACAGGATTTAGGGAGATTTGTAGTATGAAATCACTTTGATTACACTGAGCAATCTTCTCAGTAAAATTTTAAATTCTAACACATATACATTATTTTTTATTGTTCCTATAACACATGCATCTCAGTTTCTCCCCATGAAATTTTCATGGATTTTCCCAGAGGTAAAATTTTACCAGGGAGATGGAATAAATAAGTCTACATGATATATGATCACATCAAATATGACTGTTCAGTTTGGTTGGTATACTTCTGTTTACATATGAAACCATTGTGTTCAAGAAAGGAAATTAATTAAACATTTTAACATTTACTATGTGCAAAGAACTATGGTCCAGTGGAAATAAAAAGATGAATAAGAAATCTTTATTACAACCTGCCTGCTGTTACTGAGGTGAGTGCACATACTTGCCAGTGTTGTGATGAATGACTAGCAGAAAGTCTAAATAAAAGCGTTTTTTTCCCCTATAGATATACAAGTTCCATAGAAATTCTGTTGTGGATGCTACCATGATAATTATGTTGAGCCCCAAAATACTATAGGAAGGATCTCCTGAATGAGATCCATATGAACTCAAATCTTTCACAGGAAAAAAGTGGATATCAATGCTCAGGTTATAACATGCAGTTTGTTGGTAGACTAATTAATGAGCTTCCAATCCATCATGTAGCCTGAGCAAGGGATAACAGATGGCCAATCAATATGACTTCTATCCCTGAAATAATTAAAGAACTAAAAGTTAGTACATATATCTTAGACAGGTAGCATAAATCAAGAAAGGAACTGGACCTAGAGCTAAGCAGGAAAGGGAGGGAAATACACATTTTAATATTTTTTAAAGTATCAGCCAGCAATGGAAAACAATATTAGAACTTGGGCAAAGAGAAGCACCTTTTTTTAAAAACTCCTTTGAATCCTCAGCAGTCCAGAGATAGGAGACTTTCAGGGCACTGAATAAATCCTCTAAGGAGGAATTATAGAAAGACACAGATCAGAATCACATTCACTGAGAAGGCAGGGATGAGATGAAATCTTCAAAGACAGGAAATACTTATATAATGAAGTCACAGATCTGCCAACAGAATAAACTATATGTCTTGTCTTATCACCTAGAATGTAAACTTAAGGGGAGATATAATTTTTTGTATCTCCTTCTGTTCCTGGCATAGTGTCTTTCACAAATAGGAGCTAAATGAATATATTTTCAACGAATGATTAAATCATAGAGATTTTAAAATACGGGAGATTACTATTGGTTAATCACACAGATCTGCAAGAATTCAGGAGGAAAAAAAAAGATTACTCCCCACAAAGGGATCAGGGAACCTTTCACGGAGCAGGTAACAATTGAGTTGAGCTTTAAAGCAAAAATGGACTTCAAACAGGAAGAGATTGGGAGAAGTATTTTTCCAGACAGAGAAAGGAAAAACATATCAAATCCTGATCATTTTGATTACATGACCTATTTCTCAGGATTATATATGGAAGTCAAGTGGAAAAAAAATCTAGAAAGTACTTATTCAACTGCATAATGCTATATACATATGAATTATTATTATAGGGAATAACATTTTGGCTAAGGTAAAGAGGTAGAAGAAATATTTGCAGAAAAGCTGAAATCAGAAGGGAAGCTTACACCAGAGCAAGGGTTCTTAATTCTAGTAGCTAGTGGCAGCACAGACAAGGAAAGGTTTCAGCTTGCAAAGTGCTGAGAAAAGAGTATTAGATAGCAATGAGAGTATTAATAATAACAGCTATCATTTGTATATTGTTTTAAAGTTTTCAGGACATTTTACAGATATTATCCCCATTTTGCATGTGAGGAAACTGAGGCAGGCAGAAGTTAAGTGACTTCCCCAAGGTCACAAAGCTAGGACACATCTGAGGCAGAATTTAAATTCAAGCTTTCCAAACTCCAAGCCCATTTGAAGACAACTTGTCAGGAAGAAAGGACAGGAACTTTTTAATGAGAAAAATATATTCATAAATTTGGTGGCTGCTACTTCCTGAAAAAAGTTATGTTCTTTTCTATAGTACTATTGCATGTCTGTTTTTAGGTATGTTGTTCTCATCTTGAAATTCTTTACGAAATTCAGTATGCTAGAGAAAATACATTTATGGAACATGGAACTATTCAACACAAAGGAGTAGAATTTAAAATATATACCTATTCCTGTCTTTGAAGCTCACTTCTGTTTATTACTCTGCTGCCTGATGACTGCATTAAAATTCATCACCAGATTTTAAAAATCTTATTTCAGTTCCTTTCAAAACATTCACTGTGCCAAAAGTTTCAACACCCATAGAAAGCCACCATACAACAAAATAAATAAGATTTAAAAAATGCATTACCAGGCTGTTGCTATTTGAAAATAAAAAGCAGGGAAAAGCATTGCAGTTATAATTATGCCTCTTTTCTTTGGCAAACACACAATTGGAGTTCATAATCTTCCCTAAATCACAATTATTGCTGTCTTGTGACCCTTGAAAAATTATGTATATATTTATATATATATTTATTTATTGGAGTATTGGAGACTTACTTGATTCTTCTACCATTTCTTCATCCAGATGGAGGGAGAAGATATAAAACCAAGTCATATTTTAGTGATTAGTATTTGTTGAATGGGAATGAGCACCCAGAGCTAGTATATAGTATGTGTACACTAAGAGAAGTAAATCCTACAATCTGTGCAGATAGAGAGTAGCTGATCTGAAACAAGTTGAGGCAGCATGTTTGGTTTCAAACCAGACTCTCGTATTAGGCAGCCTGAGATGCTAAAAGAATTTAATCAGGCAGTTGACAAACATTTATTAATCACTTCCCACATGCTAGGTGATATAAGTACTAGGTTTAGAAATTTTAGAAGAAAATGGAAGGCATGGAAAGCAAAGTTAAGAAAGTTTCTAAAATATGGCATTTGAGAATGGCATTTGGCTATCTAGACCACAGCTTAAAGAGAAGAAATGAAAGGCTTTTGGTGAGGAATGGACAGCATGTGAAAGGGGTTTCAAAGAGCAAATTTATCCATTGGACTTAGGTAGACTATATTTGATAAAGAGGATTTTGGAAAGACAATGGAGGGAGGGGGAAAGAAACTGCCCACATATATCTCCTAGTCTAGGTAACACAAAGGAGAAAGACTAGTGGTATAAGTGAATAAGTAATTCATCAAAGATAATAACTAAGAAAGGGGTCCATAATCATAGTAAGGATGTTTATCCTGGAGGAAATAAAACTAAGGGGAACACAAAAGATATATTTGAATATGTGAAGGGCTGTCATATAGGAAAGGGATTTGACAGGTTTTATTTTGTTATGTAGTATAAAAAATAGACTCGAACTCTGGACTTAAATCCCCAGAAGTCCTTGCTCCACTTCCCCAGAATGCTTTGAATTCTCACATAGGCCGAGATCAAGAAGGTATTTAACCTGATTGCAAAAGGTTTTTGAGCTCTTTTTGGACTTCTGCTTTGGAGCAGATGCATCTCTTCCGTGATGTGAGGTTATCTTGTCTAGGCCTCTGGCCTAGGCACGTGTTTTTTCTTATCCTGTATTTTCTTTAATCTTTAACCTTTAATAAAACTCTAAAAATATAATACTCCTTGCAGAGAGAAACTAATTTCTACCTGCCTCAGATGCCTCAGTCTCCCCTAAATTTTAATCTTTACAGTTGGCGACCTAATGGGAGAAAAAACTCTCAATCTTCTCATTTTTTTCTGATCTTTAGTTCAGTTTTAATAGCTAGTGCCTAGAAATTTTTTTGAGCCACTTTTCTCTGGCCGAGGATTTTTTTTTACCCTCGCAAAGCTGCAGCTTGTTCCAGCCATTAGCTCCCAGCCCTGCCTGCCTGCCTGCCTGCCGCTGCCATCCGCTTTGGACTGCCCACCCCAGCTGCCCACTCCGCTCGGCCCTGCTTGTCTGTGCTCTGGCTCTTGCCCCGGCCCTGCCCACCCCAGTGGTCCTTCTCTCTCGCTCACCTGATTCAACCAAGATTGCAATCACCTGGTGATCTGCATGCCCAACAAACCCAGATCCTTGGCTGGCTCCACGTGGGCGGCCTGGGCTCCACGTGGGCTGGGGTAGGAGGAGGGATCATAGCAGGGGAGAGGAGAAAAAACAGACTTTTCAAACAGACTTTTAAGCAATGGGCTGTTTAAAAGGATAACTTTTGACTGTTTTGGTAATTTCATTGATTTCACCTGTGTGCCAGAAGAAAGATACAGCCCAAAGATTCAACTTTGGGGAGGCAAATGGGTGGCTCAGCAAACTGAGAGCCAGGCCTACAGACATGCGGTCCTGGGTTAAAATCTGGCCTCATATACTTCCCAGCTGTGGGGTGCTGGAAGGGTCCCTTAACCCTCATTGCCTAGCCCTTACCACTCTGCCTTCGAACAATAGACATTTAAATGGATAATTAATTAAAAGAAAACAAAAACAAAAAAACAAAAGAAAACAAAAACAAAAAAACACACACCTAAGGAACTTTAAAGAGACTAAAGGCTATATTCTAAGGCATTTCAGACTCCAATGGTTTACACAAATCTCTGTATTCTATTGCATTTTTCCTGATTTTTTTGTTTAAGGTTTAACTTTGTGATTTTAAGTTCATATATTCTGTTATACTGTTCATTTAATGTACTGAGTTAACTACTGTTAAATTCTGTTGTTTTCCCCCTATAACTATGCTAAACAAATATTATTGTAATTAAGCCCATATTAAAAAAAACACAGCCTTTCTATTTTGACTTTGCAAATTGTCACATAGAGGATTGATGGACTTCAGAACTGGTTAAATTGTATAATAACCTTTGGAAGATTTAATGTGCTAAATATCTCAACTGATTTTAAGGGTTTTTTAAATATGATTTTTGTAATTTTTTTTAACAATCTCTGGTTATTTTGCCTGCCCTACCATGAGGTAAGTCCCATTACAGTAGCTGAAGTGAAATACATTTTATAACCCCCAACCTTCCTGCATTTCTAAATATGTGAATGGAAGTTGGGGCAGTTAATCTCAGGGCATTTGTACCCCTAAAAAGCCTCCAAAAAGGAGCATCCCTTTATTTATACTCTTCAGCTCACTATTTTACTTCCACCAGAATGATATATAGATTTCTTGATTATGTTCTTAACCCAAGATGAGTTTTACTTTGTTTTAAAAATATGTTTAATTACCAAGGTTGAAAGATTGCTACGTTTGTAAAAAAAAAAAGTGTGACAAATGTCCATCAATTCATAGGTTTTTTTTAAAATGCCATACAGCAACTTATGTGAAATATGATAGTGTGATTGTTTGCTATTGTAATTAATTGGGCTATTGAGAATTTTGGGGATATTGATATCTACATATTTATACTACTATTCTTTAAAAATGAAAAATATAATACTGTTCAATTCATTTGCCTCATACTCTCAGTGGAGGATGGCTAGACATGAAGAGGAAATGGATCTCATTTTTGGTGAGAAAGCCTTGTATTTTATATTTTCTTAGCTGACACGGAATGTCAATGATTATAAGCTACATTTTTGAATTCTTTAAAGACTTTTATTATATTTTTCTTGCATGTGCAATATACTATTTGGGTTTTTAAAAATTTTTTTTCTCTCCTTTTATATTTGAAGCACATGTCACCATCATTAAGATTTTCTTTAATTTTTTGATTTTTCAGTACTACAAGTTTAAGATACATTTGCTAATGCATGCCCTAAAAGGCTTGTGACTATAAAAACGATGCCACTAATTATTTAAATAAATTATGGGACTTTGCTTAATGATTCTGTCTGATTCTAGGACAAGGTATACACATGAGAGTCATTTCACAGAGCCAAAGAAAAGCCAATCCAGGATGGATTGATGCACTTCTAGGCCAAGAGATCTTGAACCTAGTGTGAAGACTCCAGGTTACTGTGTTTAACATTGTTAGACATAGGCTTTCCTTGTGTCCACACTCACTCTGAAAATACTCACAGATGAGTATCCCGGAAACCTTGGCTCATAATCTGGTCCCTTTTCTGTCTTTCATAGTGTGGTACCTTTCTGTAGTCCTGGCTACTGACTGGGTAAATGCATCATTGCTTCGATCATTTTAATTGGGCCCTGATTCAAGGATCTATTATAGATTTATTTTTCTTTTTACTTGGAATTTTACACATAAGACTTTGATGGTCAATATTTTCATCCAGGAATCTTTCTTTTTTTGGATTTTTCTGATATCTTTTTAATATTTCTTGCCAATTGATTCATATACCTCATACCTCAGCCATGCATCCCTAAGTGATCCTGTGTTTTTTAAATCACCCTCTTAATGGGGGGAATGTAAAAAAAAATCATTATTTAAATTGCAAAGTTTAAATTCCTTTTGAGAAGAATTTTAGGTAAAGAAGATGCTACCTCTCTGAATCCAGAACTGAACTGTTGGAGAAGATACTATGAAGAAGCCTCCAAACCAGCCAGTTGCACAAAAAATTGAACTTTGGGTGTAGTTGATTGAACATTTATTTGTATGTATACTTTTATGCCAAAGGGGACTCCCCCCCTAACTGGCTTTTTGTCAATGCATTCAGCAATTATTGGTTTTATTCTTTTTTTCTCTTATCCTCAAATTATTGTAATCTTTAAATTGATTATGTTTTCATGATCCTTTGGGAAAAAATATTTTTTTCAAACGATCAAATGGAGGTAATGTAAAAAATAGACTCGAACTCTGAACTTCAATCCCCATAAGTCCTTGCTCCACTTCCCCAGAATGCTTTGAATTCTCACATGGGCTAAGATCAAGAAGGTATTTAACCTGATCGCAAAAGGTTTTTGAGCTCTTTTTGGACTTCCATTTTGGAGCAGATGCATCTCTTCCATGATGTGAGGTTATCTTGTCTAGGCCTCTGGCCTAGGCACGTGTTTTTTCTTATCCTGTATTTTCTTTAATCTTTAACCTTTAATAAAACTCTAAAAATATAATACTCCTTGCAGAGAGAAACTAATTTCTACCTGCCTCAGATGCCTCAGTCTCCCCTAAATTTTAATCTTTACAGTAGGAAGAGGAATAAGAGAAGTTACAGAAATATTTGGACTTAATATAAGGAAAAAACTTCCTAACAATTTTAACTTTCCAAAAGATGGAAGGATGCCTCAAAAGGTAATGAGTTCTCCAACAGGAAAAATTTCCAAGGGTAAGTCAGTTCATCATTTGTTGGGTCTATTGAAAAAAGGGATTCCTGGTATTAATGTATTAGGCTAACTGTTCTCTGGATTTCTTCTAAAATCTAAAATCCTTTGTTTCCTATATTTTATCCTTTTGTGCCCATAAAATGAGGAGGTTAAACTAGATGACCATTTTCCTTGACCTCTCTTCCTGTTCTAATAGGATAAGGGTGAAAAGAATGGAAAAAAGAAATTATTAAACACCTATAGGGCAAGCAGTATGCAAAAGTACTTTAAAAATATTATCTCATTAATAGTCTATGAGATGTCAGCATAGACCCAAATGGCAGATATTTAGGTCTATGTCTTACTTTAAGTGTTTTATTGGAATTTGTGTTGCCTTAGTTTTAAAAGAGAATCCCTTCAAGCGCCCATCACAGTGCCTTCCTTACATATAAAAGACTTTTACTGATTATTTGTTGAATGAACCAATGTTTCTTATCAGGGCATATGTCTGCATTTTATAGAAAATGTAGTTTGTCCAGGATATAGCAGATCATTCAATATATGTATATTAATGTTATTATTGAACCTAACTGGGCCCAAGTAAAGCTACCAAGAACAAAGGATACAAATTTGTAAACTATTTCCAAAATTCGCCATTTTTTTCTCTTCCTCCAAATTATGTATATTAAACTGTATTGTTTCTTCTCTTTCTACTAACTTTTTAAATTTACCTTAAGCAAATATAATCTGATCCAAGTCTGATAATTTTTCATTTTGTTTCACAGATTTTGTCCCTCCCCAACTCTCTGTTCCCATCCCCAAAAGAGAATTTTTGTTTGTTACCTCTTACCGACAGTTATTTTGACAATTCTTTTCAGAGAGTCCATCCTCATCCTCGCCTGCAATATCCACAGCTGAAAAGATCAAGGCAACTAGGATGGCAAAGCAACATACCAAGGCAAAGATCACAATGCACTTTTGCTGGGACTGAAAAAGATTAAAAACAAGGAGAAAGGGAGAAAAAAGAAAGATGAATATTGCAGTTCTCATTTAGGAAACTCAAGATATGACAATTTTTCAAAACTGGTGGAAAATAAACCTTTGAATACATTACTTTCATCATTGGCAGAGCAAGATTGTTCTCTGGATGAAAATGTACAAGACCTCTAAGCCTATTCTTCAACACAGTCTCTGAGTTCATGCTATATGTCAGACACTTAAATAATTCACATTATAGTGCTGAGACTTTTGAATTCTTTCTTTATTTCCCTCTGATCAAAAGTGACTCAGAATAGATCACTAAAAAATCCATTACTTCTAATAAAAAATAGAACACAGGGTAGCTCAGTGATTGTAATCTATTACCTATTTACTACCACTCCCTTCCACCTCTGCTTGCTGAACTTGATTTCCTTTTTGTCTCCTCTCTCCTCCAACTCCCTGCTTCAAACCCTATAGTAATGACTTCCAGGAGAACTCCTTTTAAGGATGAAAAGCACCCTGAATTTTGATCAGTCTCAGAGTTGACAGAACAAGCAAAGAAATGGATTTAGTTTATATGTAGGCAGCAAAGGTATGTTTAAATATAAAATTTCACCTTAAAATACACAATTAATTGCCATTCACCCACCTAATTACAGTGAATACATGAATACAACTAAAGTTGTCAAGAAGTTACTTCCTTACTTGTAAGGTACTATGCCTTTCAAATTTTAAGGTCATTAATTCCAGAGAATGTTGGGGAAATTTGACTATAGAAAACAGAAACTCTCCTTTGGTAGGGAGTCTAGAGAAAATCTAGGAGTCACTAACACTGTTCTCCAACTCCTGACATTTTTAGAGAGAAAAAATAAGGTTGAAACGAACATTAAAAATAGCCTTTCAGGAGCAATGCTGAAGTTATATCACAAAAGCACAAACTAACTTGAGAGGCTTTTTGTATAAGGCAGGTGGGGGGTGGGTGAGTAATTATGCACATTTACTAGGGTTTGTCAAAAACTCAGTGCCTATGAACATGGCCACAACTTACTGTATTTTAAAGATGGCTACAGATCACAGAGACTAGAAGTGTAAGACTAGAGGTATGCTAGATGCTCCTGTGACCAAATTACCACTGAATGGCTACCTTCATTTTATATTATCTTCTATTCTTCTTATTTCATCATTCTTACCAATTTCAATAAACATAATCACTTCATCACATGACAATTGCCTCCTCTTATTTTCCTATTACTATACCTGACTGACATTAGATAAAATAAAAACCACCCCATCATATCTGAAATAAAAGGAAAGCAGTATTATTATTGCTCTTCTTTTAAGAACATCATATAATTAAAATTAAATACATATAGATGCATTTACAAGTATGCATGTACATATATGTGGTACACATTTATATAAATGCATGTGGATATGTGTGAATGTCAAGTGGAAATATAATGAAATGAATATGGGATTTATAGATGGAAAAAATTAAGAATCACTGTTCCAGGACAGTCTCTAGTAAACAAAACCCCAAAGATGAAAGATTAGTTTTAGTATACTGGACACTTGCCTAACATATCTTTTCAGACACACCTGCACTGAGTAGTTTATCTTTAGACTCAAAGGATAATAATAAATAAGCCAACCTAGTCTAAATGTAACCAATAAACCCTGGGTCAATGTAGTCTTCCCTTTATTTGTTCAAAGTTAACCAAGAAAATCCCCCCTACCACCACCATTCTTTTTCATTGGTATTTCCTTTTTAAAAATAAAAACAAATTAAAATACTTATTTTCCAATAATCCAATAACTCTCTGGCATTCTATCTATCTATCTATCTATCTATCTATCTATCTATCTATCTATCTATCTATCTATCTATCTATCCATCCATCTATCCATCTATTATGCTATATATGTATATGTCCATATATGTGTATAGCAATCCAGCCTTATAGTCAGGAATCAATCGATCAATGTCTTTATTAAGTGCAAGGCAGTGAGGATAAAAGGGCAAAGAATGAAACCATTTCTATTCGTGAGGGACTTGCATTCTGTGAATTTTAGATTTCAATTTTAGTAGAGCAGAAAAAAAAAGTACATATAAAAATATACAGTAGAAAGTTAAAATTGTGTAAAGGAAAAATGAATCAAGCTTTGGCATTTTTGCCACTAAGGTAGAGTATATAGCAGTTGGAATGTTAGAATGAAGATTGTTGGACAGGGAAGACAGTTGGGGGAGGGTGCAACTTGGAGAGTGACAATGACTCTCAAGTGTTACTCTTTCCTGGCCCTTGGACTGAAAGGAGCATTCTCTTCCTGTCTTTGGATAAAAGTACTTCTATTCCTGGATTTTTCCCAACTGTGTGCTCTACCTGGATTCCTGTGATTGTGTCATTGAAAAAAAGGATTTAAGTGGAATTGTTTGCACTGTTAGGCCAGTCTTTAGGACATTAGCCTGAAGAGACAGGCCCAACCAGCTCTGAAGGTCAGAATCTTTTCTTCCTCTTACTGTCTACTGCTAAAGACTTTGAATTTAAGAAACTTAGCATAGATATAGCATAGTCAGGAATAAAAGAAACCGTCCACAAACTTGCAAGACCTGTCCTCAGCTCAAAAGCTGAGAGACTCAAACTCAATCTGTGGCAAAGTATAGGGCAAATCCCTATTCCCTTGACCCTCATACTGTCCCAGTTTGAACTTGTTATTAAATTCATCTATAGTGAAATAAACACAGTCAGATAATTTTTATAAGGGTAAGTGGACCCTGAAGGGAGTAAGGGTTTTTTAGGGGAGAAAGTTCTCTATAATCTCAAGTATCCTAAATCTTGAGGTGCCTGTTCATGCCTTTCCCCCTTTTCATCCTGATTAAATTATCTGTAAAGAGACTATTTTCTTACAAAATGAATAAATACAAACATGTATATATATGTACAAATATAACATTGTTTGGGTAGAAAAGCTATAGTAATTGGGAGAATCAAGAAACAATGACATTTAAAACACGGTCCTCAAAACTTCATTCTAACGGAAAAGAGGGACTCTTGAGTTAATAGGGGCTGCTAAGTGGCCCAATGTATAGTGTCAAAAAGACTCCTCTTCTGGAGTTCAAATCTGTACTTGGACACTTACTACCTACATGAGTCTGGGCAAGTCATTTAACTCTGCTTGCCTCAGTTTCTTTATCTATAAAATGAGTCAGAGAAGGAAATGGCAAACCATTCCAGTATCTTTGCCAAGAAAACCTGAAATGGAGTCATGAAGAGTTGGCTATGAATGAAAAAATGATTGAATGATGAGGTACATGTGAGGAGGGGGAGTACATTTTTAGGAATGTGATATGGCCATGACAAAGGCATGGATATAGTATATGGAGTTTCATATGAGATAGAAAGGAGGCAAGTTAAGAGTCAAGTTGTCAGTCTGCACTTAAGGAAAATGACATTATTAGCAGTATGCAGGATGGACTGATAAAGATGAGACAAGGAGACCAATTAGGAGACTGTGGCAATAATTTAGGCAAGATGGTGTGAGGGCTTGACCTTAAGTGCTAGCTATGTGAATAAAAGGAAGGAGTGGATACAGTGGAAACTGTAGAAAAATAAATGGAAAGATTTGGTAGCTGATTGGATATTTAGAGTGGATGGAGAATAAAAAGTTAGAATAATGGCAAGACCACAAATCTGAGAGAATGGAAGAAATGTTCCTTTAGAAGTTGGAAAGTTTGGAGTGGAGGAGTGGTTTGAAGAAATGACAGTGAACTTTGTTTTGATCATGTTGAGTTTGAGATGTCTCTGGGACAGTAGGTTTGAAATGTGCAATAGGCAAATGGTTGTGTGGGCATGAAGTTTAGGAATAAGATGAATTCAATACATGCAGATGCATATAATGTATATATGAATATAAGATTTTCTTCCAAAACACACATAGAAAATAAAGGAAGCAGACAAATGATACATAAAATCTCAACTCTGACAATTTTTTTCTTCTAAAGCACTTTCTAGACTCCAAACTCTCAAGATTTGTATAATCCGGTTATAAAAACAGTTTCTTGCCATTTCACGTAGCTCAGCCTTAATTGAACTTAATTATATTAAAAAGTGTTCTATCCTAAGAAGCACTCATCCTTAAGTGCAAAACAGCAATTTGATGCCAGAAGTATAACTTCTCTATCTTTCCTATGTCCTGCTTATTAGGATGAAAAATGAGAAAAAATATCATTGGCCAGAACTTTGCTGACTCAATTTATTTTCTTTCTTTCAAAATTCCATGACTTAAAAAAATTAAAGAATTATTGGTGATGAGTCTTGACAATTTTGCATATTGAAGAAGGCATTTTGATTTTATAGTAAATTCTATTTAAAATGAGCAAATAATTTTAAGGAGAATTTTAATTTGCAGAAGAGAAGGAAATAAGGCTACACAAGTCATTTAAAAACTAATTAATGAGAGCAAGGCCTTGGTGAAAATGCCATTAGTAACATAAGGTCATAATACTACTTTTCCTCAATCTTAATTTAAAAAAGCAAAAAGACTGCTCACAAAAGGCAATGCAGCCTCATAAACCAGACAAAGTATAAGGTTATTAAAGGATTCATTCATTTTCAAATTCTGAATAGCATTTCAAGATCATTCAGAAATCAATTTAAAACCATCCATTCAAGTTTTCATTGAATCACAATAGGGTAAAAATCTGTCTTTCTGAAAAATCTATAACTATGATTACAGTCAGAAACTCACTGATGAGTCCAAGCCATTAAGTGAAAACTAAATTTGAACTATTATCAAAACCCATTTAATCTGAATCTTTCAATGCTGTTTATATCTATATTGAAAAAAAACTGCTTGCCTGGCCAAGTGGTAAATCTAATTATGCTGGTATTGAAAATATAAAAATATCACATTTGAACAAATTACATTTTGCTTCCAAAAGAAATAGAAGAATTTATGATCTATAACTAGGGAGATGGTGATAACCTTGAAAATTATAGGAATTGCATTCTTTTGAGTTCTGCTTTTATTTCACTTGGCATGTTAAAAAGTGGTGATTTTAAGAAAGGGTTTTATCTTCGCCAAGTTAAAAAAAATAAATTTAAATATAAACGTAATTTTTTTTGCATGGAACAATTTAAAATGTAGAAACTTTTAAATTAAAATATTCAGTTCATATGAATATTACAACACATGTGGCAATATTAGAGTAACGAGCCCTATTCTTTAAAAGAATACATGATATATATAGTAAACTTCATTGATACCACCTTTCATTAGATAATAGTTTGACTTGTCAAAACATATTCACTTCCATGGTCTTCTTGCATCCTCAAAACACTCTCAGGGACATATTTGGGGTAGGTTCTCATCTTTGAAAGAAATGAACAATTTTCTGCTGAGAGACCAAGTGATTTGCCCACAGTCTTACAATCAATTAATAGTAAACACTTATTAATCATCTACTATTTTCCTAGCATTGTGATAATTGCTGAGGATACCAAAATGGGCAAATTATAGTCTTTAGTTTCAAGGAACTTACAATCTACTCAGGGAGACAAGCAAATAACAATACAAATTTGCTATAAACAAGAGAAATAGGAAATACATAAGGGAGAAAAGTTACTCGAAGGTTTCCCTCCAATATCTTTCTTTGGTTCTCTCCAATATCTTTCCCACAGGCAATTTCAATCTCTTCCTGGTACTGCACTCCAGGATGCACTTTGTAACCAATGAGTCCAGGAAAGATGACAGGTGAGGGCCACCCTTAAAGATTCAGTATTAATCCATTTCTCTTTTTTTGTAGGAATCTCTAGAATGGCAGTGGGGGAGAAATGCAATGCTTTAGTTAATGCTAAATTTGAACTAATAATCATAAGAAAGATTAACTATCTATACATCTAGTATGAATTCTAAGAATTTCTAATCTCAGTCTACTTTTGTTATAGTCATCAGTGCCTGTCTCAATTTTCACAAATAAGTGAGCAGTTTACATCTTATATTTGATAGGAGGCTCATTAATATTTTCAGGTATTTATTTCTGTAATCAAGGAATAGGTTTTAATTAAGTTAATGAATGGTTGTTTGAACTAGAAAAGATTATATTAAATATATATATCTATCCAAGATCAATGTCAGTTCCAAATATCTCACAGACTTGGAAAGTTATAAAACAAATTTTGCAGAAGAAATGAGAAAAATATGATAGACAAATAACTATCATCAAGTTAAAATAATAATTGCATATGGTGGCAAACCAATGGAATGAATAAGTATGATGAATTTAAGTAAAAAATGAAGATAAAGAGGCTATTTCCTTTTTTGTAAAAATTATTGATAATGAAATGAATCTGATATGATAAAATATTTTCTTTTTTTTCTAGTGAAGCTATATAAAGTGATCAATATCTCCTAAGGCTTTTTTTTTTCAGCTCAAGCTATTAATATTTTTAAACCATGAAACCACAAAGAGGGTGAAGAAATGCCAACTGAGATAAACATCACAGATGAAAGCTATTGTACAAAGAAATATAGACAAATATTTTTGGAAGCGGTCAGTGTTGCACTAAATGCTTATGAAGCTCCAAATGATTATTTAGAGCAATGCTATTAAATATAAGACCCATAATAGCCCAATACTTCCCAGTATGCCAGCCAGAACCAGATTAAAATTTGAGAAATGTTTAACAAAATGAATAAAAATATAATAAAACATAAATAATGTTCATTTGTGGGGAGGTTTTAAGTCAATATGTGCCCCCAGGAATCATTATGTACAGTGCAATGGCTCTATTTCTATTTCAGTTTGACATTCATGGTTTGGAGCCATGTCTGCACAAGATGGGTAATTCAGTTTTTGGGAAAAGAACATAAAATATTCATAAAAAACTCATTACCTGATAATCACACTAAATATGTATAAGTGAAGAATACTAGAGCCTCTAGGGACTTAGAAGGGACTTTAGAGGTAATCTAATACAGTCTGCATCAGAAAATGAATCTTTTCTTGAACACTAAGGTGTCAACATTTTATAGTAGATGAAACTTTAGATTCAGAGTCAGGAAGACATTGATTCAAATCCTTCCTCTGAAACTTTCTACCTCTGTGACCCTAATTATTTAACCTTTTTTTGTGTCTCAGTACCCTCTACATTGGACTCAACAAATTCTCAGGTCTCTTTAAGCTCTAAACCCATTATCTGGTGATATTTAGACAATGTTCATTATACTTCTACCTGAAGATCTCCCAGTGAAGAAAAAACTCACTACTTTCTGAGGTAGCCCAAACCCAGAAAACCGATTGCTAAAATAAGTACCAATATAAAGCCAAGTGGAAGAACAAACATAAAGAAAAATTTCTTCTAGGAAGTGGCAAGGAGATAATATACTGATAAAGAGTTACAAAGGACACTGTTGACATGGATTTAAAAAATTCTTGATAAAGACTTCTTTGATAAGAGTATTTTTGTAGCATATAGTATTATTTTTAAATGGTGAATACTAGTACAACCACTCTGGGCAGAGTAGAAATTAATAGAAGACATAGAATTGAGATGATAACAAATTTTAATTAAATATCTTAAATTTTTTAAGTTAAGAATATTAGCATTAAGAAACATGTTTTAGGAGGGTAAAGTCAGTCTGGCTTCTTTGAGTCACTCACT
Source organism: Monodelphis domestica (assembly GCF_027887165.1). Classification (NCBI taxonomy): domain Eukaryota; kingdom Metazoa; phylum Chordata; class Mammalia; order Didelphimorphia; family Didelphidae; genus Monodelphis; species Monodelphis domestica. The sequence goes on along the minus strand of NC_077228.1, from coordinate 144,886,671 downwards.
AACCATCCTCTCAGGAAATGTCAAGACTATTAGAGTTGAGAATAGAAAGAGAGAAATGGTTTAACTTATTGCTTAAAGACATTGCAATCACAAGTCAAGATGCAGGACTTACTGCTATTCGGGTGCTAAAGCTCCCCTCTGAATGGGTAGCTAGAAGGGACCTTAAAAGTTATCTTTTTAAAATAATTTATTCTGCAGATGAAGAAACAACAGTCAATAAAGGGAAAATGACTTGCCAAAGGCCATGTAGATAAAAATAGCTGGTTTGAATTTGGGTACTCTCATTCTAAATCCATTACTTGTTTTTAGCCTAAACCAATACTACAGCAAACTTTTTGAAAAAAATATACTTTAAAAGAGTTTCTGGTGAGGATGGGAGGAAGATATATGAGTGTAAATGCATCATGACTATTATAAAAACAACTCTAAACATTTACCATAGCAATAATAGGTTGGTCTTGTTACCTTTATATAGGAAGAAGAGCATACTATATACCCCTATCAGAGATAAGTTCTTCAGATGATTCATGAAGCCACTACTTTTTACATGATAAGTCCTCAGTTAATATTTGTTGAATAAATGATAAGGAATGGGTGTGAATCTATGCCTAGAATAGACCATACTATTGTCTCATGGGAGACCATATGAATAAAAATATCCGCTAGCAACTTTCTTCATTTTCTCAGCAAGCTATGCTGGTTGAAATGAATTATGCTGTGAGATGTGAATTTCTCTACCATCATTACTTTCTAGCCCAGCCTAGTCTGATAGGAATGTCTATAGATCAATTAGAATTGTAATATGACACTAACAGTTCTGAAGTCATGAATAATAACCTCATAAAAGCATATAAGAATTGATGAAAGTACCTTCACATTTCCATTATTTCATCATACTTTTCCCTAAAGGCTGAGTGATAAAATATTTTTGAAGTTTAGTCCTTTTAATAAATATCAATAAGGTAAGAAATAAATATAACATTTTGACAAAATAAATTGAGATGTTGAAATTTTTTGGTGCTTCCAAAGTGTTGTGATCTGGGGAGAGATGATCACTGATGTCTTGGGCAAAATTATAATCTTTAAATCTATTCCATGGTCCTTTCTAGCATGTTGTAAATAAAGTCTGAAAGGCATCTCATCATGTCTTCATCTGACATTATTCAATAAAGATGTACTGCTTCCTCTAATATCTGCTAAATGTAATTTTAAGTGATCTCAAATTACCATAGAAAAATCACAATATTTTTAATGAAACAAAGCTAAGTGTATAGAGAAGTAGGCCTGGAGACAAGAAGTTCTGGACTCAAATCTGTCCTCAAGCACTTCATGGCTACGTGACCCTGGGCAAATCACTTAAACCTAATTGCCTAGACCAATTGCTGACCACTCTTCTACCTTGGAATGTATTGATTCCAAGATAAAAAGGGTTTAAAAAAATTAAAAACTGGTCAGAAAAGTGATCACAGGACATACCTGTGCTAGTCCTGGACACAGGACCAGGCAGTGTTTGGAAATTCCATTGCTTATACCCACTTCTTGGTCATAGTTCAAGTGCAGAGAGGAACACTTTAAATTAAAATGGAGTAGAAGTCCTGGTAACCTTATTGCATATACCCACTTCTGGGTAATGGTTCAAAGGTTAAAGAGGAACACTTTCAGGTACGAGGAAGTAGGAACCTAGGAGGCAGCATCACTTCCAGCCCCCAGGGAAAAAGCACCCAAAGGAATATTATAATTTCTAGTTAGAAAAGGAGGGAGTCTTAAGGATTAGTACTGATTATAATCTCAAGGGGTCAGAAACCCTTCCTAGGTAAGGACTACCGAGCAGACCAAGACAGCAGTGACCCCACTCTCCCCTGTGTCAACATGGAAATCTAGAAACCCCCAGTTTACTTAGTTTAAGGGTATAAACCCCAGGTTTTGACCTTGTCACAGGAGAGGTTTTCCCCTGAGGGAAGGTCCCACTTCACCAGACAAATAGTGATCCACTTCAGCTTTGGTGCAGTAGGTCTTGCATCTGTCTTGCAAGTTCAATACTCAAAAGGAGGGAGTGATATACTAGGAAAGGCTTCTAGAGACAAAAGAGCTACTTGACTTTGGATGGGATTTACCTCCCCACCTGAAGTGGATGTCTATTGTCTGGTGAAGTGGGACCTTCCCTCAGGGGGAAACCTCTCCTGTGACAAGGTCAAAACCTGGGGTTTATACCCTTAAACTAAGTAAACTGGGGACTTCTAGATTTCCATGTTGACACTTGAAACACCTTGGAATAAACAAAAACTTGCAAACAACTTGAACTACCTCTAAAAATAGCAGTGCAAAAAAGTCTGAAAGTTGAGACAGAGACCCATCCCTAACTGATGCCAGGAAGAGAGCCCCAACATTTGACATCAAGTTCAAGTCAAGACTTTGGGGAAGGGGTGGTGTGATGAACAAACAACACAAAAAAGTGCTTGAATATAAAAAGTCACTAACAATGACAGAGATCAAAACATAAATTCAGAAGAAAAAGAAGTAAGAAAAGCTATATGGAAAGCATCAAAGATTGGATGCTAATACCCAAGAATTCCTAAAAAGAGTTTAAAATAATGTTCAAAATCAAATAAAAGCAGCAGAAGAAAAATTAAGTAAAGCATAGGAAGAAAACTATGAAAAGACAATTTACAGTTAGGGAAAAGTAATGAAGAAAACAATATCTTAAGAATTGAATTTGCCAAGTAGAAAAAGAGGCATAAAAAATTCACTGATGACAACAATTTATTAAAAAGAATTGTCCAAATGATAAAAGAAGTACAAAAACTCACTGAAGAAAATACTATTCTAAAAATTAGAATGGGAAAGTGGAAACTCATCACTCTATAAGACATCAAGAAATAATAAACCAAAAAAAAGAGAAAATTTTAAAATGGAAAAAATATGAAATATCCCTGAAAAACAATTGTTCTAAAAAACAGAGGAGAAATAATTTAAGAATTACTGGATGACTTAAAAACTATGTTCAAAGAAAGAACCTAGACATTATATTTCAAGAAATTACCAAGGAAAACCGCCTCAATATCCTGTAACCAGAGAAAATAGAAATTATAAAAGTTTATTGATCACCACTTGAAAGAGATCCCCAAATGGAAACTACCAGGAATATCATTGCCAAATTCCAGAACTCATAAGTCAAAGAGAAAACATTTCAAGCAATAGGAAAGAAACCATTCAATTACCAAGTAGTCAGAGTCAAGATCCAACAACATTTAGCAGCTACCATATTAAAGGAGCAGAGAGCTTAGAATATGATATTCTTGAAGGCAAAAGAGCTGGGATTACAATGAAGAATAATAAAACCAGCAAAAGGGGGAAAATGGATATTTAATGAAATAGAAAATTTACATGCATTAGTGAAGGAAAGATAAGAGTTGAATAAAAAAGTTAACTTTCTAATACAAGGTTCAGGAGAAGCATAAAATGGGTCAGTTAGATGGTTCAATGGATTAAAAGCCAGGTCTAAAGGTGGAAGATCCTGGTTTCAAAGCTGGCCTCAGATACTTCAAAGCTGTGTGACCTTGGACAAGCCACTTAATCCCAATTGCATAGCCATTGTTCTTCTGCCTTGGAATCAATGCTTAGTATTGATTCCTAGACAGAAGGTAAGAGTTAAAAAAAAAAACCAGAGAGAAGCATAAAATGGTAAACATGAGAGAGAAATTATAATGGACATAATAATTTTCAACTGTTTACATTTCTATAAAGGTATATGATATAGTTATCTTCTAAGAACATCATTATTACGGAAATTAGAAGATGCAATTAATATACACAGAAATAAGGTGCAAAAGTAAGCTGATTATGCTAGGATGATGTAAAAAATGGATAGGATAGAAAGGATGTCCTAGGAGAAAGGGGGAGAGAGAAAAAATTATCTTACATAAATAAGGTGATCAAAGAACTTTAATACCAGAGAAGAAAATGGAAGGGGATGCTTGGATCTCACCCATATCTAAATTAAAGAAAGAACATGAATATATGTGTGTGTGTCACAGACATGCATACATATAACTGTAATCTGTCTTATCCAACAAGGAAATGGTAGGGGAAAGGGATAAAAGAAAGTATATGTGATTAAAGGGAGAGAACTTAAAAGGTAGTAATAAATAGCAAAATAAACTTTAGAGGAGAGTTAAGATAAAAAGAGAAAAGGATAACCAGAAGAAAAATAATGGAGGGAAATGTAATGTTTGTAATTATAACTGGGAATGTGAATAGGATAAACTCACCTACAAAACAGAAGCACATAACATAATGGATAAAAACTAGAATATAACAATAGGTCCTTTTCAAGAAACAATGGAAATAAAGGGACAGCAATTAGTTAAAATAAATGGATGGAACAGAATTTATTATGTTTCAATTAAAGTAAAAATAATAGGAATAGTAATCATAAGTTTATAAAATGCAAAAGAAAAAAATGGAAATAATTCGAAGTGAACAAATCATAGAAACAATAATTTCATTAAAGGGAATGATACTAGGGCAACATGCCAAAATTTGTGGTATGCAACCAAAGCATTACCTAGAGAAAAATTTATGTCTAAATGCTTACATTAATAAAATATAGAAAGAGCAGATGATAGAACTTGGCATGCAACTAAAAAATTAGAAAAAGAATAAATTAAAAATCTCTAATTACAAATTAACATGACATTCCTGAAAATCAAAGGGGAGATGAATAAAATGGAAAGAAAAGCCTGTTTGAACTAATAAATAAAACTAGGAGCTACTTTTCTAGAAAAAATGCTAGTAAAATTGTTAAAGAAAAAAGAAAATAAAATTATTAGTATCAAAAATGAAAAAGAGTGAATACATCACTAAACAAAGATGGATAAACGCAATTATTAGGAGTAGTTTTATCTGATTATATGTCAGTAAAACTGATAGTCTAAGTAAAATGAATAAATATTTTAAAACTATAAGCTGTCCAGATGAACACAAGAGAAAATAGAATTCTTAAGTAATCTTAACTTAGAAAAAGAAATTGAACAAGCCATCAATGACCTCTCTAAAAAAAAATCCCAGGTCCAAATGGATTCACAAATGAATCCTATCGTACATTTAAGGATTAATTAGTTCCAATGACATACAAAACATATGAAAATATAGGTAAAGAAAAGTCTTATTTAATTCCTTTTTTGATGCAAATAGGACTTTTATAACTAAACTAGGGAGAATAAATACAGAGAAAGAAAACTATAGAGCAATTCCATTACTCGATATCAATGCAAATAATTTAAATACTGCAAGGAGAATAGAGCAATTATCCCAAAGATCACACACTATGACCAAGTGGAAATTATGCCAGGAATGCAGGGTTGGTTCAATGTTAGGAAAACTCTAAATGTAAATTATCCTATCAATAACAAAACAAAAAATCATGACTATATCAATAGATGCAGAAATATTTTGTGACAAAATACAACACCTATTCCTATTAAAAACACAGAAAGCACAGGAATTGGTAGAGCTTTTCTTAAATTATAAATAACATTAATTTTTTTTGTTTTTAAAAAATTCTTGCCTTCATATTAGAATCAGTACTACATATTGGTTCCAAGACAGAAAGTGGCTAGGCAATCAGGGTTAAGTGACTTGCCCAGGATTTCACAATTAGGAAGTGTCTGAGGCCTGATCTTAAACCAGGACTTTTTGCCTCTAAGACTGACTCTCAATTCACTGAGCCACTCAGCTGCCATCAAGTAGTATCTATTGAAAATTGAGAGCTAGTATTATCTGTAACAGAGATAAACTTCAAAATTTCCCTATAAATTAGGAATGAACCAAGGATGCCCATTATTATCACTATTATTTGACATTGTACTAGGAATGTTAGCTATAATAATGACAAGGAAAAGGAACTGAAGGAATAAAAATAAGCAATGAGGAAACAAATTTATCATTCTTTAATTATAAAATGGAATATTTACAGAACCCTAGAGAATTAATTAAAAGACTAAAATAATTAGCTTTAGCAAAGTTGTAGGATATAAAAAAATTCATATAAAAACATCAGCATGTCTATATACTCAGAAGAAAACTCAGCAGGAAGATAGAAAAAGACATTTCAACTAAAATAACTGCAATGTACATAAAATACTTGGGAGTCTACCTGCCAAGAAATACCCATGGATTATATAAACACAATTACAAAATACTTTTAATATAAATGAAAACAAATCTAAACAACTATAGATATTATTTGTTTGTGGGTAGGCTGAACAAATGATAAAATAAATGACTTCTTCCTAAGTTATTTTAATTATTCAGTGCCATTCTAATCAAATTACTAAAGAATTGTTTTATAAAAGTAGGGGAAATAATAGCAAAGTTCATCTGGAAGAACAAAAGGTAAAGAACATCAAGGTAATTAATTAAAAAAAGTTAACTGAAAGTGGCCTAGAATCTTCATATTTTTGATTATATAATAGAAATACAAAGCATCAAAACAAAATGGTACTGGCTGAGAAATAGAGAAGTGGATCAGTGGTACAATAATAAATGATCACAGAAATCTAGTGTTTGATCCAAAGATCCAAGTTTTTGGGTAAATACTCAACATTTGAAAAAAATTGTTCAGAGAATTGCAAAGTAGTTAGTCATAACTGAGGCATAGATTGTCATTTCGTATAGTATCTGAATATAGGGTCAAAATGGGTACATAATTTAGCTATAAAAGGTAAAATAAGCAATTGAAAAAAATCCCATAGCATCTTAGAAGCAGATGAGTTCACTATGAACAAAGATATCAAGGAGGGATTCATTCAGGATGTTGTATTTGACTGGGATATTGAAAAATGGGTAAGATTTTAAGAGTCAGAGATATTGTATGGAGAGAATTTCAATCTCAGCAGTAGGAACAGGATGAAAGTACATGGGACTAAAGTCCAATTTAACAAGAGAACTGTATACCAAAAAATATCATTGGGAGATTAAGTCTGAAAAGGTATGGAATGGCTAGATGTTAGGGGGCTTCAACTGAACCAAGGCAGTTTTTGAGTAGCAGAATGATACAAATGGGAATAGTAAAGTTATAAAAGTGATTGGGATAAATTAGAGAATAAAGAGACACAAGTCATGAAAAAGAGGTAGGAAGCTACTGCACGAGTTCACATGTAAGATAAAACCTTGAATGAAGCCTGTAGAAATGGGAATGGAAAAGAAGAGAGACATGAAGTAGATACTTTAAAAGAAATACAGACAGGACTTGAGTAACTGATTGTGTGAGAAAGAATGGAAGAGGCAAAGGAAGTCAAAAATCATTCCAGTAGTTCAAATCTAAGAGAATGGGAGAAGGGTGATATCACAGCAAAAATGGAGAAATCAGGGACAGGTGCTTTGGGGTACAGGAGATTTTTATGGTGGTTATAGTATTTATATATTGTAGTATATTATTTTTATAATAGTATATGCTAAAATTAAATTTTAAGTACGTCAAATTTAGGATGACTGCAGGACATCTGAGGGAAATGCAAAGAAGATAGTGAGAAATGTGGTTCTGTCAGCCTACACTTGGCTGAATGACTTCAGGAAATTCATTTAATGTCTCCAAGAAAGTTTCTTCAGCTAAAAATTGGAAAGGATAGTTTACAAGATTGTGTGGGAGAATATTTTAATACTTCAAAAAATTTCCTTTGAGATTTTAAGTTCTGCACAACTTGGTAAACAATGGTCATTGAGTAGTTACGGGCAAAAAAATTTCAGTATCTGCTGATACACATTCCATTAATAAAGCTTCTTTATACTTATTTAGGCTGGTCCCCGGACAACAGGCAGTTCATCCATCCCTGGACGATTACTTGAAATTTTCCAAGCTAAACAGAACTGTCTAGGGCCGGTGTATTGCTGGCCATTGAAATTCCACAGTCATCACCATGCTATAAATACTGAGACACTAAACAAAGACTTTAGTGGCATTTTTTGGTAATGATCTAGATAAAAAACTATTCTATTTTTTAATACACAAAATGCATATGTATGCCATTTGGAAAATGAATGTTGAAATTAATTTTTTCTGCTGTCTTGCTAAGGGCAGCTAGGTGGTGCAGTGGATAAAGATGCTTCTTTCTGACTTCAAATCTTTCCTCAGATCCTTAATAGGTGTGTGATCCTAGTCAAGTCACTTAACCCTGTTTGCCAAATCTGTAGAATGAACTGGAGATGTCTTTGCCAAAAAAAATGCCACATTGAATCATGGAGAGTCAGATTTGACTGAAAATAATTGAACTGTCTTTCTATTCCCTTTTTCATGAAGATGGCCCTCAGAGGTTTCACAATATAATGACAAGATCTAAGTTTCCATGCTGCATCTAAAGAGTGAAGGGTTGGTATTTATGCAGCACATCACGGAACTCTGAACCAACTCAGAAAAAAGGAATAGGTTAAAATGTTCAGGGATTTTAAACCTAATGTCTGTGAACTTAAAAAAAATTAATTGATGGCTGTGTTTCTATATAATTATTATATATTATATATTTTAAAACAATCTTCTGAAAAAGAAACCAATGGTTTTTACCAGAATGCTGAAGGGGTTCATGACACACAAAAATTTTAAGCACTTTAGTCATAACTTTTTAAGTGAGGTAATATAATAAACTGTCCTACTTACACATTCTGGATATCTCCAGAGCAATAATTCAATTAAATTAAAAAAAAAACATTAAGTATATTCTTTGTAAAGAACACTGTCTGAACCTGAAACATCAATTTTAGATAACTATTATTCTGCCCTCATAAAGTTTACATTCTAGAGGGAGGCATAATACATACCCAAACAACACAATGAATTCTCTAAAAATTGCCCAATACATTTAAATACACACTATAATAAGTCATTATGAGGGCAGCTAAAGTGGCTATGTGAATCGAGAGCTAAGCTTAGAGATGGGTTTAAATCTGGTCTCAGACACTTCCTAGCTGTGTGACCTTGGGCAAGTCACTTTGCCTCCATTGCCTAGCCCTCATCACCCTTCTGCCTATGACAGAAAGCAAGGTTTGTTTGTTTTTTAAGTCATTAGTTATGTTAAATTGGTTGTTGGTTTTGCCACAATGGAAATATGCAGTACAGATTAAAACACTGGGATCACTTTGGTGCATTCCTTATTCATAAAAATCAAGGATGCATTAGGCATTTACAAAGTGCTATAGGAGAGCCAAGAGATAAAAATCATTACCAATGGGCACAATCAGGAAAGGATTTCTTGATGAAATGGCCTTTGAGTAAGATTTAAAAGTCAGGAAGCAATTCAACAAGTAAAAGGAGAAAGGGAAGATCAGAGAGTATCCTAGGGGTCATAGAACTTTAAAATGTAGACTTCTGGAGAGCAAGGACTATTTCATTCTTTGTATTTATATTCCTAATACCAAACACAGTACAAGCAATAAAGTAGGAATATGATAAAGGCTTGTTAGCTAATTGATCACATAATGCCTTTCCTACTTCATTGTTCCTATCCAAAATAATCATTGCATTTTTGTAAGTAAATAAATGATCTCAATCCTACTATTATATATTTTTACTTTCAAATTAGCGGTTTTTCTTTTAAAATGCATGTAACTTGTATAATGGGAATTTCCCAAATTTTCAAACTTTTTATTTCCTCCATCCATTGGGAAAAAAGTATAAGGAATAAACCTACATTGCTTATAAAGTCCCAAGACTAATAGAATAAATCCCTGATTATGTCAGATGTTTACTGTACAACTGTAGAAAGTTTAAGGAAACTTAAGCACTAACCATTTCAATATGAGGGTCAAGAACAATCTGACGTAATTGCTAGCAGTACAAAAAAGTAATTTCCTACACCAGGGAATTCTTACGGTTCTTGCATAAATTCAGTGGCCTGGATTAGTCTTTCTTTTTAAAGCAGATTTAAATTAATTTAATCAAAGCTAATAACTTATAAATTCAAATAGCCATTTCTGAGCTTTTACAATAGCATAATCATAGTTACTGATCCACTATTTATGATTTTCTCTCAGAATCAAAATGAATTACAAATATTAAATATAAAATTTGAACCACTCAATCCCTCCATATCATCCTAGAAAAAAGGATACCATAAATTACTGAATGAATTAACTTTCTTTGTCCAAAACATCAAGAAACAAAAATTAAGAAACTATTGAAAATAAAGCTGAAAGCCATTTTTGGTGACCAATAACAGAGAAGTAACTAACCTCAATGAAAGGAAAAAAGGGGAATGTTTCTGATGTTTCCCCACCTCTTCAAAGCAAGTCATTTACCTACAATTTGGTTTCCTGATGTGTATAAGAATGACAATCTAAAGTCCAGAAGAAATGTTAAACTTATAATACAAAATGCAAAATATAGAAAGATTCATGACCTCTCAGGAGCCATTCCTCATTGTTGTATTTATAGGATTTGGTATTAAGTACCAAAAGTATGCCAAGCATTATGCCAAGTGCTGGAGATACAAATAAAAAAGTTAAACATTTCTGCTCTCAAGGAGACCATGCTCTACTTAGGGTAGACAATAGATAAAAGAGCATTCATCTGCTGGAGAGCAGGTGAAGAGTCCTGGAGTGCCAAGATTAATTATTAGTCCTTGTCCTTCCTTTTGAAGGGGACCAACGGAATGATGTCTTGACACCCAAGTGAACTGTGTTCAGGTGAGGCACATTTGCACAAAAATCATTAACCTCATTAATGATCATTAATTATTAGTCATTTTTCTTCTAGAGTTATCCAAGTCCTTTGGCAAGACAAACACCTAGATCATTCGCAATGGCAGAATACATAGTGAATGATCTTAATGTCTTTGATATTGAACCCAACTTAATATGTTCTGCAGAGCCAGCTTTAGTTACCTTGATGTCTGTTGGAACAAATTTTTCTTATCTGTCTATTCTTCAGGGAGAAGTCTTTACATGCTTGGAAGGGAGGGTAATAAGACTTAGATTTTCCTAGGTTATTTAAGTACTTGAGATAACAGTGTGGGCAGACTGTGGTATATTGAGGGAGGACATGTAGTGAGTCCTAGAGTCTTAGGAGGCAATAGAAGGAGAGGTAGTAAAGTTTAGAGGTCCTACTCATCAGGAGGAAAAGAGTTAACAACTTCCATCACATTCACACTCTATGGGTGGTCCAGTAGCCTAGGAGATAGGGCACCCCCAGTGGTACTGATGTGTGCTGGCAATAGTAAATTATTTAAAATATTAGAAATGCTTTGAAATGCTTTGAAATGGTGTTTTTAGATTCTCCAAGATTATGCAAGTCTTGGTAAGTTCTACTAGTCTGGAAAAGCTTAAGTATTGGCACTACCACAGATTGGGTGTCTACTCTAGGTTGGGATAACTAGCCTAGGTAGGTGTGAAGATGCTTATCACCAGATGTTTGACAGTTATAACAATTCATGAAGATACAATTTTTTAAGTTGTTGAAGTTTCAATCTGCCTCAAGGGAAAGAGTTACTTTGGCCCATGGGATGAGGTCCTTGTGCAAGGCTTGTGTTCCAAGTCTGGCAAGAAATCTTGTTCTTCTAAACCTTTTTTCTTCTCTGGAGAGAGAAAGAAAATTCTAGCACAGATAGAGATCAGGTATGTGGAATATCAAACCCCTACTCTAAGCAAGGCAAAAAGGTCAAATTGGTGGGAGGAGTTAGTGATGGGAAAAGAAGCAGAATCATGAGAATTTCCTAAAAAGTAGAGCTAACAAGAAGCAAGGGAGAGACTTTGGCATCTCTTCTTTCCCGACCTGATGTAGCTCCCATGACATTAAGAGGTCCTTAGTGTTGCTTCCCTTAATCCCCTTCATTTAATTTACATGGCTATGAGTTTACTCACATTGCTGTTAGCTGAAGTACTTTCCATGCCTTCTCATTCACTGCCATTAATTTATGAAAAAGTAAGTCAAAGTACTCATGGGGATGAAATTCTGAAGCCCTGGAATATAGGATCCCTAACAGGCCTTATCTGCATTGTGCATATTCTCCTTTCAATAAGAAGATAAATTAAATACTCATCAATTAATTAATCTTTGTTTGAGTGAAGAGTCATTTGGCAACCTGAATTCTATACCCAATAGCCTCCCTGACATTTTTTGCATGCTCCACCACTCTGTCCAGCTGCCCAAAGCAAGCATTTTCTCAACTCCCTCCCATAATGGATGGGGGGGAGGAGGCTCATAGACAACTTGAATTTGCTCTCTGGGTACTCAAATTGGGAAAAGGTTCGCCAACCCTGCCCTATGGCAATCAGTTTGAATTGGTCTTGGCTCATTCACAACGTAGCAATATAATTTCCATTAGTTTAACTTGATGGGAAAATATTTCTGATATTCAAATCAGTTGAGATTATTTTAAGCCTTAAACTTATTTTACTTGCTTAGCCACTAAAATAATCTACAGTTCTAATTTTTAAATGAATGAGTAAGAGAAATGGAATTTTACTTAATTTTTACCAACAAAAAGCAGGAAAAGAACAAGGAGTTGGCTTTGGATAAAATGGTTTTTTATCAAAGACAAAGTTTGTTTTTGGTACGGCCTCCACTCCTTCACTTTCCATCTTCTCTACCTTCAATCTTATTTTAAGGACATATTCATGTCAAGTAAAATCACTTAGATATTCTTATGTTAACATCTATGTAGGATCAGAGGATCTTAATTGTTGCAAGGGATCTTAGGGATCATCTAGTCCATCTTCCCACTCATGGAACTATCCCTTCTGAATCTTCCCTCACCGCTTGTCATCCAGCAATCATTTGAAAAGCTCTAGTTACATATAGCTGTCATAAACCTTGTGAAAGTTTGTTCTGCTGAAGCAGGGTTTCGACTTGCTGGATTTATTGTGGGTTTAGGGGATTGCCCTTGGCAATTCTCCACCTTCCCTCAGATTACTCCTCCCTAGGGGTATTTCAGACTCAATCTGATAAATAATATTAACTGACATTTATAGAGTATTTTGCTATTTCCAAAGAGATTTTCATTTGGTCTTCAAAATAGTCTTGTGAGTTAAATTACATTGGAATTATGATTGCCATTTTACATAAGGGGAAACTTGGGCTTGTGGATCATTTCTTGTTTTTGATAGTTCAATCTCGATCACTATAATTTTTACTGTCTATAATTTGTTTCATAAGCTTTAAATTAATAAAAGCCTAATTCCTCTAACATTACTGGGTAAGGATGGGAGATTGAGGGAAAAATCAGTCTAAATTCATGAGAAACAGGTATATTTTTAAGGAATCAATTTTGTTTCATTGGACAGAAGTCAAGGACAAACTGTGATGAAGGATTTTCTTTAATAAATAATTTCAAATCATGTGTACTTAGCACATTCATTGTACAAATACAAATGTTGCTGCAAAACGCCCTTAGTCAGCACTATGTTCCTGATGACTAATATTAAATAACAATGACATATATATTAGACATTAAGGTTTGCAAAGTGCTTTTTTAAAGAGATTATCACTTGATAACTAATAATAACCCTATGAGTTAAATAGTGTAGGTATTAGCACTGCTGTTTTACAGAAGAAACTGAGGATCAAAGAAATTAGTTTAAAAAAAGTTGAAACAAAAGAGAGTAGTAAACCTTTTTACAGAAATTCCATCATATAACTTCTGGATAGATAAAAAGAAGATGGCATACAGTGTTTATTTATCTGTTTATAGTACAAGATGAGAGATTTTTTCCACACACAAAAAAAATTTAGTGTGACATTCTAGTCCCTGACCGTCAAATGGTGACTGACCATAAGAATATTTGGTGTTGTGGATAAGAATGGATTGTGGCTCTGGGAGACAGTCCAGTAGTTAATGATTTTTTTTTCTCACTTTTCTCTTCTGACTTTGGTAGCAACCAGGCTTCAACTTTCCTCTCCAATCAGACCAATAACTTACAAAGAGCAATAATAGGACTTCCACTACAAAAACCAAATACCTATGCACTCAAGGTATGCAATAAAGCATGAAAAAAAAATAAACAGGAATCAGTAGGAGGAATGAGGTAGGAATGTTTCTTTTTCCCTCCTGTGATTTTGAGCTGAATTCTGACTCCCTTCTTGCTTAGTTTCTATCTTTTCTCATCTGAAACAATTATTTTCTCCTGGAATTCCAACCTTTTCTGGTTCTCTGGTGCCAGAGGACTCTGAAAAAAAGTCTTCAAACTTGTCTTCTCAGCCTTTCTGCTCCCTGCTTGGAGTCGACAAGGCATCATGAAGAGTACAAAATTTTTTATAGCTGATTGCCTTCCCTAAAGGAGAAGGAAGTTGTTTTCTCCAAACCTCATACATTTTGTGTGTCAGTGATCCATCATTTGGATAGCATCTACACCTGAGCATAGAGAGGCTGTTTCACATTTATCTTTGTATTCTCAGTGCCTACAATATAAAAGGTACTTAATAAATCCTTATTGCATGACTGATATGATTACATAAGGATAGTTATAAAGATATATAGTCAGAATGAGAATGAATGTAGCTGTCAGAGCCAGTGGATGACCTAGGGCAGCAGTATGGCATCTATTATTCCCAGCAAGATAACTTGTTCCACTTATGGAATATGATTTCAGGCCCAGGAAAATCCTTCTACAAAAGTTAAATTTCTAGACAGGACTTCTATCACTTTTTTGCCAAAAGTAACAGCATTTTAAAAACAACTTAACAATAAAACAAAAATATTTAGTGCTAGTGAAACCCAAATATTTTCCTCCTTAGTATTACCCAAATTCATTTCATGCTGCTCAACTCTGTGCTCAAGATGTTTTAAAGAAGCTAAATTAATTTTCATTAAATTGAGATCTTTGACTTCTCCTTAAATATATTATCTTCTCAATTAAGTATACCTTCTCAGTTAAGTATAGAAAACTAGTTTCTCATCGTTAAAATTTCTTCACAATTCGGAAGTACACTAATCTTTTAATTTAGTTTCCTTTATTTCTACTTGCTATTTGATGGCCAGAAATAATTTTTTGATTAAGGTCTTGACAATCCCCTTCCCTTCATTATTTTTAGTCAACAGCTATAGAATCACAAGAATAAAAGTTTTCTTTTGTCTCCTTGACTTTGTATTTTTTCAAATCTTCTGGTCTTTCCACAGAGCTTCTTCTTGGTTGTTTGGATGCTACTCAACTCTTTTTCTTCATTTCAGAGCATAAATTTTCTTCTGAATAGCCTTTTAAAAATTCCACTAAAGAACAAAGCTATGTTGAAATATATAGTAGACCTAACCCTTTCCTCCACCAAGCCTTGTTCTCTAAGTAAGAATTGGGGGGTAGGGGGAAATGGTTTTGAGATTTCAGAAATTAAGATCAAAGATCCTTTGGGATTCTGGGGGACTAGGTGAAAAGTTTGACTTTTTAATATTGTTAAGAAGGAATAGCATTCCTCTTGACTTTGCATCAGAAATAGTTCAAAACAAAAGGAAAACTCAATTCCACCAAGTCCATAACCCAGGAGGCTATTTTGTTTCACTGAGCTATACTATCTTTAGTGAACTATAAATCCCTTGTTCCTCCAAGGGATATTGGTCTTAATTAAGGCAACTATCAATTCTTCACTGAAGTGAAAAACCACTTCTGAATTGAGTTTGAAATTCACTACAATGATAAAATATCATGTACTGTACTTATAACAAAAGTATCCAAACCAAAAAGCCTGAATTATATGTTTTATTCAACAAATGAATAATTTTGCCTGAAATATTCCCAAGTACTTTATTCTTAACTTTTAGTGATAGATATAAGAACGAAATACACAGAATTTCTTTCAAAATGTCAAAATACTTTAATAATCATAAGATATCACTCAAGTATATTAAAAACCTTAGGAATTATTTTTCATACATCAGGAGTGCATTCACTTTTTCAACAAACATTTATTAAGTATATATTTTATGCAAAATGAATGTCTTAATGATTTATCATGGCACAGGAGAGATTCTGGAGTTTCAAAGATTATACTATGCTGAGAAAATATCTTCCCTTTTCCATAATTAAGTCAACAAGCATTTATTAAGTGTTTTATTTATAATTATTAATACTTATCATATTATTTATTATGTGTCAGGCACTGTATTAAGCATTAGGGATATCAATCTAATTAGGGAGACAACATGCAAACAACTACATTTAAACAACATATACTGTAAAAATGGAGATTTGAACCTCAGACTTCAATCCCCAGAAGTCCTTGATACTTCCCATAATCGTATAATCTCACCTGAGTCCTCACCTGAGTCTGAGATCACAAATTATTATTTAAAGGGCTCTCTGCCTACTTTGAGCTCTCTTCCTCCACTCAGAGATTGCAACAGGTTGTAAGTAGGCTATGAATGGGCTGATCAGCCCTGGGCACATGGCTTATTATTTTGTATCCTTGATTTCTAACATTCTTTAATAAATCTCTAAAAATATAATAACTCTTAGTAGAGAAACTAATTTAACTGTTACAGTAAATGGCAACCACTAGATTGGATGAGAACTTCTCAAAAAAAATTTTTTTTTAAAAAGATAGCCTAGATAATGATTTCTAACATGTTTCTCCAAGGCTTTTTAGAAAACTGTCTTGATCAGCTCGAGGCTGCTTGGCTGCACTCCTGCCTTCAGCCATCTGCTTTGGACTTTCTTGATTCAATATCGCTCACCTGGGACCAGCCCTTCTGGACCGGCCCAGCTCCTGTTGCCTGCTTCTGTGCTCCTGCAACCAGATCCACTGTTTGACCCAGATCCACTCTCCTGGTCCCAACCCGCTCGCAACTCTGGCCTCCAAACCAGATCGAAGATCACCCCAGGCTGCTGGTAGCAGACCCAATTTCTTCAGGATCAGCTGGTAAAAACGGGGGTGATTTTTCCTTAGGCTATGATTAGCCTCCACATGGCAGGGGCAGGGAGGGAGGAGAAAGAGGAGAAGGAAGAGACTTTTCCGAACAGGAACTTAAAAGCATGGATGCTTTAAAAGGATATTTTTTGACTACATTGATTCTTTTACTTAGCTTACCTGGGAGTCAGGAGAGAATTTCAACTCCCTGCAATTCTTTGGCCCAATTTGAGATTCCAAAAAACTACCATTACTATAGGGAGGCAGCTCAGGGGCTCAGTGGATTGAGAGTCAGGTCTAGAGACTGGAGGTCCTGGGTTGAAATCTGGCCTCAGACACTTCCTGGCGGTGTGGCCCTGGGCAGATCATTTAATCCCCATTGCCTACCCCTTACCAATCTTCTGCCTTCTGACTATAGACATCTAAATGGATGATTAATAAAAGAACCCAAGGAACTTTAAAGAGACTGGAGATTATATTTTTAAGGCATTTCAGACTCCAATGTTTTATAAAAATCTCTGTATTCTATTGCATTTTACTGATTGTTTTGTTTAAGATTTAATCTTGTTGGGTTTAAGTTCATATATTACTGCATTCAATACTATTCTGTTACACTGAATCATTTTAATGTACTGGGTTTTAACTACTGTTATATTCTGTTGCTTTCCCCTCAATAACTATACTGAACAAACATTATTGAAGAAGCCCATATAAAAACAGTTTTTCTGTTTTGACTTTGTAAATTGTCACATAGAGGATAGATGGATTCCATCAGAACATTGCTACAGTTGTATAACAATCTCTGGAAAATTTAATTTAGCTAAATATCTCCAATTGATTTTAAGGGGTCTTTAGACATGATTTTTAGAATTTTTTTAACAATCTCTGGTCATTTTGCCTGCCCCTAACAAGAGGTAAGGCCCATTTTAGTAGCGGAAGTGAAATACAATTATAATCCCCACCTCCCACATTCACAAAAATGTGAACAGATGCGACATCATAGTCTCATACCAAGGAGCTGGGAAGTTAATCCAAGGGCATATAGTACCCCTGGAGCACTCCCATCTCTCATTTATAACTCTTCAGCTCACTTTACCCAACACAACAGTACAGAGGTTTGGGTTTTTCCTAGACTCCTCTGCCACATTTTTTTAATGATATCTAGATTTCTTGATGATGTTCTAGACCCAAAATGAGTTTTACTTTTTAAAAATATGTTTACCAAGGTTGAAAGATTTGCTATGTCTGTAAAAAATGGTGACAAATATTCATCAGTTCATAGGCTTTTAAAAATGCCATAACAAGAATATTCATAGCTGCGCTCTTTGTGGTGGCCAAAAATTGGAAAATGAGGGGATGCCCTTCAATTGGGGAATGGCTGAACAAATTGTGGTATATGTTGGTGATGGAAGACTATTGTGCTAAAATGAATAATAAAGTGGAGGAATTCCACGGAGACTGGAACAACCTCCAGGACGTGATGCAGAGCAAAAGGAGCAGAACCAGGAAAACATTGTACACAGAGACTGATACACTGTGGTACAATCAAAGGTAATGGACTCCTCCACTAGGGACAATGCAATGTCTCTGAACAATCTGCAGGGATCTAAAAAACAGTATCCACAAGCAGAGGATAAACTGTGGGAGTAAAAACACCAATGAAAAGCAACTGCTTGACTACAGGGGCTGAGAGGAAATGACTGAGGAGAGACTCTAAATGAATACTCTAGTGCAAATACCAACAACATGGAAATGGGTTCGAACCAAGAACACATGTGAAACCCAGTGGAATTGTGCTCCGGCTATGGGAGAAGTGGTGGGAGGGGGGCAGGGGGAGGAAAAGATAATGATCATTGTTTCCAGTGAATAATGTTTGTAAATAACCAAATAAAATAATGTTAAAAAAGTAAAAAAAAATAAAAATGCCATAGAGCAACTCATGTGAAATATGATAGTGGGTTTGTTTGTTATTGTAATTAATTGGGCTATTGAGAATTTTGGGGATATTGATATCAATATATTTGTACTACTGTTCTTTATTAAAAAAAAAACTGTTACTTTGTAAAATTCATTTGCTTGTACTCACAGTGGATCATGGCCAGATATGAAGAGGAAATGGATCTCATTTTTGGTGAGAAAGCCTTGTATTCTATATTTTCTTAGCTAACACAGTGTGTCAATGATTATAAGCTATATTTTTATTTTTAAAACTCTTTTATTATATTTTTCTTGTATGTGCAATATACTATTTCAGTTTTTTATTTTTTATTTTTTCTCTCCTTTTTATATTTGAAGCACATGTCACCAGCATTAAGGTTTTCTTTAACTTTTTTGATTTTGCAGTAATATAAATTTAAGATACATTTGCTATCATTTCAATGCATGCTCCAAAATCTTGAGACTATAAAAATGATGCCACTAATTGTTTAAAAAATTATGGGACTTTGCTTAATGATTCTGTCTGATTCCAGGACAAGATATACATAAGAGTCATTTCACAGGGCCAAAGAAGCACAAAGCAAAACCTGAATTGTGCCAAAAGAGCACACAGGTCAACAAAGAAACCAATCCAGGAAGGACTGATGTACTTCTAAACCAATACAAAGGACTTGAACCTAGTGTGAAGACTTAAGGTTGCGATGGTTGACATACATGAAGACATAGGCCTTCCTTGTATCCACACTCTGAAAATACTTTCAGATGAGTATCCCTAACTTGGCTCCTACCTGGATAGTATAATTTAGTCCCTTTTCTGTCTTTCGTAGTGTGGCAAACATTCTGTAGCCCTGGCTACTGATTGGGTAAATGCTTACTTGCTTATATCATTTTAATTGGGCCCTGATTCAAGGACCTGTTATAGATTTATTTTTCCTTTACTTAGTATTTTTATACATAAGACTTTGATAATCTATATTATCATCCAGAAATTATCTTTTTTTATTTGGATTTTTCTGATGTCTTTTTAATTTCTCTTGCCAATTGATTCATATACCTCATAACTCAGGCATGCATCTCTAAATGATCCTTGTGTTTTTTCAATCACTCTCTTCAAGGGGGGAGAATGTAAAAATATTATTATTTTAAATTGCAAAGTTTAAATTCCTTTTGAGAAGAATTTTAGATTGAGAAACATGATACCTCTCCAAATCCAGAAACTGAACTGTTTGGAGAAGACACCATGAAGAAGCCTCCAGACCACAAGCTGCCCGAGAAGATCAAGAATGAACTTTGGGTGTGGTTGATTGACATTTATATGTATGTATACTTTCATGCCAAAGGGGGCTGGCCCCTAACTGTTTTTTTGTCAATGTGTCTAGCAATCATTGGTTTTGTTTTGTTTTCCTCTTATCCTCAAATTATTGTAATCTTTAAGTTGATTATGTTTTCATGATCCTTTTGGGGAAACTGGGTTCCCAATAATGATCAAATGGGGGTATGTAAAAATGGAGATTTGAACTCCAGACTTCAATCCCCAGAAGTCCTTGGTACTTCCCAGAATCCTCTATGATCTCTCCTGAATCCTCACCTGAATCGGGGATCACAAATTATTATTTAAAGGGCTCTCCGCCTACTTCGCATTCTCTTCCTCTACTCAGAGATTGCAACATGTTGTAAGTAGGCTGTGAATGGTCTGATCAACCCTGGGCAGGTGGCTTATTATTTTGTATCCTTGATTTCTAATAATCTTTAATAAACCTCTAAAAATATAATAACTCTTAGTAGAGAAACTAATTTAACTGTTACAATACAAAGGATACATTGCAGATGATCTCAAAAAGAAGGTACTAGCATTAAGGGGGTTTGGGAAAAGCTTCTTTTATGAGGTATAATTTAAGCTGAGATTGGAAGAAAGACAGTAAAGCCAGAGAAATGGGGATGAGGGAAGACTGTAAGTAATGCCCCAGTGATAGATTGTTTGCTTTCTTAAGATGATCCTAGGGAAAAATGGAAAGGCTCATCCCCAGTGAAAAATGACATATTCTTAATGAATGATGAATGAAAAATGAATAAACTTCATAATTTCATATCACTTCCTATCCTAAAGCTTTCTTCTCCAACTGTGGTAGAGGGGGAGAAAAGAAAGATGATTTTCTAAAAAAAGTGGTTTTTGGATGATGTTTAATGATTAACTTAATGGTTGTTATTCTACACATGAAATCTTTGTTCAATGACTAACAAATTACCACATAACAGAAAGATAAAAAACACTGACGTTTTTACTATAAATGAAATGAAAACCAAAAGAAAATTGCAATTAAATTGAAAGATGGTTCACAGGTTCTCCTTCATTAAATAAAGCATACAGAAAAGTAATTTTTATGATCTCCAAAGGCAACAAAAATAACATTTAATGGAAAACTTGGGTCTCCTCATATTAGATAATGAGTATTTGGGGTGGAAATCACCATAAATATAAGTGGAGTTTATTAGCCAACATCTATTTCAAGGGACAAGTTAGACAAAGAATTTGACAATATTAAATCAATCCATATTTTAAAACTCTTATTATAATGCCTATGTGAGCACAGGAGAAGATAGAAATAAATATATATGTATATGTGTAGGAAAAATATAAATGAAAATATGGGTCAGAATTTTAAAATGAAAAAACCCTAAAGGATAGGATTATTGATAGCAATGAAGATTTATACTTTCACATATGAATACATTTCAATAAAACAATTGCCATGTGTTAGATGTAACAAATACAGATTAATAGCAAAAACAAAATAGATGATTTTTTTAAGGACAAGAAATAACTGCCTAGTGATGTGGAAAATATTTTTAATAAGTTGTCTGTGTACAGTCAGCCTCTTGACTTTTAAAGCAAAGATCCAAATTAATGTCGTTAGAAGAAAGAACATGAGAAGATGCTATTAAAACAGATCCAAATAGAGCTATTTAAATAAACTGCTAATGCAAAAAGTATGAAAGGGAAAAAGAACAAACACTAATGAAGACACAGACATCATTTCTTAAGGAAGTTTAGCCAATGAAAGTGAATCACCACAAAAAAATAGCCTAGAAACCATCTTGGCCTATAAGCATATGATCTTTTTTGTGAATTAGGGAGACATGGTAATAAAGAGAACTGGGTTAGAATAAAAACAAATTTGTAAAATCTTCTGAGATGAATTATGGAAAATTATGGAAAAGTATTCATCTAGAAAGAGTGAAAAGTAGTGTAAGAAAAGAATTTATAATCACTGCAATGAAATAATATTAATCGAAATCATCCCAAATACTTAATCCAGGATCTGTGAACTTATTTTTAAATGTTTTTAATTTGATGTTGATAACTACTAATGCAAAGGCTTAATTTCCACAGCAAAATCTTTATGATAATAATCATTTTATATATTGAGGACATCCTTGATAAAAGCCTGAAGAAGAAATTATATTGTGCTTAAATATAATTGGTTCTTTTAAAATTATACATATTTTGTTTATGCATTAAAAACGTCCTTCTGAGAAGGGGTCTATCAATATCATCAAATTGTCATGTCACAAAAAAAGTTAGAACTCACAATATAGAAGAAGGTGCCTATCATACTAAATCAATGCTCCATACTATATTTTGAGGAGAATACAGCAAGGTATCATGCAAGATGAGGAAGGACTTATACTCTCAGAAAAATCCAATCAATTAATACATGTAAAACCCAGATGAAATCACCTGCCTACACCAGGAGAGGGAAGGGAAGGGAGGAAGGGAGATAAGTTTGGTCATATAATTTAGGAAAACTTGTGTAGAAATTTGTTACTATATGTAATTAGTAAAAGGGTAAAAAAATAATTTTTAAAGATATCAGTGTAACAATGAATGAAAATGATAACAGACATATCTAGGTCTTTAAGGTTTTAAAATATTTTGCATATACTGTCTCATTTAAGCTTAAAACTACCACATTAGGAGGTACTACCAGTATTATTCATCATTGAGAGGGGGCAATCTGTTATTTGAGGACCAGTCTAAATAAGTATAAAGAAGCTTTATCACTATGATATATACCATCAGGTAGTGATTTTTTTTTGCCCATGACCACTCATGACCATTGTCTACTAAGTTATTCAGAACTCAAAATCTCAAAGGAAATCTTTTGAATTAGAGAATTCTCTCACAAAAATCTTATAAACCATATATTCCATTTTTTAGCTGAAGAATCTTTCTTAGAGACATTAAATGAATTGCCTGAAGTCATTCAGCCAGGTGTAGGCTGACAGAACCACATTTCTCACTTTCTGCCTCACATTTCTTTCAGATGTCCTGCAGGCATGTCAAATTTGACATACCTAAAATTTAATTTTAACATAAACCACTATAATAATAATATTATAACCATAATATATAAATAATATAATAACCTTCAATATCTCCTATACCCGAAAGCAATTTCCCCTGATTTTTCCTTTTTTTTGCGGTGATACAATCATTCTCCTATTCTCTCAGATTTGAACTACTGTAATGGTTTTTTACCTCCTTTTCTCCTCTATTCTTTCTCACACATACAGTCAATTATTAGTCTTGTCTGTATTTCCTTCAAGGTATCTTCCTCATGTCTGCCTTTCCATCTCCATTTCTTTGACCTTCATTCAAGATCTTCTTACCTTACATGTAAACTACTGTAGTAGCCTCTTACCTCATTTCATGACTTGTGTCTCTTTATTCTCTCAACTATCCTAATTGTTTTCGTTATCTTACTATTCTCAGAGAACCACTCTGCTACTCAGAAACTGCCCTGGTTCAGTTGAAGCCCCCTAGAATCTGGCTGTTCCATACCTTTTTAGCTTTAACCTCCCAACAATATTTCTATATGTGTGCAGTTTTCTTATTAAATTATACTTGAGTCTCATTAACTAATGAAAATTTGTTGATGCTTTTTCTTCTGCTTACAATGTATCTCTCCCCTACTGCCTTACAATTTCCCTGTCTCTTGAAATGTTACCCATCCTTAAAGATTCAGTTCAGATGCACTTCCTGTATGAATCACTCAGTTGACTGTTCATAGGAATCTCACCTACTTCTGAGTTGCCATAAGATTTTGTTGTCTTGTATGTGTCTTTTACTGTACATGACTTGGCTCCTTAAAGTCAGAGACCATATATTGTATATTTCTGTAAAACATACTGTGACTTAGTCATAGTAAAAACTAAATATACTTGACTGATGCAAAAAATATTTAGTTCCCAGGGGAATTATGGAACTATATGTTGTTTTCTTTTAATAATAGAATATGAGTTTCCTGAGGTCAGTGTTTATGTGTGTGTGGGAGAAGGATGAATACTCAGTGTTTAGGTGGGCCTTGTCCATTGTAGTTTATTAATACATGTTTTTGAATTGAAATAATAGTCTCTTAATATTTTTATTTAATTACTTTTATTTATTTCATTAGATATTTCCCAATTTAATGTAGAAACTTTGAACAATCATTTAAAATGTTTTTGAGTTACAAATTTTTTTCCCTTTCAGCCTTCCCCCCTACTTGGGAGAACAAGTAATTTGATTTTGATTATAAATGTGAGGTCAGCAAAACATTTCCATGTTAGCCATGTTGCAAAAGAAAAAGAAAAATAATAGTTCATTGCTTCTCTCTTTGAAGATGGATAAAATTTCATCATTAGTCTTTCAGAATTGTTTTGGATCATTTTGCTTGTCAGAATAGCTAAATTGATCATTCCTATAATATTGCAGTTACTGCATACAATATTCTCCTAGTTTTGTTCATTTCACTTTGCATCAGTTCACATAACTTTTCCCAGGTTTTTAAAAAAATGACCCTTTCATCATTTCTTATAGCATATTAGTATTCCATCAAATCATATACCAAATCTTCCTGGACTATTTTGCAATTGATTGACATTCTTTCTGTTTCTAAATCTTTGCCACCACAAAAGACCTGTTGTAAATATTTTTGTACAAATAGATCATTTTGCCTTTTCTTGATCTCTCTGAGATACAAACCTAGTAGTAGTTTTGCTAAGTCAACAGGAATGCATGGTTTTATAGCCCTTTGGGCATGGTTCTAAATTCTTCCTCAGAATGGTTGGACTAGTTCCAAATCTAGCAACAGTGCTTTAGTGTTCCAATTTTTCTACACCCCCTACAAGATTTATCATTGTCTTTTTCTGTCATGTTAGCTAATCTGATAGGTAAGAGGTGAAACCTCAAAATTGTTTCAATGTGCATTTTACTAATCACTACTTAGAACATTTTTATGTGAGTATTGAAAGCTTTAATTTCCTCTTTTTAAAACTGCCTGTTCATGTTCCTTTATCATTTATCAATTAGGGAATGGTTCTTATTTTTTTCTGAGTTCCCTTAATAATTGAGATATATGGTCTTTATCAATGGAACTTGATATAAAATATTTTCCAAGTTTTCTGCTTTCTTTCTAATTTTGGCTGAATTGATTTTATTTCCACAAAACCTTTCTAATTTTTTGTCATCCAAATTATCCATTTTATATCCTGTAATGTTCTTTTGGCAACATAAAGACTCCACACTTTTCAGGTTTACTGTCAGAAGAAGATTGGGTCTTTGTAAGCACAGCTAGAATAAGTGGTTTGACATGTATTGATTTTCTCTGCTTGTGCACTGAATCTTATATATGGATCCTTACAGGTTGCATATTGACTCAGAAAACCACATATTAACATTATCTATCTTCTATTGTATTTATATTTATTTTTTTAAATCATTCCCAATTACATTTTAATCTGATTTGGCCATACTTGCAAGTTTTGCCTCTGGTCTACAAAATGTATGTCTAAGCAGAGACACAGAATTTTAAGGGTGACAAAACTGATTAATGAGGATATAATTTTTATTATTTTTGTAAAAATAATGGTAGGGATACTGTGTATCTGAGCCAGCAGAATAGAAGAGTGCTATGCAGCAATGCAAACCAGCATGATTTTATCCCTATTTACAACTATCAAAAATCTGCAATAAGTGGACTTTCTGCTTTGAAATTCTACATTGGAACTCTGACATTAGTGACACTGATGCTCTCTAGTCACATATCTATGACTCAGCTATAGGTCATTAACTCTTACCTCGACTACTGTGATATCCTTCTGATTTGTCTCACTGCCTCATGTATCTTTCAACTCCAATCCATCCACTACACAGCTGCCAAAATGATTTTCCTAAAGTGCAAGTCTGACCATTTACACCTTCCCTTTCCCTCTACCCCAACACTTTACAGACTTCCATGTCTCCCTGTTACCTCTAGAATCAAATATAAAATTTCCTCTGATATTTAAAACCCTACACGATTTGGCGCCTTCCAACTTCTCCAATTTACTCTCCCCCCACATATGCACAGTTACCCAGGATCACTTACTGTTTGTCAAAAGGACATTCAATCTCTCAATTTTGTGACTGTTCACTGGCTGTTTCCAATGCTTGGAAAGATCTCCCTCTTCACCACTGCCTTTTATTTCCCTGCCTTTCTGACTAAGCTCAGATCCTCCCTTCTGCAGATATACCTTACTTGACTTATATACTAAAAATCTCCAAGCAGTGAAATGATGATGCCAAGATGATGATGATGAAAAATTTATTTATTTAAAACAATGAATATGTGTTGCACACAACTTGGTGAGAAATTAGTGAAATAATAACATTGCATTGCTATGTAAAATAATAGTGATAATTCATACAAATATAAACCACTTTAAATCGACTATGAAATTTGACATAAAATTAAACTGTTAATCTATCCTAAACACTATGTTCAATTAAAATTCCCAGATTAAATGGACTTCTTTATAGTAGAATACCCTATATACTCATGCCCTTCCAGATGTATATTATTAGTAATTTGCTAATGATAAGTGTTACTAATAATAAGCATGTGTGTGACATATGTGTGATAGCACATAAACAGAAAATATGGTGGTACAGTCATGTATACAGAAGAGGAGTAACAGAGGAAAGGTCAAATACTGTAAATGGCAGTCTCAGAGGAAGGCCTTTACTGTATTTACACCATTTCTCAAATGAGAATTTATGAGAAGGCATGGAAAATAGTTTCACCAAACGAAAATGGATAGTGATCTGCACCAAAGTAGGAAATATGTATACTGATGAGATCATGGACCAACTGATGTATCAAAGTATCTTTTAGAAAGAAGCAAGAAAAACAAAATTCTTAATATATTTTGACTCTGTTTTTGGTTTTCAATGTAAGGTCTATGGATAATGGATAGGAACATACTGTTCAGAGGAAGTGATACAAGTGATTTCAAATTTTAAATATTCTTCGGAAACACATTGTTTCATTTCTGTAATCCATATATAACCTAGAAAAGTTCTGCCTTGAATATTTCATTATGGTTAGCTTGATATTGATACTATCATCCACTTTACTTTGAATAAGAAACCAGTTATTTTCCATCTATTGTCCTTTTTAAGGAAAAAATAAAATTTGCATCATATAGAATACATAATCATATATAGCTGGAAGTTTATATGGACTATGTCATTATTGACAATAGAATTTTATTGATTTTTTTCAGAGGGTTGTTTAGCAGATGTGATATAAGTTCAAAGATTTCAGCCCAGATATCAGGAAAGACACGTTATTAATATCCCAAATGTGACAACCCTCAAAAAATTATGCAAATTAATCACATCAGTAGAAACTGGACTTTTGTTTCTGAGCAATTTCTTTTTGGTAACAATAACAAACTTGTGATGAACAATTTATAATACCTTATCTTTAATATATCTCCAGACTATTTCAATTCAATAAACATTTGAATAGTGTCTTATCTAATACAAGGCACTCTGTATGGTGTTTGTGATATAAAGAGAACATGAGAAATAATCCACTCTAAATATGTTTACATTCTATTAGCCACCTAGTCTCCTGATTAATGCCAGATATAAAAATTGCCTGATCAGAATGAGAGGAGCAGTCAGTGAGCTAACCAGGATCACACATGAAATATACACACACAGAGCTTTGGCCTCTTTAGCCTGGTTCCCTAGCCTAATACCAGCCATTTAAAATAAAAGTATGACAGAACATAGGCCACATCAGTAGACATAGATATTATTTAAATTTGCTTGAGACAGCTAGGTGAAACAGTGGATAGAGCACTGGCCCAGGGGTTAGGGAGGTCTAACTTCAAATCCACCTTCAAATACTTACTTGCTATATAATCTTGGGTGAATCAATTAACCTCTGTCTCAGTTTCCTCAGCTGTAAAATATCACCTACCTCTTAGAGTTGTTGTGAGGAACAAATAGGATAATATTTATAAATTGTGCAGTACAGTGCCAGGCATGACAGAAATGCTACCTTTTATTATACCTATTAATAGTGCCCCATCCATGAAACTAGAGACCTTGAGGGGAAAATAGACCATGTTATAATGAAAAGAGAAACAAATGTGGAATCTGAAGACATGGCCTTACATCCTGGCCCTTTCAATATGTGAGGTTGCAGAATTCACTTAAACTGTTTGGGACTTTAAAAAGTCTGTATAATGGGGATGTTAGGCAAAAGAATAAACAGTGGAAAAGCCCTGGGTTTAGAGAAAGAAAACCTGGCCATCGATTGCATGGATCCATGGACATGAAGCAATCTGCTTCTGCTTTCCAGTATAACTTCTACTTATCTACTTTGGACCTTAGTTTTGTCATCTGTAAAATGAAATGACAGGCTTAGATGACTCCCAAAGTCTATCCAATTCCACAGTCTATACTAACTAGCAAACATATTGTTCTTTGATATTTGCAGAGAGCTTTATGTGTGTGATCTCATTTGATCTTCCCAATAAGCCTCTAGGTGCTACCATTTAGCCATGTTTTACAAGCAAGGCAGCAGACACTGGAAGAGGCTATTTACCCAACATCACTGAAGCTGGAACTAAGCTCAAATCTTCCCGACTCCAAGTCTTACACTTAAATTAGCTTTTAATCCTCTACTTTTCTATTTCTGATAAACATGAATTAAGCAAATTTAAAGATAGGTAGGCATCAGTGAAAATAATGAACATACTCTTGGAGACAAACTATCTCAAACAATAAGAGGGGAACCTAGAAAGACCATTGTAAGATAGACAGAAAAATATTAAATAGCATAACAGAACTACATTTATATTGTTCAAGAACAACCCTTAGAAAGGACCAAGTTTTAGTGACTGATAGGCAGTGAATTATCTACTGTCCCTTTTAGGAAGAAAAAACACCCTACAATTTTAAGGGGAAAAAAAAAGAATTGACTAAAGAGAAGTTGGTTCAATAGTCATAGCAACATTCAAGTTAGCAACTTCTTAATAAAAAAGAAAATGGGCACATTTTAAAAATATTCCTTAATAGCACTAATAATGTTTTTCAAGTTGCCCAGGGTGCTTCTCCAATTTATATACCATAGTAAGTAGTAGTAAGTAGCCTTATTGAGAAACACAAGAGAATAAGATAGAGGCAAAAAGAAAAGAAAGAGTTGCAATTCCAAATCTGCCTAAAATTCAATCCTTTTCCTGAGGACTGACACTTAGCATTTTATTTCTCAAATTTAATGCTGTCATATTAAGTATAGAAAATCTGAGGGATGTCAAAGTAAATGGGATAAGGTAAGAATATATAAGCATAATAAAAAGGCAAAAAAGGAAAGAAAGAATATCTGATCACTACTGAGCTCTCTTGATTGGTGCTATTTGCCAACCAAAGGTTGTAAATACCTTGGAAACTTGTTTCTTTTGAGACCTCAGTTCAAGTGCCACCATCTTTATGAAGCTTTCCTAGCACTCTCTGGTCCCCAGCTATTTACAACCAAAGGTACAGAGAATTTATGGGTGTATGTGTTATACACAGAAATATGTCATATATATGTAAATACTATGTTATATGAAGACTTTACATGAATAGTTTGAAGAAAATATGACATCTTATCATTAGACTTCTTTTAAAATTAATTTGTTTCATTAAAGTTCCTAGGTATTTCCCTGCCTCCCTTTTCACAGTAGAGAAAGAATCATTTGATTTTTTAAAATGTATATATAAAATTATGTCTTGCTTGTTTCTATTTATCAGTTATTTCTCTGGAGGTGGACAAGTTATTCTTCAAACAATCTTTCTCTTGCTTGGTATGTTTGCTTGTAATGTTTGCTTTGTTCAGCTCATTTTGCTCTTCATAATTTCATATAGGTTTTCCCATTAAAAATTAACTGGCTCATCATTTTTTATTGTGTAGAGTATTTCATCACTATCATATGTCATAATTTGTTTAGCCAATCCCCAAGTGTAGGTGATCCCTCATATTTCCAGTACTTTGCCACTACAAAGAAAGCTAAATATTTTAGAAGATATGGGTTCTTTTCATTTTCCCCTAATCATCCTAAGAAACAAACCTAATTGTGATATTGTTGGGTTGGAGGGTACATGTAGTTTTATAACTCTTTGGGTGTAATTCCAGATTACTCTCCAAAATGACTTCATCAATTCATAGTTCTACTAGCAGTGTGTCAGCATTCCCAATTTTCCACATCCCCTCAAACATTTGCCACTGTGCTCTCTTATCATTTTAGTATATATAATAGGTGTGATATATCTCAGATTTGTATTGATTTACATTTCTCTAGTCAATCATGGTTTAGAGCATTTTTTCATATGGTTAAATACAGCTTTGATTTCTTCATCTAAAAATTGTCTGATCATATCTTTTGATCATTTATCAGTTGAGGAATGGCTCATATTCTTACAAATTTGATAAAGGTCTCTATATACTTTAGTTATGATACTTCTATCTGAGAAATTGTCTATAAAATTTTCTCCATTACATTCAGTTCCATTCCATTTTCTTCCCATCTCTATGCCTAGAAGCTTCTGCCTCCTCATCACTTTTGTTTCTTTTAAGATCTCAGTTCAAGTGCCACCATCTTTATGAAGCTTTCCTAGTACTCTCTGGTCCCAAGCTACCTTTATATTCATGTATATATATATATATATATATATATATATGTATACATATATATATTACACATACAGAGAGAGTAGTTATATATATATATGAACAAGTTTACTACATATATATAGAAATATATGTATAAATACGTATTTGTTTATTATCTAAAACATATTGGGGACTGTACTAGATTCTGGAAATGCAAATGTGATGAATGAAACAACCTTTTCTTATAAGAAGCTCACATTCTACTGGGAAAGACAACAAGTACATACATCATCAGATACAGAATAAATTAAAAGAGAATAAATAAAAAGTCATTAGATGCAAGGTTGTTTGAGAGGGAGCAAACTGGCAATTGGGATAATCAAGGAAGGCTCCATGTAACAGCTGGTTTTCAGCTGTCTTGAAAGAATAGAAGGATTTTGTGAGGTAGGGTAAAGACAGAGTGAATTCTAGGTATGGAAGGTAGAGAATATAAAGGCAAGAAGGAATATTTCGTGTGAGGAACAAACTATGGCTAGCTTGCCTTGATCACAGTGAAAAAAGGAAGTTGATATTCAATAAGGCTATAAATATACTGCTGGGGCAAGTTTGTGAACGGCTTTAAAAGTTAAAGAGAGAATTTTATATGTGATCCTAGAGAGAGGGAAAGCTTGGAATTTATTGAATAGAGAAGTGGCTTGGTGACATATGGCAGACTATTTGTGTGGAAAATGGACTAGAATGGAGAGCCACTTGAGGTAAGGAGATGAATAATGATGTTGGGCCCTTGAAATAATTGAGACAGCAGGTATATACATATATTATTTCTCTCATTAAAATATAAGCTTCTTGAGGACAAGGAACTGTTTCATTTTGTCTTTAGTAAGGATTGGAGGAGAGTGTGACTGAGCCAAACAAATCACACTACTACATTTTGAGTAATTAATAAAATATTCAAGTCCTGATACCTTTATCATGTGAGAACACATTTATTAAATAAAAACGAAGTAGAAAGTAGTTGTGAACAGGTTCTAGACATCTCCATTGAGATATCAATCAATCAAATACTTTAAGTCAGGTGTAAAAAAATCCTCAAATACTTTAGAAGTTGAAATCTGTCAGATTAAATGGATGGGATTGCCTAGGAAGTATATTTGAAATGGTTTAGGGAATTTCGTCATGCCTAATGCTTTGTATAAAATAGAAAAGTAATTCAAAATACAGTCATTCAGACTAATATGGAAAATGTTTTACATTATTGTATGTATTAATTCCATATCAAATTGCTTGCCCTCCCAGGAGAGGGAGATTGGGAGATTAAAAAAATTTTTTTTAAAGGCTTAAAACTGTTTTTACATGTAATTGAGGAAAAAATAATATTAAAAATTTAAAAAAGAAAAAATACAGTCAAAATTTAATTGGTTCAGTCAAATAACAGATGGAATCAAGAGGGTAGGGGAAAGGAACAGTTCTTTGGTCTTTGATTTGGTCTATATCTTCTCAACACTACTACCATTACCAAAAAGGACCTCATGGATTTCATAGGGTCTAGAAAAATTTGGACTTCCTATATGCATTCTAGCAGCTTCTCAAGAACAGCCTATTTCTGTGTACATGTTAGAAGCTGAGGACAGATTCTATAGAAGAAAGGTAATTTCAAGGTTCTA
Source organism: Monodelphis domestica (assembly GCF_027887165.1). NCBI lineage: Eukaryota > Metazoa > Chordata > Mammalia > Didelphimorphia > Didelphidae > Monodelphis > Monodelphis domestica. The sequence goes on along the minus strand of NC_077228.1, from coordinate 144,854,281 downwards.
AAAGGAGTCTAATATACCATATCAAGTAGTGTGATAGTTATTGAAACAGGACAATGAAAGTAAAAATGGAAAACAGAAGGACTTTAGAAATATTTTGGAAGGAAAAACAAGAAGATTGATGAAATATAGGAGGATGAAAAGAAAGATGACTCATACATTTCTTACTTGCCTCACAAACTAGATTTTTAAACTACTCACAAAAAGGGACCATGTCATAAATTTCTCTTTAGCAATCAAATGACCTGGCATATATAGTAGGCACTCTATAAAATTGACTGATTGAGAAAGGTTGCAATAAGAGTCACTGAGTTGGAGGCTTCCTCTCTGCGTGGATAGAAAGAGTTTATGTGAAAAGAAATAACTAGATTGCTTTCATTGAACATAAACACTATCTTATCCAATTTACTACTGAAAAAAAGATGTTGGCACTCACTTTTACGTGTCTTGGGAATGCTCCAAATTAAATGCATTCTGGACAAAAACACATGACACAATTAGGAAGACACTAAATATGTAAATTTTAGCTGAGCCTATTCATCATTTCCTAGAAGTAGCAGCAGCCTTATTGTAGAATAAGACAAGACTTCTATTTGCAATCACAACTCTTGCCCTGTACTACAAGGCAAGTATAATTCTTGTTTTTAAGCCTTGGATAGATGAAAGGAATGTTAAAGTTTAGAAACTTGATGTAAGAGATTGGAGCAAACATTAACCCATTGTCTAAATTTGTCTAATACAAGGAAAAGACAAATATTCTATGTATAGTGGAGTAGATAATATAATGATACCTTGTCTTAAATCTTTCCAAATTTCAAGAAAATGTTTATTTTTCTCCAAGCACAGAGACTGTGTTTTGCCTCTTTTTTGGTATGCCCAGGTTTTAATACAGTATATAGCACAATATTAACTACTGGTTCATTGACTGATTTTTGTCATCTTTCAATAATGCTTTCAGTTGAAATTAAAAGGGGGAAAAGATAATGATTATTTAACAACCCCAAAGCCCCTATTTATTGAAGTCCCACTATGTGATCTACATTGTCCTAGACATTAAGAGATTACAAAGAAATTATTTACTCCCTCTGTATGAGGAAATAAAACAAACAGAAAAATAATCTCTCAATCTCTGAGGGAAAGAGGAGAGCAGAGGACAATGAAGAAACAGTGAGTTTTAGGACCCATATTTAGGAAGGAATGAGAAGAAGTGTAGTTGATGAAGGATTTAGAGAAAGAATTATATTTTATAGGGACAGTGAATTAAAAAATTAAAGTGGTAGCCATCAACTTGGGAACAGCTGAACAAATTATGATATACCATTGTGCCATAAGAATTTGTGAAAGGAATGGATTCAGAGAAACCTGAGAAGACTTGTATTAACTTATGTGGAATGAAGGGAGGGAGCAGAACTGGCAAAACAACTTATATACTAATAAAAACAAAAAGTTTTGAAAGACTTGAGAATTCTTTTCATTACAATAGCCAGTGATGATTCTAGAGAACTGATGAAACATCCTACACACCTCCTAACAGAAAAGTAATGGATTCTGAGTAAACAGTATGAAATATTTTAGATAAGGTAAATGTGGAAATGTTTTCCTTCACTGCCTATTTGTTATAAGGATTTTACTTTTATTTCCAACAGGAAAGAGAAAATACGTTTTTGTCAATTGATAGGATAATAAGGACAGTGTTGTGTCATGGATGCTAAGAGAGGAAAGTTTTATTTTCCATTCAAAATCTTCTCTAAGAGAACACAGAAAGCTTTCAGATTAATGCTAACAATCCACATGTAAGATATCTCAAGATTTACAAAGCACTTTCATCACAGGAAACATTGAGGTAAGAAGTATAGGTCTTATTTTACAGGTGAAGTAATTAGGGGTAAGAAGCCAAGGGACTTAGAGCTAATGACTAATACAGGATCAAAAACAGGTTCTTCTCTCTGTGAGGTCAGCAATTTTTGCAACATACCATGTTGCCTCTAGATAGTCTACTTCTGTTCTCCATCACAATTTCTTTTTCAGGGTAAACAATAATGTTTAAGATAACTGATTTATTGCAAGGGGCTTTGGTACTTTTAGAAGATAATCTAACTGAATTCCCTCATCTTATGAATGAGAAAACCAAATTTCAGGGGAGTAAGGGACAGGCCTATGGTACTGCAACTAGTACTTAGACTTTCAAATTCAGTGCTCTAATCAGAGTCCTTTCCAGGATCCAAATGACTAAAAGATTTCAAACCCATGTGTTTTGAGATCAAACAATTATCATTCAACTAATTAACAAGCATTTATTAAATGCTTATAATTTACTAGCGCCTATGTTAAACACTGGGGGTCAAGGGGAGAAAAGCAGATTTCCTGCCTTAGGGGAGTTTTTAATTTTAATGCGCAAGATGGTACATATGTAATTACATATATCTGACACATGTTCATCTTTCATTTTTGGAGAGGACCAATAGACATCATGGGGTAATTTCTTCATTTGTGCATGTGTTGGATTTATCTGAGGCAGAATTGCACAAAGTCATTAGTCTCACTCTCTCTTCCAGAGTCACTGAAGTCCAGTAACAAGACAAAAGTCAAGATGAGAGGTGATGCTGTAGGATGCAGTGGATGACCTTGGTTTTTTCAGTGTCTAACCAAGCTCTAAATGTTCTATAGCTTCTGCTTCAGCTGCCTTCATGGCTCTTGAAACAAATTCTTCTCATTTGATCCTTCTGCTAGGGAAGTCTTCATGTGCCTGGGGTAGACACTCCACTAATTGACTGATGAGTTGGAGGCCTGTCAGTTGCCCTCAACATAGTTTAGCTCAACTGCTAAAATGTTTTATCAGGATGTGCCTTTAATATGTCATAGCTTCTTGGAACCACAGATGAGAGCTGAGTGGCAGATGGGCACCAAAGGAGGAAAGTAGCCCTAAAAAGGGCTCAGCAAACCATCACAAACCAGGTATTAGTTTTGTCTTCCCTGAACACCCCATACATTCCTATAAAGCACTTACAGCACAGATAGATAGTAATCTAATAGGGAGAGGAACTAGCAACTGGCAGCAAACATGTAATATCAAATCCACTCTAAATTAGAAAGTAAACATACTAATGAAAATAGTGATTCTTTTGGTTCTGTAGCACTTATTCTGCAGTAGAACAAAACAAATGAGACAAAATTTACTTAAAGTTGTACACTGTCTGCCCTTCATTTCATTAATCAAATACTTACAGAAGAAGGCATTTTAATTTCATGTTTTCTATTACATAGTAGAAATACAGCAATAGGAAACATTGGTAACAGAAGTGATTTGAGACAGCAGTACAGCAGCATCTACTATGACAATAAAACTAATGATTCATAAAGTCAAGAAATACAACAGATCAATTAATTGATTAGTTTACACAGTATCCACCAGCTTAGTTGATTTCTTTTACTGTAGACCAGCTGCTTTGGCACCACTTCACCAAAGACTGAGGGCTTTAGTTACATTTTATAGGTGGTGTAACAAATGTTCATTTACATGTGTAATGGATGATTTCATTTTAATTTGCATGACATCATAAAATTGTTTTAGGACAAAGAAGTGTCTCATTCCCTAATGACTGACTAAACATTCTTTAGGAGGAGTGGTGGTCCTTCTAATGCTTAAGAGGAAACTTTATTTAAGAGTTTCTATAGTATAGTATGTTCATAGGCAGTGAATATGGGGAAGGCTGAAAACAGAATTGATGAACGGATTTTCTACTGTCTGAGCTAAAACACTCTATCTTTAGAAGTAGAGGTGCATTACTTTAAGATTCAGAAAGATGCTTGGAGTTGTATGCTATTACTACCTACCATGTGCATTAATGAATAAAAACAACCAACATGGAGGGTAGTAAATTTTTAGTTATTTCAGGTAAAATATGAATACTATTTCAAAGGTAGCATCTCTTCAAGTTTTCTCCTCTTACCTCTTCCTTCAACCAGGCACTATGGATTGGTGCAAGACTTATTTAGCTAGATTCTCACCTATATAGAAAGTTCCATAGGATCACTTCTATAGGAATATATGCAGCAAAGATTTTTGCAACATGAAAGACTATCAGGTCAGGGATATTAGAAAAGGAGTTATATGACTGGGAGATAAGATGAATCACAATAAACTAAATCAGTTTTAAGTACCTGCTATTTGCTATGCACTACTCTAGATACCAATAGGAATACATATTTAATTTAAGACTGTCCCTTATCTCATGAAGTTCAAGGTCTAGTTGAAAGAGGGGAAGGAAGAAAAACACTAATAGAGAACTAGATGTAGATGAATTCCAAGGTTGGATCTCTCCCAATTCAAAGATTATATAACTATTTAAAATAGGAAGTCAATGCTCTATGCCTCTTACTTTAAACCATGAAATATGTTAAAAGAATTGGTTTAATTATTCTTCCTAAATTAAAGTATAATACTTCTAAGAACACAATGCAATATTATGAATTCATCAATATTAGAAATTATGTATGTATGTACAGTAAAAATATAGAACTGTTAAAATAGCTGTTGTCAGGCATTTTCTTTAGTCTCATTGCTGGAATGTGGCATAGGAAAATACTATTCCACAGAGTAAGTGAGGGAAATTGCTACAGTATTTCCAGTTGGTCTAAGTCTCTCCTAGAAAAGATAATTTCAACAATATTTTAAGTTACTCAGAACCTTTTTCTCTCTACACCCAATACCCAACTTCTATAATACTAATTTAAGCAGTATTTCCCCCCAATAGCTAATGAAAAATACTCTTTGGTCCAAATAAGTCACTTAGGGTATTCTGAGTCATTTGACCCAACATAGTTTCAGTATTATACTGTAAGGAGGCCAATATGCAACTATCTGCACCCTAGGGCAATTATCTAGCAGCCAAATTTAATGCCTGATAGAAAGCTATTAACAATTAGGAAGCATTCAGAAAATTCAGATCTAAAATAAGTGCTATAAAAACCTTTTCTTTTCATTTGAGACTGATTTTTTTCCAAATAGTGTTAAATATATTCAACATTCCAGAATTATAAATCACACATTGCAAAATTTAGCACTCTTCTCAATTTTCTCATTCAGGCACTTACCTGATCAAAATGAATCACAACTTCTAAAATGGAAATAAGAAATAGCTACCAGATCATCCTGTCTACTGCCAGATTAGAATGCCTTCAATTAGCCATAAAAAGATTTTATTGGTTGGGATAGTATTCAGAAAATATATTTCTTAAAATAGGAAAGACAACCATCCATTTTGTATGTGTGAACTTCTGACTTGTCCAACAGCAGGAGGATACACTAAATGACATTTTAAGGTCCTAATTATTTCTTTGTTATATGACTGCACAAGAGAAAATTCAATTTTTCCTCATTTGCATGAATAATACTATGGTACATAGGTTCTAGTTTCCAACAATAGTACTTCTTTAAGAAACACTACAAGATGGAGGTAGCAGAAGCTACAGCTCCTTCTGAGTAAGGCAAAACTGACAGTGGTAGCTCTGAAATCTTGTTTTAGTTTTGTTTCTTGAGTTACTGAATATTCCAATGCTACACTATCACCAATAGATTGTTCTCCTATTTTTCTTAACCTTGTCAGAAACTCCTAAGCCCAATTTAACTATCCCTACTCATCCTACTGCAATATTTAAAGGGACATGTAGAGGACTGAAGAGGTATAGGGGGTAAGGAAGGTTTTGTAACAGGAATGGAGGAGTTGAAGGGATAGAAGGAATATGTACACTGGTGAGGTAAAAAGAGAGGCTATCTTTACTATGAGCTTTTGCAAAGTGTACTAGAAATTAGAACTTGCAAATTCTCACCAGTGAAAGACAAGAGAAATTTGATAAATTATGATACCATAATTTGTTCCCAGAAAGAAAACAAGAGAAAATTGTATAAAATACAGTAAGAAATTAAATTCAGATACAAATAAAACCTTTCTGAGAGCAATGATAATGATGAAAATTTTTTGGAGATTGTATATTAAATTATAATTATTTATTAGTAAAAGTTGAAGAGGGAGAGAAAAAAAGATCACCTGGTCAGCCTAACTATAAAAAACAAAACCAAATACTTCCACACTTCCCCAGATCCAGTTCCCCATCAAGGTTCAAGCAGAACATTAAGCTCTCCAGAGAAGGGAGAGAGATAGTACTTTAGCTCTTGTTCAGGAAGAGTTCCAAGTCTCTCATATCCCACTTCTTATAAGGCCAATTATATCACTTCTATTGGGTCACTGATTGGCCAGCTTTAACTTCATTCTTGTCCTTGAATCCTGACTTCTAGACACCTTCCCACATCACCTGTCATACAGAGACCACTACCAGCCTCTTCCAGAAGCCACATGACTTTGGTGTCCATGCTGCACTTTAGTCACATGACTTGCTGGTGGCCTGACTTAATGCACCTGTGTGGGTAAGAGGCTACATTTTATATTAATTTAACACAACAATGACCAAATACTAAAAGGACTATAAAGGGGTAACTGTGGAAGCTCTACTCCTAGAAGTCATCAATGGCATCCTTGTTGACAACTGTATACATTTTGTAGCCAAAGGGCTAAAACTTCATGGTGGAGAGTCAGGAGAGCTTGACTCAAGATTGGATTGTAACACTGAGTGGCAATTTCCTTAGCTGACTCATAAATTTAAAAAATTGAAGGAATTTATGGGGCATTAAGGGTCAATGTGAGGGTATTCAGTATAGTCTCCTTATTTTACAGGTAGTGAAACTGAAGGCAAAGAGAGGTTAAATGACTTGTCCAGCATCATACAGCTCCTAAGTTTCTGAAGTAGGGCACTCAGGTCTTCTTGACTCCAAATCCAGAATTTTACCAACTTTACAGTCACCTCACCTACAGCATCTTGTATTCTGAGATGGCCCCCCATGCCCTGTGATATTTAGATTTTAAAACCAGGAATACTCAAGCTATGCCAAAAATGGACAAGCAAAAGTCTGAATCAACAACTTCAGATGAAATGAGATACCAATGGAAATGATTTAAATGACATAAAAGATTAGGCAAATATAAAGTTTCTACAGTTCAGCCTGAAAGCATGAAGGAAACTCAGTGTTTTATCTGATTACAGAATTATAGACTTGGAATTGGAAGGAAGCATGTTGGCCATATAGAGGTTACTGGAACCTCTGATATAATACATGAGCAACCAAGGCCCAGAAAAGCTGAGGTCCAACAAGGAGAAACAGAATCTAAATTTGAACCCATAGCTTTAATGTCAAATACAAGCTATATTCCATTTTATCATGCTGTCTCTTTATTTTTCTTCTAATATGCTAGCAAAACATGAGAGAATGAAGAACAAGTAATTATTTTCTGATACGTCTCTCTATTATGAATGGTTGTGCCTATGGCTATATTGGGTTTTGGGGGTAACAAGCAGAAATAAAAAGTCCCTGGGAGGTATGAAAAATTGATGTAAAAGTACATTCAGAGTTAATTCACATTCAGTGATGACTTACCCATATCTGGATCTCAGAAGGTGCAGTCAGGCAAGGGTTACTCATAGTAGAATAAGAAGCTGCCCCTGTTCAGGCCCCCAAGAGACTTCTGCTACATAAATAGCTCTATCTGGACAGAGTCCAAAGAAACCACTCTCTCTGTAATGTCAAGTCATCATTCTTAAGCCCCTAGAGATATTGCCTTGGACCTATTCTTAAATATTTCAAAGGAAATGTAGGTAATGGACATATCGTAAGAAAAGAACTGTTAGGAAAAGCTACTGTTTTCTGACCTTAAAACCCCTCCTTTGTCCAGTACATGATTTTCCATTGCACGTAACATTGAGTTAGCACAATAGCTATGGAAAATCACACTATTTCCCTAGAAATCCATCTACAAAGAAAAAAATCACATCTACATTATCCAACTACTATTGGGTCATACAACTGACAAGAATGTTATTGCTAAAAATTGTATTACTTATGGGTCAATATCTCTCTGGGGAGATTTAGGTATTCCATGTGAATGAGTCCTATGCCGAATAGTATTTTCATTAATGGCCTAGTATTTTGAATAAAAACAATATTTAAAGTGTGAACATCACAAAAAGCAAGGGGGGTAGAGTTGGCCAAATATAATAGGGTTAAAAAATCAAGGTGAATTTAGCAAAATTGGATAAATAGATAAAAACATTGAAATGCTAGTTTTTATATACATATATATTTATACAAAAGGCAGTATGGCATCATGGATAGAGAATGAGTGGAATCAGAAAGGCCTGTGCTAAAGGCCTGTATTTCTGACATGGTGGCTTGGTTCTGTGTCCCCAGAGAAGTCATTTAACCTCTCATGGCCACCTAACAACTCTTTTGGACTGTAAGTTGTAGAGCAAGTACCAATCTGCATTGGTGAAGGGAGTAACTCATTGGAATCTCCCCTCTAAAATGAAATGCTGGGTTATCCCCCACCCTGATTCATAAACATGCATACAAGGCATATAGAAGGTTAAATTAAATATCAAGATTTCTTCCAATATTCTGAGTTTAGTATTAACATTTATAAAGTCATATAAGATTACCAAGTAGATTTAAGAACCAGTGAGTGCCACAAAGTAAATTTAACCAATTTTCAGGAAGAAATCACCATGCTCCATTGAAAAGAACAGCTTCTTGACTTTTAAGATGTATTCTGATTTTAATATAGGCTATTTTATCTGCATCAATGACCTGTAATCAACACATCAGAAGGAAATACCATGAAATGAATCTGGGGATGAAATCTATTCTGATTATATAAAAAGTACACTGTACTTCTAACATTTTGAAATGTCAGTAATTTATCTCCTTTCCTTCTTGATAAAAATTTATAATATTATATTGTACTATATCTCATGAATGATTTTCTAATAAACACCAGCTCTGGTAACTTTTGAATCAAATGACTTGGCAAAAATGAAAATGAATATGTCTATGAAAAGCTTTTGTTTTCTATTGGGTGAACTCTTTACAATTAGTTTACTTGGAAATATCTACTCAATAGCTCTTACTGATAAGTTCTTTAGAGAATAAATAGTCAAATTGTGAAGCTCCCACAATACCCATTGGTAGTACCTGACAATCATCATAGTGCCCACATAAGGGCATTCCCTCTTCATCATTATTAATTGAACTTGAGATATTTAAAAAAAATGGACCAGAATGCAGCATTCTGACTGCTAAGAAGGACACATCACCAATGTTACTACTATATTTGGAGGCATGTCACATAGCCACCATAGCTTCAGAGGGTCTGAAATTGCACAAAAACATGTTTCTAGTAGCTTCTGGAATATTCTGTATCCAATGAATTCTATAATTATATGATCAAAGGTTGAAATAGTAAACAAGTTGGATGACCATTGTCAACAAAAGACTATAGAACAGCTGGGAGGATCAATTTGATACAGCTGGTGCTTCAGAAGGTAGTTAATTTTCCTATGAAAATTAATAATGGAACACTGAGTTGGAATAAACAAAGGATGAAAAATAAGCCTTTCACCAAAGGAATAAAAAGCCAAAGAATAAATTCAAATGTCTTTAGTTGAATAGTGTTGGACTATGAGAAGAGTCTGCACTCTGAAGATATGGGTTCAAAATCTAGATTTTTTTAAATTTTCTATGTGACTTTAGGCCCCAGGTTCCACATCTATAAAATAAAGTAGTTGGACTAGATAAGTGGTTCTCAAGAGATATCTGGACATCCCAAGGGTCCCCAAGACCTTTTTAGGAGTCTGTGAGGTAAAAACAATTTTCATAATCATACTAATATCTTAATTTCTAATATAGTAAATGTCAACAGATATAACCCAATAATCTCTCTCTCTCTCTCTGTCTCTCTGTCTCTCTGGCTCTCTCTCTCTGGCTCTCTCTGGCTCTCTCTCTCTCCCTATCAATATCTTGATATACACAAAAACTCTTTGGAGTACTTGATTTTTTAAAAGAATAAAACGGGATCCTGAAATCTAAAAAATTGAGAAACACCAGATCAAATCATCTTTAAAGTCCCATAATGGTTGTGAATTGATCCAACCATTCTGGAGGGCAAATTGGAAATATGACCATAATATGACCAGGTGATAAAAAACTGTCTGCCCTTTGATCCAGCCATAGCACTGCTGGGTTTGGACCCCAAAGAGATCATAAGGAAAAAGACATATACAAAAATATTCATAGCTGTGCTCTTTGTGGTGTCAAAAAATTGGAAAATGAGGGGATGCCCTTCAATTGGGGAATGGCTGGACAAATTTTGATATATATTGGTGATGGAATACTATTGAGTTCAAAGGAATAATTAAGTGGAGGAATTCCATGGGGACTGGAACAACTTCCAGGAACTGATGCAGAGTGAGAGGAACAGAACCAGGAAAACACTGTACACAGAGTGATACACTGTGGTACAATCGAATGTAATGCACTTCTCCATTAGTGGCAATGCAATGACCCTGAACAACTTGGAGGAACCTAGGAGGAAAACCACTATCCACATCCAGAGGAAACAATGTGGGAGTAAAAACACCTAAGAAAAACAACTGCTTGAATGCATGGGTTGAAGGGATACAGTGAGGATGTAGACTCTGAATGAACATCCTAGTGTAATGGAAATAGGTTCTGATCAAGGACATAAGTAATACCCAATGAAACTGTGCATTGGTTGCAGGAAGAGTGGGTGGAGGGGAGGGAGGGAAATAATGTAATTATTGTAACCAAGGAATAATGTTCTAAGTTTACTAAATAAATTAATTCAAATGGAAAAAAAAGAAATAAACTCCCAGAGGAACCCCCCCAATAAAAAATAAATAAAAATATGTATCAGAACATAGTCAAATAAAAAAAATCCCATTAAGAGTTAAAATTTCTAAACCTATGATACTATGTTCCATAGCTCTTTTACTTATGAGGAAGAGTCAGAGATAATCACATATAGCTTCAAATTCAAAGAATCAAGGCAACACTCCTGAGGACCAATTAGTATTGATATGTCAGATGTTGAGAACACATCTTGTTGACTAAACAGATGTATCTTGCTTTGCGCAATCACTGTTTTCCTTGAAAGAGAATGTGCAAATTGATCAAAATTTTTGAATGCAGCAAAAGTAGCTTTTTCTTTTCCAGAAGAAAGCAAAGTCCCCTATAAAATGACTCTAAAGAATTAAAACCAATCACAAGTTATCTATTTTATGAATTTTTATTTAATCATTACATTTTCTTAAAGTGAAACATGTAAAAATAAATGTTATTTTTTTAAGTACTAGAAATCTATTAAAGTCTTACTGATCCATATACCAAATCAGTTCACCTGTTTGTGCCTCAGTATTCTTTTTTAAAACCCTTACCTTCTGTCTTACAATCAATACTGTGTATTGGTTCCAAGGCAGAAGAGTGGTAAGGACTAAGCATTGGGGGTTAAGTGACTTGTCCAGGGTCACATTGCTAAGAAGTGTCTAAGACCAGCTTTGAACCTTCCATCTGTAGGTCTGGCTCTCAATCCACTGAGCAACCCAGATGCCCTGCCTCAGTATTCTTATTATCTCCATAGTACCCTCCTGCCCCAAAGGCATCTAGGTGATGCTGTGGATGGGGTCCTGGGCCTGGAATCAGGAAGGTCTGAGTTCATAAGTATCACATATTTATTTGCTGTGTTATCCTGGGCAAGTCATTTAATTTCTATCTGCCTGTTTCCTCAACTAAGAAACAAGAATACATGATACCATCTACCTCCCAAAGTTGTTGTGAGGATCTCATAGATGATATTTGTAAAGCACTTAGCACAGTGTCTGGTACATAGTAGGTGCTCATTAAATATTCATTTCCTTTCTGCTCATACCCAAACTTCTTTGATTATGCAATTCATCCCTGTAAACATAAGCCAAATTCAAATTTGGTCTCTTTAAATATGGTTTGCATTCTAGGATCTAAAAGTCATCATGAAAGAGGATGTTACTTTTTAGAAAAAAAGGTTTTGGTGGTGAGCACAGAAAGAATAGGGCTGAAAAACTTAGTTCTAACAGAAAATGTATGGTATTTCCCTGAGGAAATTCAGACTTTTAAAGAGTTTTGTTGTTGTTTTGATCATGTTAATTAGCCTCCATAATAATCCTTCTTAATTACACATCTATTATGCTTGAACTAGGGTCTCAATGGTCATATAACAACAACAATAGCACTGAAAATAAAATACCAAACTGGACTCTAAAAACATGTTGACAAGAGAAATGGGTTTAGGATCAAGAGAAATGAGTTTGAATTCCAAATCTTCTGTGTGACTCTTAGAGGACATCACTTCATTGGATTTCATTTTTTTCATCTGTGATCTCATCTTTCTCATGCTCAATCAGGCCCCTGGTCTAGGTGACCACTAAGATCCTTTCCAGTTCTAAGTTCTATAAATCCATTATTTTGCAGGTCTGAATCATGGCCAACTAACATCCTGGAACTTACAACAGACATAGTCACATTATTAAAGGTACTGATATGAGCATGGAGGAACAAAAGTCTTCAGTACACAAAGACTTGATGATTTAGTTGAAAAGATGAGGCAGACATAATTAGAAGTACCTGTGTTGCAAATTCCGGTGCTCGATGCTAGGGACGAAAAGACAAAACTGAAAAAGTTCCTGATACTAAGCTATATGTGTTCCATTAAAGTGACAATAATGGTAAGTTGGATAGTTGGAACCAAATGTACAATCTTTGATCATGGAACAAAACAAATCCAGTAATATTTGTGTTACAATGAAATGAATTAATGACCCATGACATATGTTTTAATTTATAAAAAAAAATCAGCACATATGTTTCAACCTAAATTTTAAAAGAATTCTGTTATTATTTTAATTACATTAGGTACTCTCTATTTAACATACTAGAACTCAAATACAATGCTGATATTCTGGGATATGCATAATCATATATATGTATATATTATTATATATTCTCTATTCTTTAAGTTATTCTGACCTTAGCAATTATCAATAAAAATAAGTACAAAATAAAAATAAAAAATTATTATAATGAGGCCATAAACTACATAATTTATAATTTTAAAGTATATATTAATTTTAATAAGCTAAAATTTTCAATATGCTTCTATTTTCAACTCAACTTTTTTCCTACTTTTTTTCTGAATTTGTTGCTATGTTGCAAGTCCATGTATGAAGAACCTGCAATTTCATCAACACAGACAGATATTGGAACTCCTTTCACCAAAGCAATGCATTTATGACTTTTAGAAGTTAAGTAACTTGTGCAAGTCATGCAGTTAGTATCTGTCTGAAGCAGAATTTGGTCCAGATATTCATAATGTTAAATAATACTATCAACTATGCCACATTGATTTAAAGCAAAAATTGCTATTATTGCTATGTAAGTGTATTCAGCAAACATATTTTGGGTCTAGTTCTGTTTTTTTACTCTTCCTCTTCCCATAAATCTTCTAATATCTGTATTCTCCATGTTTGTCACTTATGACATATAAAGATAAATATATAGTCTGTTTGGAGAACTCTTTCTACTATTCAAAGTCAGCACCTTCTATGCTATGTATAGGCTTAGAAAATTGCCTAAGGTAATAAGAGATTAAGTGACTTGGCCAACTATGTGTCAGAGGTAGGATTTGAAACCCAATGTCACTTCTCTAAGTATTTCACGATGGTATTTCTTATGACACACAGGAGATATATTTATAGATCAGAATTTGCCCAGCCATTCTCTCACTTCTGCTTATTTAGGTTCTTTCCAGACTTTTTACTATGATAAATAATGTAGTTTTTTTTACAGGTACCCCTAGAGTTTAAAAAAATAAAAGTATGATCATCGGATACAAATATTATAATATTTTATTGCATTACATAATGTAATATTGCTTTCCAAAAGGTAACTCTCTCCACCCCCAGGAGTGTTACACTGTACTCATTTCTCTAAAGCCCTGGAACTGTGTTGCTATTCTGAGAAGAGTCTAGTCTAAAGATCTATAAAAGTAGGGAGAAGGACATTTGGCTTTGAGGTTCAATCCATGAACTAATGGGATACGTAGATGTTACTAGGTATAGCTTATCTAACATTTAAAAAGTTAAACAAAATATTTGATTTGAAGGTCATCTAAGCTCAGCATTTTTTTTTAAAGCAACTAGCTTTATGTCACTTTATACATTATCAGACTCAGGAATGTGGAAGTTGGACAAGTTTGTTCCCTTCTACACTCAAATTTTTCCTTTACTGGGTTGGGCCTCAGAATCTTGAAACCCAGTCACAAGCCTAAACCTAGATTACTAGCCTGAGGCCTCTTTTCACCCCTGGTGTTCAGTCCCTGATGCCTACACAGCTTAGGAAAGCTTCCAAAATCCTCCAAACACAAGAAAATGCATATAAACCTTCAATATCCCAATATGGAATTCCTCTTTTCTGAGTACACAGGGGGGGAAAAGACTTCCCTCTGCACTAATAACTAGCAACCTGTCAAGGAACAGAATATTATCAACACATATTCTCTTTTCTTTTCCTCTCTTTTTTCTTCTTTCCCTTTCTCTTTCTCTGTCTACTTCTGTTTATCTAGAGGTCTCTCTTTTTTCTCTTTATGTGTGCCTCTCCATCTCTATCTTTCTAGTTCTGTCTCTGTCACTCTCTCTGCCTCTCCAGTGAGTACAAAAAGAGTTCACCTACAATGCACGTTCCCAGAGTTACAGTTCTCAGGAAACCTATTAGATAAACAGAAATAGCAATTATAAAACTAATCAGCAAATCTTATAATATCTGGACTTTCTAGACACATCTGAGCAGAGCTTATCAGTGACAAGTATGGTTATGCTCTCTATTCAGCAGTTTTAGTATATAGGAAAGTTTTTTATACATTTCACATCTAAAATTTGTTATTAAAATCAACTCCCTTTTATGTCTTATCTTCCCCCTCTTGGAATGTAAGTTCATTGAGGGTAGCAACTCTCCTTCCCTGTACCTGGCTTGCATTTATGTCTGCAGTTCTTAACATAATGCCTGGCTCATGGAAAATAATTAATAAATGTTTACCAACTTTGATATCCCAAGTCATGTTGAATTCTTTTGCATGAGGATAATAGAAGTATAGTAGTACACTGTGATTGGTTCCAGGACACAGACAGCTCCCAAATTCTATTTGGACTGAAGAAACTATTCCATATTTGATCTGAATAAAGTACAATAGGAAAAAAATAAACTGTTTTATCAGGCATCTGAGTGATTTGGGGAATGGGATTAAAACTTTTGTCTAAATAAAAGTTTCTTTATGAAACGAAGAGCCAGGTATGTTCTCTCTTATAATGTCTCTTCTTCAACTTAAGAATTGTAAATTCATTCAAGAACTATCTTAGATACAAGTAATTCATCATTAAATATCAAAGATATGATACAGATATAACTTAAAATAGTAGAAATGGTAATAAATATTTAACTTTTAAAGTGTTGAATTCATGGAGTTTTCTTGCATCTTTTCCAATTCCTATTGACTTCCATCAACAAAAACAAACCATAGAGTCCCACCTTTTAAAAAATACAGTGGTTTACAATGTATTCATTATACCACATCTCTCTTTTGAGAGGTGGGAGGTATCTTCCACCATCAGTTCTCTAGAGTTGCAATTAGTCACTGCAATGCTTAGAAATGACATTGTAGCAGAGCTAACTAATTTCATCCTGGTATAGCCTGGTTAGATTCATTATCTAAATCAGTTATTTGGTAGAATGTTTGTTTAAGGGGAAGCTGAGAAAGGATTTCCTGTTCTTAGAGCTAGAGGTGGTAAAGTGTCTTTATTTTGCTTTCTAACATTACTTGTAATGGTTTATCTGGTAATCCACCTGCTTTGCATAATTCCCAGATTTCCTTTAAGACCCCTTTATACCAAGCTGTATATCTCTCTCATATGCTCAATGATTATTGAATTTTCACTCCAAGTATCTCATTCATTTAACTCACATGTGTGACCCTTGAAAATTGAAGTAACATGTCAGACATCTTTTGAAATTTCCACAAAGGTATCCTCTATAATTATAGCTAGTGGTTTATTTCTATGCAGTTAAGTATGCTGCTGTACTAAGATGGAAGCCAGGAAACAAGAAGTGAAGTCCTAGGTCTTCTCTTGATTACTATATGATTATAAATAAGCAATCTATTTAATGTCTCTGGGCACCAGTAAAATGCAGGAGTTGGAGCCGATGAAATGTAAAACCCCTTTCTAAATTCAGGCTGCTAGGTGTCACAGTTGATAGAATATTGGACTTGGAATCAAAAAGACCCGAGTTCAGATCCAGCATCAGATACTAAGACAGATGATCCTATGCATTTATTTAACCTCTCTGGCTCAGTTTCCTTATTTGTAAATAAAAATAACAATACCTATCTCCTAGTGCTGTTGTGAGGATAAAATGAGATATTTGTAAAGTGCTTTGCAAACCTTACAATGCTATAAAATGTTGCCCATCATTATTTTTCCAAATAATATGATTTGACTATGAGCAACAAAAATAATTTAAAACAAAGTCATATATGAATTCATACAGAGCAAAGTGGGCAGAAGCAGAACACTATACACAGTAAAAACAATATTGTAACAATGATCAATTGAAAAAATGTTAGCTGCTCTAACCAATACAATGACCAAAGTCAATTACAAAAGAGAGGTAATGAAAAAGGTATTCTACCAGAGAGAATTGATGGTGAACCAAGTGCAGAATGAAATATACTTTTTTCACTTTATTTTTCTTATTTTTGGTAATATGGCTAATATGGAAATGTTTTGCATGACTTCACATATATAATGAATATCACATCACTGGTTTGTATTTGCAATGGTGACAGGGTCTAGAGGGAGGAAGAGACTTGGAACAATTTTTTTTTTTTGGAAAAACATAAAAAGACCTCTATGAAATTAAGAGTGAAATGACAGGCCCAAGAGAACATTATATACAACAATAGAAATATGGTCTGAAGAATGACTTGTGTATGCTCACCTCCAGAGAAAGAATTGATAAATAGAAGGAAGATATAGTTATAATATATATATATATATACATATATATATTCAAATGATGATGCCTTCTCTAATTGGTGAAGGGATGTAAGGAGAGAGTTAACTGGATATTTTAATAAAAGAAGCACATTTTTAAAAGGAAAAAATTAATGTTAAAACAAACAGAAATAAAGAAAAAAGTCATGTAATCTTCAGAATTATACAATGAAGACTAATATAATGTTGTGAAAGTTCATATGGCTCTATCCCAGAATTTGTTTTCTAACTTTCCCGTGTCATCATTAGCAATCATGGCGATCTTCTTAGTGAGTCAGACTATTGTGATTAAAGTAAACACTATCACATTGAGTTTGTCTTATGAAAAATACGGAGCACAATTACAACAGATGGGCAGCATGAAAAGATTTTCTGGTCTACCTTGATGCGTTTGAATCCAGTGGGCTCTAAATGCTTGTGGAATTTTACAAAATATATATTCCGCCATTATATCTCGAAAACCAATTATGTTACTTTGAAACTTGTTTACTCTTATATGCCAGTTGCTGCATCATTTTGAGTGGGCTAGCTATTAGCTGGCAGTCATTTCATCTTGTCTACCAGGATGTGTCGAGGGTTTCACAAAGGGTTTTTTTTTAAACTTTCATCATGTACCATAAATGATGTATGCCTAAAATGAAAGTAATGCATAATGCTGTTATTTGCCCAATATAATGAGGCAATCAATAATGTTAATTATGAAAAATACTGTCATAAGTGAAATCTCCTGATAGAACACATTATTTAAAAAGTTTTTCATTATGACCCTGTAATATATTCTTAATTATACAGGCAATGAAACAGAAGGTCATAGGATCAAGAACTAGAAAGGAACATAGAGCTTACACAATTCTTTCTTCCCATTTGACAGAAAAGGAAACTGAGGCATATAAAAGGGAGTGAGACTTGCCCAAAAGGGCAAAAGTAATAAATATCAATGCCAGATTCAAAACCAGATTTCATGACTCTAGATCCATTACTCTTTTTTCATGAGGCTGAACTACCATATATAACACCAATTAAAACTTTTACATATATTGAAAGGGGTGAAACTAGAACTCAAATCCATGTTAAACTCAATTTTCCATTGCTCCAAGTTGTTGGGCAGTTGTTTCAGTCATGTTCAACTCTTTATAGCCTCATTTGGAGTTTTCTTGACAAAGATACTAAAGTGGTTTGCCATTTCATTCTCCAGTTCATTTTATAGATTAAAAAAAAATTGAGGTAAATAGGGTTTAGTGACTTGCCCAGGGTCACATAGTTAATAAGTGTCTAAATATGGATTTGAACTCATATCTTTCTGACTCCAAGCCTGGAGCTCTACTTATTATGCCACCGAGCTGTCAAGTCATAAGAGTTGGAAAGGACCTTTCAAAATCCAAACCTTTTTATTGCATGGATTCCCTATTCAATAACATTAATGAATGATATCCCAACCTCAGTCTGAAGACACTTAATGACAGGATAGTCACTGTCCGTAAAAATAATATATTTTGGATAGTTATAACTAACAAAAAGAAATGTGTGTCTATGTGTGTCCATTTTTCACACATCATTTTCAGATTTATGATAAAAACTTAAAAAGTCTTTTGAAGTCTATGAAAAAAATCAACAAGTTCCAATAGACAAGATGACTTTGCCAGCTAATAGCTAGCCCACTCAAAATGATGCAATTAGTTTATAAATATAAAAATGTGGCAAAGAGGGATCAGTGAGGTGGCTCAGTAGATCTAGAGTTACCAGGAGGTACTGGGTTCATATGTGACCTCAGATATTTCCTAGCTGTGAGACCCTGGGCAAATTATTTAACCTTCATTACCTAGTCCTTACCACTCTTCTACTTTGGAACCAATATTTTATATTGATTCGAAGATGGAAAGTAAAGGGTTTTTTTAAGTAACAAAAGAAAATAATTGGCACACCAGATATGTATGTGTATGCATGTGCATGTACATGTGTGTGTGTATTGCTGCTATTTTTTCTAGACCTGCTCTTTCTCCTGGACCTGGTTAGGCTCTCATCTCATTAGGCAGGCATCTCATTCATTAAAGGAGTAGATATAAAGTTGGGGTCTATCAACTGGAGGCTGGCTGAATAATTATGGTGTATGAATGGAATGGAAAACTAATGCACTGGAAAAAATTATGACTTTGAAAAATTTAAAGAAGCATGGGAAGAAAAAATATGACCTAATGTTGAGTAAATTAAGCAAAACCAGGAACAAAATATACACATTGAAAGAAATGCAAATTAAAACAACAA
Organism: Monodelphis domestica; assembly: GCF_027887165.1. Lineage (NCBI taxonomy): Eukaryota > Metazoa > Chordata > Mammalia > Didelphimorphia > Didelphidae > Monodelphis > Monodelphis domestica. The sequence goes on along the minus strand of NC_077228.1, from coordinate 144,834,982 downwards.
CAAAAACCTAAGAATAATTAAGAAAAATGTATTTGGGTCTGCTCCTTCATGAGGTGGGGAACTGTGGGTATGGAATGTTACATGTACTGTAGGGTATGGTTGAAATATTGGTTGGTTTTTCAAGCACATACACCAGTGTGTTGGCAGGACAGAGATTATGAGAAAGTACTTTCAGTGTCTAAATAAAAAATATCACTTGAGCTGTGATAAGAAGTACTTTCTAGGTGTGACTATATTGTTTACTGTGACTAGTCTCCTCTGACCAAATCTCCTAATTATAATTTTACTTATACTGTAAATTTTATAATTTATATCATATCAATTTTGATATATAACAGTTATGGTGAACCTTTTAGAGACTGCCCAAACTGCAACCCTCACACTACATGTGAACCCCCCACCTTATTCCAGACAGGGGAGGGAGGAAGCACTCCCATTGGGCTGCTGGGCAGAGGGACAGGTCATGTGAGAAATGTCCTCAGGTGCATGTGGAGGGGGGAGGGGAGCAGCCCTCTCTGGCAGGTGTGCTATAGGTTCACCAGCATGGATGTATAATAATGGAAGAAGATTCTATCCAGCATCCCAAATGAAAGTTAGAAGAAAAGTAAATTTCACATTTTAAAATCTATATAATATGCACCAACACATTTATATTTTTGTAACAGGTATAAAAGGCAATTTGCAAAAGTTCAAAACCATTTATTTTAAGGTTAGAAAGTGTTATCCTTCTCAGATTGTTTCAATGCAGTCCTGTCTAACTTAGCTGCTTTTTTCGGGTTTCTTCAAATCTTTTGATACGATGAGACCCAAAAGAACAAGTTACATTTCAAAGGTAAAGGAATATTGAAATATAACCGCATTAGAAATAAATGTCAAAAATAATATCCAAGTGAACATACAATTTGACCTTGATGTCTAAATGATACTCAAAGCCAGATGGAATTTTCTTTGATGTAGATACTTTTAAAGTGTGCCAAACTCAATTATTAAAATCAATTTGGAACAGGGAAAACCCCTTTTTCATTGGACTCAGGAGCAAGCACAAAGCTTCCTATAAACATTTAGCTAGTGGAAAAAATCAAAGCTACAGCTAAGATGTGGTTATCAGTGGATATTTTGAATATGAATAAGAGCATGCCTGATACCTTCATTTTTCCAAGCATCATCAAGTCACTCAAGGAACTTGAATGAAGCCTTTGCAAAAGTTATCTTTCAATATAATATGGAAAAAAAGTTTTTCCTCATAAAACTCTAAAAACAGTTATAGAATTTAAACTAAAGGGTTATTTAATCCAAAACCTTCATTTTATTGATGAAGAAACTGAAGTACAGGTTAAGTTAAGGGATCAGCCTCAGTTGACTCAAGTAATAAGCAGTAGAGTCAGGGTCTAAAGTCAAGTCTTTTATCACTAAAGTGACTATTTTCTTCCATATCATGCTTTCTGTCATTAAGTTTGGGGCCAGGAGCAAATTGAGGCTTCATTTTGATTTACCAGTAAGATTATTTTGTTTTAAATGATACCTTTTGTTTTTACATCATATTTACTTCCCTCCTGCCCTAACTTTCCCTTAAGTAAAAAGAAGGAAAAAAATGTATGACCTTTCATATATATTCATTTAAATTTTATTGTGGCATATGATATAAAATGCTACACTCAGCCTATTTTTCTTCCAAATAACTTTGCAGTTCTTAGTAAATAGGGCATTGTTCCCCAAGTATTTTATGTTCTTGGATTATGGAATATTGTGTTGCTGAATTTGAACATTTCTTATTTTTATCTAAGTTATCCTACTGATCTACTTTTCTATTTTTAAACCAGTAACAAATAGTTTTGATAATTAATGACCTTTAATAATAAAACTTGAGGCCTAGATGTGCCAAAACCATTCATTCATGGTTTTTTCCAATTATTTTCATTGAATTTCCTCTAAATGTATTTTATTTTTGTCTGTCTAAGAAGTAACATTCTGGTAAAGCATTAAATTTGCAAATTAGTATTATTTTTAAGTATACTGGCCAGATCCAAACATCAATAAGATTCATTTTAAAATGTATTTGCTAAGTAATTCTGAAAGTCTCGTGTTTAAAGTTTTTTTTTAAGTTGTGACAGGAAGTAAGGCTTTTCTTAGTATATGACAACCTTCAAGAAAATAGCTCAAATGTTCAGCTCTGTATTGTGGAGGAAGAAAGAGACCTTTAGTGTATGATTACTCTTTTAGAGAATGGGCAAGTAAAAGAATCCATATGCATATGGAAAAGTCTCCCATGAGTATGTGCCCAGCCTCCTCACATTCCACTGTCACCCCAGATGCCAGACAATGAAATGTCTGGTGCGGGTGGCACTTGAAGACATGTTAAAAATAATTCCACTGTATTTCATATGCACAGTGCAACTCCATCCTTCCTTTTGCCCTATTTTGAGAGGAAATAAACATGAGAAGAATAACAAAAACATCTATCAGCCCTGGCTGTCAGCTACCTGACAGACAAGGGATTTAACTCTTTGATGTATTCCATGAAGTAACTAAGTTACTGGGATTCAGATATTTATATAGTTGAGGTTCTGATTATCTCATCAATTTTGTTCACAAAAAAGCTTTTCATAATACTGGTGTTAATCCTGGCTTCACTACCATCTCAGGCATTGGATATAGAAAGTCCTGGAGATCTTTGCAGATTCCCTTTTCTTCTCAGGCCAATGAAATCCAAATTTGCTCACAGATGTGGTGGGAATTTTTTTTTACAAAACATAACCAAAATTTTTGAGGAATAATAAGTAAAAAGACACTAGGAAAGCTATATACATTGTTACTTTGGGATCTCAGACAAGAATTAAGATAACCTTCTTCACTCAAAATCTCGATTCCACTCTCTGAGGACAAGACATTGACAAGGACAGGAATGAGAGAGACATTTGTAACTTCTGTTCACTGCCTCTCTTGCACTAATCCATGCCTAGTATGACAGAGAGTAATGTTGTCATAAATAAAAAAGGTAAGTAGCAGCTACCTAGGGGAGATGGGAACATGATTCCTAGAAAGTAAGGAAAGGTCAGATACTGTAATTATCAATATCAATAAGTATTTATAGGATACTTATATACACATAGTTCTCAAACTTCTGCCAGCTAGATGGTATAGCCCTGGGCATGGCATCTAGAAAACCTGAATTCAATTTCAACTTCAGACATTTAGTAGTTGTGTGACCCTAGGCAAATCACTTAACCTCTATGTGTCTCAGCTTCCTCAATTGTAAAATGAGGAAAATAACAGCAGCTACTTCACAGGGTTGTTGTGAAAATCATATGAGATATTTGTAAAACACTTAGCAAAGCACCTGGCAATAAGAGGAGATATATAATTCTTTGTTCCTTTTCCTTCCCCTCTTTCAGCTCAATGACTTCTTAATCACACGACTTACTGATATACATTGGTAAAGAGATATTCCTCACCTAGAATTTCCACTACCTATGAAATAAGAGATCCCCCTCCAAAGGAATACTGAGATATAATAAAAGACCTATAGATAGCCTATCCCATTCTCTTCATCTGCCACTGGATAAATGAGAAACAACTTCCCAGAATCATTGGAAGGTTGGCACTACTTTTGACAACTTTTTGACCTTTCCTCACTTTTTTCCCCATAGGACGTTCTTTCTCCCAATTTCAGAGCTACTTGGAGACTATCTTGCTTTCTATAGCAGAACTTTTCCTTCACAGAGAGGGTTTCTTAAGATTTTTCACTACTAGAATAGATACTTTGGAAGGACAATTTCTCAGCAGCTAATGAAATTCTCCTCTGGTTCCAAAGCAGGCTGAGGAAAACCACCCCTGGCATAAAGCCTAGGATGCCACTAAAAGTTTTGAGATGCGTCATAAGGGTGAATGCTAAAGGAGTAGCAGCAGCAGTAGGAAGGAAATGGAAAAATGCCACCACCTTGTACCTCTGTGTCAATTCTTCCCAATTAGATTTGTGATGCAGAACTGAATGGAAAGCTACCAGAAAGGAGTTCCAGGCAAAGGTTACCACTATTAAAATCTGAGAAGTAGAAGGTAGTTTTTAATAGAAAAAGGTGGTAATTGAAAGAGCTGCATAAAGGTAGCATTCTCCAGATTGAATATGACTATACAATGCTGCCAACTTGACAATTTGCCTGTATCATCCTCATGTCAAAGGCTTTGTGGCAGATGGCAAGGACCAGAATGACCCAAAAATGTCAACCCTTCCTTCTTTTAAGAAAGAAGGACTTTTAAAAATTGCTATGAAAACAGAGAAAATTTTAAAAAGAAACTAGTTTTAGAGTCTTTATTTCACAGAAACTGAAAATAAATCTACTTTTGTTTATATTCTAAAGATTGTATTCCTCTACAAATTATAACCTCTACTGAGTGTGAAGCATTACCAAAGAAAATCTCCTAAACAATAATTTTTCATTAAAATAATTAATCATATATGACTAAGATAAAAATATATTTAGCATATCACATATATAACCTATATCAAATTGCTTGATGTCTCAGGGTTGGAGTAGGGGAAAGGAGAGAGGGAGAGAATTTGGATTTTAAAATTTTAGAAAAATATTAAAGTTGTCTTTTCACACGAGTGGGAAAATAAATAAACATAAAAGAAGAGGGTGACTTAGGAGGTTGGAGAAAGGTATTTGATTTTATATTAAACACTGGTAATTATGATCTATCCTTGACATAAATCTAACACTGAAAGTACTTGGTGAGATTACTTTGACTACTCCATGTCTTAAGGTATGACCACATCTCATAGTAGTTTCCTATTTTTAAACATCAGAGTAGGAAACTTTGTTTGTCCCATGCTATGTGTACACAGTGGGCACTCAAAGAATGTTGCTGATTAACAAATGTTCCTAGTCTATTATATCTAGCAGCTTTCACTGTCAGAAATTTATTTTTGTGTCTAATCTAAATTCCTCATGCAAAGTAAGGCTCATCCTTTATTTTTTTTTACTCAATTGAAGAAATAGGGGATGAACTGAATGTCATCCTATATAACATATTCAGAATATTAAATATTTATTACTCTGACCCTCAAGGACTCCATTTTCTAGGCAAAATAACACCATTTTCTTGAACTTTTCCTTATGCCTAATTAAAAAAATACTTTGCACTTCTTTTCTGAGTTCACATACTGTTTCTAACTGTGAACATGTCATTTTACTCTCTTTTCCCTGTTCAAATGATTCCAAGGAATTGTAATTTCCATTATATGACCACTGGAGTCCATGTGTCTGTCACAAATTTATTATGGCTAGGATCCTTCCATATTAAGGTCCATTAGCAATCATTATGACCAGCAATTTTTCTTCTGGCTCCCCTACTTAAAGTTTTCTCCTTGAAAACACATTTTCAAAGTATTGCAATGTACCATGAAACCATGTGAATTATTAAAGGAACAGCTGAAATGTAGGGCAGCTTGGTATATAGCACTGAACTTGGAGTCAGGAAGACCTGAATACAAAACCAGTCTCAGATACCTACTGACTGTGTGGGATTCTGTGCAAGTCACTTAATCCTGTGTGGCTCAGTTCCTCATCTGTAAAATAACCTGTGGAGGAAATGGCAAGCCACTCAAGTATCTTTGCCAAGAAAATCCCAAATGAGGTAATGAAGAGTCAGACATGACTGAAACTACTGAATGACAACAATATATGGTCTCAGATACTTACTAGCTATGCGAGCCCTGGCAAGTCACTTAATCCTATTTGCTTCAGTTCCTCATTTGTAAAATGAGCTACAGAAGGAAATGACAAACCATTTCAGTATCTTTGCCAAGAAAACACCTAGAGTTGGACGCAACTAAAAATGACAATGACAAAAAGTTGAAATATGGAGGCAGATAAGGATTTTAAGTCAAAGTAAATTAAAGAAAATTAAGTAAACTCAAGACAATCAACCTAAAACCACAAGTCAATAAGCAAGAGGACTAATGATTACTGACTAAATTTCTTAGATTCTGCTACCTTTTATTAAGGTAAAAGCACATATACTTTTCTTATAAAACTCTCACTGGTAAGTTTCCTGGTCACTGCCTTCTCTCTCTCTCTCTCTCTTTCTCTCTTTCAACTCTCACCTTCTGTCTTAGAATTGACACTAAGTACCAGTTCCAAAACAGAAAAGGGGTAAGGTCTAAGCAATAAGGGTTAAGTGACTTGTCCAGGATCACATAGCTAGGAAGTATCTGAGACCAAGGATTTGAACCAAGGATCTTATCTCCAGGTCTGGCTATTAACTGAGCCATTTATCTGGCCCCTTCTATAATATTCTTATCATGTGGACCACTTGAAAATTAGAGCAAAAATAAACATGATGAAAATAGTTGGAATTGAGAGAATACTTCAAGGTTTGTGGAGAACTTCACCTACATTATTTGATCACTGGAATATTTCTACATCTGGTATTTTCATGTCCATTTGAGTGATAAGAAAACTGAGGAGCATAGAAGTTAAGTACCTTATCCAGTCACAAAGCCAGTGTTTGAGACTAGACTAAATCCCAGTTCCTGTAGGTTCTAAATCTCCTAACCAACTATACCTTGCTGCTTCACACCACAGCTCAGTCACATATAAATACTGCATTTGGTATGTGTTATGAATACAATAATACTTTTTAAAAAAATTATAAGGGTAGCCTGAAATAGAGAATAATGTGCTAGGCTTATGTCAGGAAGACCTGGGTTCAAATTCCTTCTCTGACACCTATTAGCTATGTGACTCTTGCCAAGATATTTAATATCAGTGATTAAGACAATTGACCATGACTTATCTACTAAATAGATGGGGTTCCCATGCAAGAAAGTCCCTTTGGGGACCAAATCAATAATCAATAAAAAAAAAAAGCATTTATTCAGCTCATACTATGAGCCAGGCACTCTGGGAAATCACAGATATTTCATTTATTGAGGTATCCTTAAAACTATTCTAGACATTTTACCAAGCAGAGAAATTGTACCCAGGGGTTATGCTGTCTTGAATCATTAAGGGGAATAGGGTTGTACTTGAGGGAATGATATGCTGGAAGGAGGCCCAAATTGGAATTAGAGTATTTGCTTTCTAATCCTGTCTTTGCTACTATATGAGCTTTACTAGGCTCCCATCCCTCTGTCCAGGAACCTCAGTTTCCTTAGATATAAAACCTGGGTTTTGGAAAAGATGATAAAGTACCTTCTATTTTTTTTGACAACTAGACCTTTTGTAATAATTGAGGAAGAGTTGAGGAACAGTGGCAGCAAAAAATTACAGACATGGTTAAAATTATATTAATGTAAAAGGAGTCAATAGTCAGTAGTTAGGTGGTTCAGTGAGTTTTGAGTCAGGAAGACCTAAGTTTAAATATTTCCCCAGATACTTAATAGCCATGTGACCCAGGACAAGTCACTTTAACTCATCTGCCTCAATTTCCTCATCTGTAAAATGAACTGGATAAGGAAATGGCAAATCATTCCAGTATCTTTGCCAAGAAAACCCATAAAAGGAATCACAAAGAGTGAGGCACAACTAAACAACAACCACAATGAAGTCATTAATGGGGAAGGAAAAATGCCACTATGGTATAAGTTCATAAGAGTGGCAAAGGAATATTTAGCTTCATGATAAGGGAAAATTAGGTCTTTTTGAAAGTGGAATGTAATTGCTGAGAAGGGAGTAGATTTTCCTTCACAGGAAGTCTTCAACTGGCTAGCTGTTATGGTTATTGTATGGATTCATTTTCAGAATCAAATTGAACTAGATGACCTCTTACACCCTTTCCAACAATATGACTGATATTTATACATCACTTTAAGATTTGCAAAGATCTATGTGTACATCATATTATTTGACTCCATGGCAAATATATGAAATTACTATCCCCATTTTCCTGATGAAGAAACTAAGACTGAAAAAGTCAAAATAATTTACTCATGGTTGCACACATTTTAAAGTGTCAGAGCAGAATTTTAATCTAGGTTTTATGATATTTCTACTATATTGCTCTGCTTCTCATGAGTTACATTATTTCCTCCAATGTTTGCTACTCATTTCCCCACCTGGAATCTATATCCTACCCTTTTTTCAAAGCCTACTTTAAGACCCTCCTCCTTTAGTGTTCACTCCCTTTTCTGAATACTGTGAATTTTAGATTTACTCCACCCTGCTTAGTTCTTTAGAATTCTAACAACCAGGAATATATATACCTCCACTTAAGGATTAAATGTGGGGAAGGATGGTCTATGAGCAGCATGTGCTACCAAGTGACAAATCAGAAAAAACTGACTGACCCCCTGGGCTGTCCAAAGCCAAGTTTAACCACTAGTACATGTGAGACACAGGAAGTGATGTAAAGAACTGCCTTTATATTTCATGTCACTTCCTGTGAGAGGGACTTTTGTGGGCTTTTGTGGTGGAACTTGGCTTGGTGGAGCATGGGATCTTAGACTACTTCCCTGAAATGACCACATGGTGAGTGATAAGGCTCACTCCCCTTTCTCTTGACCTTTCTGAAGGTACCAGCCTCCAAGGAGGCCCCTCATCTTGGAGGAGGCCTCATGGCTGGAAGCTGAACTAGATTTAATCTTCTGGGAATTTCCCTTGGCTGAGGCCTCTAAACTCTCTCTGGCTCAGACCAGGCCGGAGGAGATCTTCTCTTTCTCTATCTCTCCTTCATTCTTAATTTCTTCCTTCTATTGTAAATAAATCACCATAAAATTCCATTCTGACTTGCATATTTCATTGGGATTTAGAATTAAAATTCCTGGAAACCACTAAAAAATATATTCAGCCTCAACCCTAAAATTTACCCTTAATAGTACCTACTAATTACCTAATGGTAATACCATCAGTACCACATTATATGGAATATGATTAGTACCACTCACTTGGCATTTAGCCTACATTACCTTGTCTCATTATGCTTTTCAGTATATTTCTATATTCCTTCTCCCCCAAAGTTCTACTCTGATTCCTTTTCCTGTTACAGAGGCAAGCCTGAGTTCTCAAAAGCTATGTCAGTGAATATCTGGAAGGTCTGAACAAGTTGTAAAAGCATTGTTTGTCATTCCATGACCAGCCTCATAACCAAAATGGTTGCTGGGTGATGAATTTTTTTCAGCCATGGAAGATTTTATGTATTTACCCCTAAATCATGGAAGAATTTCTTACAGCATCAATAAAAAGAGTGTCCATACCAATAAAACCTTAAAGTTCAAAGACAAAGGGATATTCTCTCAACAAATCAAAGTAATTAAAATAAAGTAATACCTAACATTTATATCATGTCTCCTATATGCCTGAGCCTGTGCTAAACATTTTACAAATATCTCATTTGATTTCTCACAAAAACCCTAGGGTGGAAAGTGCTATTATCACCCTCCTTCCCCATTTTAAAGATAAGGAAACAAAGGCAAATAGAGATTAAGTAACTTACCCAGAATGGGACAAGAGCTGATTGGAGTAGATCACTCAGCTAAGTGTATAAAGCTGCATCTGAACTGAGATCTTCTTCAGGCCTGACCCTCTATCCGTTGTAACACCTAGTTGCCCTTAACTCAAGAAACATTTCTTAAATGCTTACTCTATACAACACATTGTATTCATGTTAGCTTCTTGAGATTTGAGACCATATCTCATGCTTTTGGTATTTTCAGTATCTTGTACATAGTAGGTACTCAATAAATATTGATGGTTATATTGATGATACTGTATCCTGCAGTCCACTAGGCAAAGGAAGGGAAGGAAGGCTGAGTAAACATACAAGATTACATTTTCCCCCTGATTTTTTGACCAAAGAAAGTCTTTCAAGACATAATGTGAAATTATAACTCCCATCCCAAACCTACACCATTCGGTCTAAGGAAAGGTGACAAAAGAGATCAGAATATGTTCTCATAATTCCTTCTGAGGGTTGATAATTATGCATCCATCAGTGGGGATGATGATTGGAAGAGCTGAAGAGCAGTAAGCAACTTTCCAACTCCTTTTAAGATAAATTTACAAAGTGTAGTTTTGCTATCTTATCAAAAGTCTTTAAAACACCCAGGACAGTAATGAAAAAACCAAAAATGCATTATAAGGCCAACATGTGACAGGAGTTGTTCATTATTTTGAAGTAATAGCAATGCTGCTACCCCTTCATCATTGCATATACTGTACCTCACAAAAGGGCAATAATCTCACCAACATGAACACTAAAAATGCTTTAAAAATGTTTCTTCATTCAAGGACAGAACTATGGTACCTAAAAAGACTGGCAAAAGCAAAAGCTCAATTACTGAATTTGGCTCAATCTAAAAATATAAAAAACAAACACATGACTATTGGACAAGAGTTAGCTGCTCAGACATGCTCATCTAGATGAACAGAGTCTTCTGAAAAGGATTCACATCTTTTTGCAAATATGCATGTGCTTTTATGCATTTCTTCCTACTTAAGTAATATGAATTAGATACATCCTCATATAAAAAAAGAAATGTGATTATGACAAAAGGGCTAGGTAACTAAAAGTAGACCAAAAGTAGGTCACTGGTCATGAGAATTAATTAGGTCTGGTGAGCTATAAGGTCCTAAGGGGGTGGGATAGAGTGCCATCTTGGCATCTCAGTTGCCGCATGCCATGCCATATGCTCAAAGTTTCCTCTTGAATCAGCTGTAGTTGTTTACTGCATCTATTTCCACCAAAATGGGGGAACAATTTAAGGGCAGAAACTGTTTAAGTGAGACTTAGAGTATCTTAATGCTCATCAGACATAGGTTATAAACCATAATGCTCCATTTATCAGACCTATATATCTTTCTTGTTATTACAAGGTCCAGCTGGACCACATGATTAATGAAGCTGAGTAACTTTCCATTTAAAACTTGTACTATCCTTTACGTTTAGAGCCATAGCATTTTCAAGGCAAGAGATGATCTATTCCAACCCCTTCATTTCCTTCTCTCCTTTAGTCTCTTGTCCTATCTATATGGTAAATAGGATTTTTTTCCCTGAAAAGTTACTTTTCTCTTCTCCCCACTCTTCTTCTCCCCAGCATTAATGTGAAATTAATATATTTTGTAGTTTTAAAAATTCTTGAATTAATTTACCTAATATGATATATAAGTGAAACATTAAAGAAAACGAGATTTATGGAATCTTAGAGTTAGGAAGACCTTAGAAGTCATTTAGTCTAAAGGATAACATTCCTCTATAATATCCCCAATACGTAGTTTTCCATACTCTGACTACTTTCTGTGACAGAAAACTAACTACCTCATGATTTTTAGGTCAGAAGTAGTGATAACCAATGTGTTATGTGAACTGTGTTCATTTAGAAGATACCATTAGCTATTCTCTTCTATTAAGGTAAAACAAGGAGAAATGAAATTAAAACCTCCTACTTACATGGCTCATGAGAATATACTACTAAGGGAATCACATGTGATCTTTTTTCTCTAGAGAGCTTTAATAACAGTATGGGAAGCCAATATCCTCAGCCTGAGATAGCACAAGGCACTTCTGACTTAAAGGTTGGTAACTGGACCAAATTTCTACTGAATCCATTTGAACTTCAAGAGGTTATGTGACTGCATTAAGAAAATCTTTCTAGTTGATACTTCGCTAAACAAAGGCAGCTATAAGGGTCAATTAGGCATTGCAGCAGACAGAGTGCTGGATCTGGATTCAGAAAGTCTCACCTTCCTGAGTTAGAATCTGGCCTCAGATACTTCCTAGTTGGTGTGACCCTGAGCAAATCATTTAATCCTGTTTGCTTCAGTTTCCTCATTTGTCAAATGAGCTAGAGAAGGAAATGGCAAACCACTCCAGTATCTTTGCCAAGAAAATCCCAAATGAGGTCACAAAGAATCAGATGCATCTGAATAACAGAATGAAGGCACCTATAGCTTGTGAATTAACAAATGATCATAGAAAACAAGTATTTTTCTGACAAATTCATTTTTCAGAAAGATATACAGATGTCTGCCTATGAAAATTCTATTTCAATGTCCTAACCTGGAGTTTCTAGAAGACCCTATCTGCAAAACACATGTTTTAGTAGGGAATTATGCTGGAAATGGACTCCACGATAGACTATTTGCTGTCCGAGGACCAGCTTGGTATAAAAAGACTGTAAAAAATAGACTCGAATACAGGACTACAATCCCCACGAGCCTTTGCTCCACTTCCCCAGAATGCCTTGTAATCTCACCTGGGCCGAGATCGAGAAGATATTTAAGAAAAGGCTTTTGAGAGGGCTTGCTCTTTTTTGGACTTCCGTTTTGGAGCAGAGGCGTCTCTTCCATGATGTGAGGTTATTTTGTCTAGGCCTCTGGCCTAGGTACATGTTTCTTACTTGTATATTCTTAATCTTTAACCTTTAATAAACCTCTAAAAAATATAATACTCCTTGCAGAGAGAAACTAATTTCTACCTGCCTCAGATGCCTCAGTCTCCCCATCTCCCCTAAATTTTAATCTTTACAGTTGGCGACCTAATGGAAAAAAGAACTTTCAGTCTTCTGATTTCTTTTCTGATCTTAAATTCAGTTTTAATATCTAGTACCTAGAAAAAAAAATTTTTTTTTTGAGCCATATCTCTCTGGCCAAGGTTTTCTACCCTCGCAAAGCTGCTACAGGCTCCGGACCTGCCCCGCCGCTTCCTGCCTGCAACCTGCAGCCCTGATTGTCCTCACCTGGTACCTGGTCCCGGCCTTGCCCACCCCCGCAGCCGCTCCTGCTCCTGGCCTCTCACCGGCCCGCTGCCTGCCTATTTCTGCGCCCCAGACCCAAGAGCGTGACCCCAGCCGGCTCATCACCCAGATCCTTGGAGCAGATCGCTCAGGACTCATTGCGACCAGCTGGTAACAGTATTGGCCACGTGGGCAGAGGGGAGAGATGAGAGGGAAAGGAGACCGGTAATTTTCCCTTAGGCTAAGCCTCCACGTGGCTGGGGGTATTGGCCACAGGGGTATCAGAGAGGGGAAAGAGAGAAAAGACTAGAGAGAAGAAACAGACTTTTCAAACAGAAACTTAATAGCAATGGGCTGTTTAAAAGGATTTTTGACTCTTCTGACAATTTCATTGATTTTACCTGCCTGTCAGGGAGCAGACTCAGCCCAAAGATTCAACTTTAACTTTGGGGAGGAAAATGGGTGGCCCAGCGAACTGGAAGCCAGGCCCAGAGACGGGAGGTCTCTAGTTAAAATCTGGCCTCCGATGCTTCCCAGCTGTGGGGCCCTGGACGGATCCCTTGAACCCCATAGCCTAGCCTTTACTACTCTACCTTAGGACAATAGACATTTAAATGGATAATTAAAAACAAACAAACAAAAAAAAAACAAAAAAACCCCAAGGAACTTTGAAGAGACTAAAGGCTACATTCTAAGGCATTTCAGACTCCAATGCTTTATAAAAAAAAAAATCTCTGTATTCTATTGCATTGTTTTGTTTAAGGTTTAACTTTGTGATTTTAAGTTCATATATTACTGGATTGAATATTATTCTGTGAACTGAAGGTTGATTGAATTTATTTTGAATGTACTGAGTTTTAAAATTCTGTTGTTTTCCCCCTATAACTGTGTTGAAAAAATATTATTGTGAATAAGCCCATATATGAAAAAAACAGCTTTTTTCTATTTTGCTGAGGATAGATGGACTCCAGAACTGGTTATAATTGTATTAACAACCTTTGGAATTTTAATGTGCTAAATACCTCAAATGATTTGATTTTAAGGGTTTTTTAAATATGATTTTTGTAATTTTTTTTAACAATCTAGTTATTTTTGCCTGCCCCTACCACGAGGTAAGGCCCATTATAGTAGCTGAAGTGAAATGTATTTTATAACCCCCAACCTTCCCACATGTGAATGGAAGTTGGGCAGTTAATCTCAGGGCATTTGTATCCCTATAAGCCTCCAAGAAAAAGGAGCACCCCTTTATTTATGCTCTTCAGCTCACTATTTTACTTCTACCAGAATGATATATAGATTTATTGATTATGGTCCAAACCCAAGATGAGTTTTACTTTGTTTAAAAAAAATATGTTTATTACCAAGGTTGAAAGATTGCTCTGTTTGTAAAAATTGTGACAAATGTCCATCAATTCATAGGTTTTAAAAATGTCATACAGCAACTTATGTGAAATATGAAAGTGTGTTTGTTTGCTATTGTAATTAATTGGGCTATTGAGAATTTTGGGGATTTTGATATCTACATATTTGTACTACTGTATTTTTAAAGATGAAAAATTGTTAACCTTGTTCAATTCATTTGCCTTCTACTCACAGTGATCATGGCCAGGTACAAAGAGGAAATGGATCTCATTTTTTTGGTGAGAAAGCCTTGTATTTTATATTTTCTTAACTGACACAGAGTGTCAATGGTTATAAGCTATATTTTTGAATTTTTTAAAGCTCTTTTATTATTATATTTTTCTTGCATGTGCAATATACTTTTTCAGTTTTTTTTATTATTTTTTCTCTCCTTTTTTATATTTGAAGCACATGTCACCAGTATTAAGATTTTCTTTAACCTTTTGATTTTTAAGTTTAAGATACATTTGCTAATACATGCCCTAAAAAGCTTGTGACTATAAAAATGATGCCACTAATTATTTAAATAAATTATGGGACTTTGCTTGATGATTCTGTCTGATTCCAGGACAAGAGATACACACAAGAGCCATTTCATAGGGCCAAAGAAAGGCCAATCTAGAATGGATTGATGCACTTCTAAGCCAATACAAAGGTCTTGAACCTAGTGTGAAGACTCAAGGTTACTATGTTTAACATGTGTTAAGACATAGGCTTTCCTTGTATCTACACTCACTCTGAAGATACTCACAGATGAGTATCCCCAAAACCTTGGCTCCTACTTGACTTCTATAATCTGGTCCCTTTCTTTTCTGCCTCTCATAGTGTGGTACCTTTCTGTAGTCCTGGCAATGACTGGGTAAATGCATCATTACTTAGATCATTTTGATTGGGCCCTGATTGAAGGACCTGTTATAGGTTTATTTTTCTTCTACTTGGAATTTTTACACATAAGACTTTGATAGTCTATATTTTCATCCAGAAATTTTTCTTTTGGATTTTCTGATGTCTTTTTAATATCTCTTGCCAATTGATTCATATACCTCATACCTCAGCCATGCATCCCTAACTGATTCTGAATCTTTCAATCACCCACAACACGGGGGAATGTAAAAAAAAATCATTATTTAAATTGCAAGTTTAAATTCCTTTTGAGAAGAATTTTAGGTAAAGAAGATGCTACTTCCCTGAATTCAGAAACTGAACTGTAGGAGAAGCCATTATGAAGAAGCCTCCAGACCACGAACTGCACAAAATGAACTTTGGGTGTGGTTAATGAACATTTATTTGCATGCATACTTTCATGCCAAAGGGGACTGCCCCCTAACTGGCTTTCTGTCAATGCGTCCAGTAATTATTGGTTTTATTCTTTTCTTTCTCTTATCCTCAATTATTGTAATCTTTAAATTGATTATGTTTTCATGATCCTTTGGAAAAAAATTAATTTTTTGCAAATGATCAAAGGGGAGAATGTAAAAAATAGACTCGAATACAGGACTACAATCCCCACGAGCCTTTGCTCCACTTCCCCAGAATGCCTTGTAATCTCACCTGGGCCGAGATCGAGAAGATATTTAAGAAAAGGCTTTTGAGAGGGCTTGCTCTTTTTTGGACTTCCGTTTTGGAGCAGAGGTGTCTCTTCCATGATGTGAGGTTATTTTGTCTAGGCCTCTGGCCTAGGCACATGTTTCTTACTTGTATATTCTTAATCTTTAACCTTTAATAAACCTCTAAAAAATATAATACTCCTTGCAGAGAGAAACTAATTTCTACCTGCCTCAGTCTCCCATATTCCATAAATTTTAATCTTTACAAGACTCATCACTAGAAAGATGGTTACAAGGTCATGGTTATTTTGGCTACTACCAAATCACACAGGTGATCTACTGAGTAATGGAGGACATACTATTTTCACTGAAAAAACTGTGCTTTTTGAACAGCAAGATAACTGCCTACAGTCATATGAATTCTCTTTTAGCTATTTTCTACTTCATGATAAGTTCCCTAGTCTTTTGCCTAATTCTTATCTGATACTATCAGTGCAGAATAAGTGTACAAGTGCTCTGTGAACAGCTACTCTTACAGGCAAGCACTTATTGACATTTGGAGGTGCTGTACTGGGATTAATGAATTCTTCCCCATTGAAGAGCCCAGAGATGTATCAAAGAACTCTGCCTATTTGCTGACTGGAAAAATTGAGGAATAGGCAGGTCATCTTCAAAAATTTCAAGGATTTGTTTTGGAGTATCTTGTTTTTTTGTTTTAACAGTTGTGTGTCACCAGATTCTCCTGTGACTTCTGTTATAACATTTTAATGGCATTTGACCATTGTTTTAAACCAACAACCTGTTAATCCTATGATATCTCTCTCTATAAAATAGGGATTATAATTTCTAGGTTATATAGGAAGGGAATTCATTTTCTTTTATATGAAAGCATAATTACAATGTAATAAATAAGTATAAACATGGGCAAAGAGTTATCCTATAACCACCAGAAGATGCTGTGGTGCTCTAATGAAAAGATATGCAACAGTACACTTGCTGTGACTAAACCTCTGACAAAGTCATTTATACTCTTCTTTAACTGATTAGCATAGGTCCTTTAATTAATCAACATGCATTTGATATGCTATACTGGGTGTTAGAGATTAAAAAAAACACAATCTTGGTGCTCAAGGAGCTTACAATCTATAGGAGGTAACATCTATAGAAAAATCAAATTACATATAAATACATTATAATATGAGGTGCACTGAAACTCTAGGGAAATCAGTAAAGGAGTCTTGAAGGAGAGTGGCTATAATCTGAACCTTTAAAAAAGAGTTGCAAGATTGCAATAAGTAGCAGTTAAAGAATTGAGAAAATTCCTAACTTGCCAAACAATGAGTGCAAAGACATAGGAGATAAAATATCTAATTTTGAAAATACAAGTAGCCCTTCCTATTTGTTTATAGTTAGGAGTTTATAAGTTGGAGTCCTGCCATCATCCAGGAAAGTTACATTAAAGCCATGTTGTAAAAGAATTTAATGCCAAAGTAATGTATATCTGTTAGGTTGTTTCTTTTCCTAAGGCGTTAGATTCTTTTAAAGCTTCCAGAACAAAAAGGGGACATGGGAAAATCTGGCTTTTGGAATAGAAAACGGTAGCTATGTACCTATATAGAGGAGAGTAACTAACAGAGTTTGGTAGCTGGGTGGGAGATGAATATGAGAGAGACTGGATAACATGACTATTTCAGTGGCCGAGGGAGAGCTGATAAAGGCTTGTGATGTTACTAAAAAGAAAGTAGGTTTAAAAGTAGGATTAACTTGATTTAACAGTTAATTATGTATGGGAGCTGAGAGTGAGAGAGAATGAAGACTTCAGAAAAACTGGTTTATGAACCAGCCTAACAAGGAGAATGTAGGGGCCTGGGGAAAAAAACAAGGAAGTTTGGAGGGAAAGGGAATTAGTACTGTTTTGTACAGGAGTTTAAGATGTGTATGGGACATTTGAGTAGAAATGTGTAGCAGGGAATTAAATATGCTAGCCAACCATGGCCTCCCTCAGCAGTCTGAAAAAGTGTGGGTGGAGGAGAGAGACTAGCAGCCAAATGTAATGTTTCCCTCTTCTTTGTTGGCCATGATATCTATCCCTTTAAAATACACCGCGTACACATTTCTTATTTTTCACTCATATTTATAAAAGCCAAAATGGTTAGCAAATTAATCCAAGTTTTTCTGGGACACACACGTCCTGAAGCCAAGTTTCACATAGTACATTCTTTCCTGATTTTTGGTGACTTCTTAGATCATGCACTCACAGAGTAGTTTCCTGTCCTATCTCTATATAATTTCCAGGCCACCTAACTGTCAAGTTTCTTATAAACTCTGGGGCTTTTTGGCTTGCTTCACTGATCCCATGGCATCAAAACCTTTGGAGTAATTTTTCTCCAATTCTCCTTTGTCTTCTAATAAAGATCCACCTCAGTTTACCAACATAACTTTCTCCTTCCAATTCTGCACTATGATGAGTTCTGCACCTAATTCAGTTTGCTTACTTGAAATCATGGAACCACAGGGTTTTAGAATTAAAGAGGCCCTTTGTGGTCATCCAGTTTAATCCCATAATTTTAAAGTGGAGGAAACTGAGGCTCATTAAGTGGCTTGCTTAAGGTCCTACACATATCAAGTGGTATATGAGTGTCACTGAGAGCTAGGTTGCATAAAGTATGGTGTCTGCATTCAGGAAGACCTCAATTCAAATTTTATCTCAGACTGTATGACACTGGGAAATTCACTTAACCTGTTTGGCTTAGTTTTCTCATTTGCAAAATGAGTTAAAGAAGGAAATGGCAAACTAATCCAGTATCTTTGTCAAGAAAACCCCAAAAAGGTTTACAAAAAGTTGGACACAACTGATACATAAGTACTCTCCACTCCAGTTGTTTCTAAGCTCCTGAAACTTTCCACAAGTCTTTATCATCTTATCTATAGTACTCTGATTTTCCAATCTTCATTGTACTCCAGAGAAAACCTGGATGACCCCTCAATAGTCTGAATTAATCTATCTCTGCTTTGAGATCTCCTCAGCTTACCAATTATTTCTGAACATCTTTACTGGTTTTCCTAGGACACAGTTCTCCTCTAACTCAAAAATTCTTAATGAACATGTACTATATGAATGAGACATAGCACAAAGTTGTACAAAACACTCTCCCTGCTCTTTGGAAGCTTACAATGTAGAAGGGAAGATATTATCTATTGCTTTATACTTTAGCTCATAGCATCAAAGATTTAAAATGGAGAGGGCTTAGAAATCCCAAGGTCATAGGGAGCAAAAGAACTAAGATTTGAACCCAGATTTTCTAGCTCCTAATCTACTGAACCATGAATATGTGATCAGCGCCATTATTAGTAGGGCATTTTAGAGGAGGAGGAAGCATCATTTTCATCTCTTGGCATTTTCACTGTTTCTCATGTTTAAAATTCTCTTATGGGCAGAGTCAAGATGGTGGCCTAGAAGGAGCAGAAGTTCAGACCTCTGAATGCCCTTCCTTACCGATCACAAACTGAATGCTCCTAGGGGACTGAAAATCAAACTTAACAAGACAGAGCCAAGGAACTCTCCTGCTGGACTTAATTCAAAAGGTATGCCCCCCAAAAAGCCGGAATCCAAGAACACTAATACTAAAAGAAATGGGAAAAGAAACAAATGGGGGTAAATTTATATGTCACAAAGAAGCTCATGGTGGGAGGGGGGAAAACATCAATACACCTGAAGGGTAAAGAGGTTGGAGAGAGGAAATACTCAACTCTTATGTGCTTTGAAACTGACCCAAAGAGGGAAGAAGAATTCAATCCATTGGGGCAGAGAATAGATTTGCACCCTATAGGGGAGTAGAAGGGTAACAAACGGACTGGTGGGGAGGGAAGCAGTACAAGGGAGAGAGAGGCTGGGGGGTCAATTTTAGAAAGACTACAGGGAAAATAAGGGGGGAATAAGAAGGGGGGGGGGAGAAATGGAAGTAAAATAAGGGTGGGAACTAGGGGGACTAATTATAAACAAACATTGGTGTAGAAGGAAATAGTGAAAGAAGAAAAGGCAGGAACAGGAGTAGAAATCAAAATGCTGGGAAATACACAGCTAATAATCATAACTCTGAATATAAATGGAGTGAACTCACCCATAAAATGCAAGCGAATAGCAGAGTGTATTAGAATCCAAAACCCTACCATATGCTGTTTACAAGAAACACACATGAGGAAGATAGATACGCATAGGGCGAAAGTAAGAGGATGGAGCCAAATCTACTGGACATCAATTGATAAAAAGAAGGCAGGAGTTGCAATCATAATATTTGACAAAGCCAAAGTAAAAATAAATCTGGTTAAAAGAGATAGGGAAAGTAATTACATCCTGATAAAAGGCAGTATAGACAATGAAGAAATATTTGTACTAAACATGTATGCACCAAATGGCATAGCATCCAAATTTCTAAAGGAGAAAATAGAGGAGTTCAAGGATGAAACAGACAGAAACACTATACTAGTGGGAGACCTGAACCTTCCTCTATCCAAACTAGATAAATTAAAAAAAAATAAATAAATATAAAGAGGTAAGAGAAGTGAATGAAAGCTTAGAAAAATTAGAGTTAGTAGACATGTGGAAAAAAATAAATATGGACAAAAAGGAATATACCTTCTTTTCAGTAGCACATGGTACATTCACAAAAATTGACCATGTATTAGGGCATAAAAACATTGCAAATGAGTGAAAAAGTGCAGAAATAATAACTGCAATCTTCTCAGACCACAATGCAATGAAAATAATAATTACTAAGGGTACAAGGAGAGGTAAACCAAAAATTATTTGGAAATTAAACAATACAATTCTCCAAAACTGGTTAGTTAAAGAACAAATAGTAGAAACAATTAATAACTTCATTGAAGAAAATGACAATGATGAAACATCCTTTCAAAACCTATGGGATGCAGCCAAAGCAGTACTCAGGGGCAAAATTATATCCTTGAGTTCATATATTAACAAATTAAGAAGGGCAGAGGTCAATGAATTGGGCATGCAAATTAAAAAAAATAGAAAGCAAACAAATTAAAAATCCTCAGATGAAGACTAAATTAGAGATCCTAAAAATCAAAGGAGAAATTAATAAAATTGAAAGTCAAAGAATTATTGATTTAATAAGTAAGACTAGAAGCTGGTCCTTTGAAAAAAATGAATAAAATAGACAAAGTACTAGTCAGTATAATTAAAAAAAAGAAAGAAAAAAAACAAATTGACAGTATCCAAGATGAAAAGGGAAACCTCACCTCTAATGAAAAGGAAATTAAGGCAATCATTAAAAACTACTATGCCCAATTATATGGCAACAAATATGTCAATCTAACTGAAATGGATGAATACTTACAAAAATATAAATTGCCTAGACTAACAGAGGAAGAAATAAATTACCTAAACAACCCTATATCAGAAAAAGAAATTGAACAAGCCATCAAAGAACTCCCTAACAAAAAAATCCCCAGGTCCAGATGGATTCACAAATTAATTCTATCAAACATTCAAAGAACAACTAATCCCAATATTATACAAACTATTTAACAGAATAAGCCAAGAAAGAGTTCTACCAAATTCATTTTACGACACAAACATGGTACTGATCCCAAAGCCAGGCAGGTCAAAAACAGAGAAAGAAAACTATAGACCAATCTCCCTAATGAATATAGATGCAAAAATCTTAAATAGGATACTAGCAAAAAGACTCCAGCAAGTCATCACAAGGGTTATTCACTATGACCAGGTAGGATACATACCAGGAATGCAAGGATGGTTCAACATTAGGAAAACTATCTGTATAATTGACCATATTAACAAGCAAACTGACAAAAATCACATGATTATCTCAATAGATGCAGAAAAAGCCTTTGATAAAATACAACACCCATTCCTATTGAAAACACTAGAAAGTATAGGAATAGAAGGGCCTTTCGTAAAAATAATAAACAGTATATATCTGAAACCATCAGCAAACATCATCTGCAATGGGGATAAACTAGAAGCCTTCCCAATAAGATCAGGGGTGAAACAAGGATGCCCATTATCACCTCTATTATTTAACATTGTACTAGAAACACTACCAGTAGCAATTAGAGAAGGAAAAGAAATTGAAGGTATTAAAATTGGCAATGAGGAGACCAAGCTTTCACTCTTTGCAGATGATATGATGGTATACTTAAATAATCCTAGAGAATCAACCAAAAAGCTAGTTGAAATAATCAACAACTTTAGCAAAGTTGCAGGATACAAAATAAACCCGCATAAGTCATCAGCATTTCTATATATCTCCAATCCATCTCAGCAGCAAGAATTAGAAAGAAAATTCCATTTAAAATCACCCTAGACAATATAAAATACTTAGGAATCTAGCCAAGACAAATACAGGAACTATAAGAACACAACTACAAAACACTCTCCACCCAATTAAAACTAGATCTAAACAATTAGAAAAACATTGATTGCTCATGGGTGGGACGAGCTAACATAAAATGACCATCCTACACAAATTAATTTACTTATTTAGTGCCATACCCATTTAACTACCAAAAAAAACTTCTTTAAGGAATTGGAAAAAAAAATAACAAAGTTCATTTGGAAGAACAAAGGATCAAGGATATACAGGGAAATCACGGGAAAAAAATGCAAAGGAAGGAGGACTTGCATTCCCAGTGATTTACCAAAACAATTTGGTACTGGCTAAGAGACAGAAAGGAGGATCTGTGGAATAGAATTGAGGTAAATTACTTCAGCAGGACAGTCTATGATAAACCCAAAGACCCCAGCTTTTGGGACAAAAATACACTATTTCATAAAAACTGCTGGGAAAATTGGAAGACAGTTTGGGAGAGATTAGGTTTGGATCAACATCTCACACCCTACACCAAGATAAACTCAGAATGGGTGAATGACCTGAATATAGAGAAGGAAAGTGTAAGTAAATTAGGAGAACACAGAATAGTATACTTGTCAGATCTTTGGGAAAGGAAAGACTTTAAAACCAAGCAAGAGCTAGAAAAAAAATCACAAAATGTAAAATCAATAATTTTGATTACATCAAATTTAAAAGGTTTTGTACCAACAAAACTAATGCATACAAAATTAAAAGGTAAGAAACAAATTGGGAAACAATCTTCATTACAAAAACATCTGACAAAGGTCTAATTACTCAAATTTATAAAGAGCTAAACCAATTGTACAAAAAATCAAGTCATTCTCCAATTGAAAAATGGGCAAGAGACATTAATAGGCAATTTTCAGTTAAAGAAATCAAAACTATTAATAAGCACATGAAAAAGTGCTCTAACTCTCTTATAATCAGAGAAATGAAAATCAAAACAACTCTGAGGTATCACCTCACACCTAGCATATTGGCTAACATGACAGCAAAGGAAAGTAATGAATGTTGGAGGGGATGTGGCAAAGTTGGGACATTAATGCATTGCTGGTGAAGTTGTGAATTGATCCAAACATTATGGAGGGCAATTTGGAACTTTGCCCAAAGGGCAATAAAAAACTGTTTGCCCTTTGATCCAGCCATAGCACTGCTGGGTTTGGACCCCAAAGAGATCATAAGGAAAAAGACATGTACAAGAATATTCATAGCTGCACTCTTTGTGGTGTCAAAAAATTGGAAAACGAGGGGATGCCCTTCAATTGGGGAATGGTTGAATAAATTGTGGTATATGTTGGTGATGGAATACTATTGTGCTCAAAGGAATAATAAAGTGGAGGAATTCCATGGGGACTGGAACAACTTCCAGGAATTGATGCAGAGTGAGAGGAGCAGAACCAGGAAAACACTGTACACAGAGTGATACACTGTGGTACAATCGAATGTAATGCACTTCTCCATTAGTGGCAATGCAATGACCCTGAACAACTTGGAGGAACCTACGAGAAAAACCACTATCCACATCCAGAGGAAACACTGTGGGAGTAAAAACACCAAAGAAAAACAACTGCTTGAATACATGGGTCGAAGGGATATGCTGGGGATGTAGACTCTGAATGTACATCCTAGTGCAAACAACAACATGGAAATGGGTTCTGATCAAGGACACATGTAATACCCAATGAAGGAAGAGTGGGTGAAGGGGAAGGAGGGAAATAATGTGATTATTGTAACCAAGGAACAATGTTCTAAATTGACTAAATACACTCATTCAATTGGGAAAAAAATAAATAAAATTCTCTTATCTTCATCTCTGCCTCTTGGCTTCCATAATTTTGTTCAAGTCCCAACTAAAATTGTACCTTCTTCAGGAAGCCTTTCCTGATTCCCTTTAATTCCTGTCCCTTCTCTCTGTTATTATTTCCAATTCATCCTGTTTACAGATTATATTTCCATAGTTATCTGCATGTTGTCTTTCCTATTAGACTGTGAGTTCCTTGGGAGAGGAATTGCCTTTACCTTTCTTTGTATTCCCTAGTGCTTAGCACAGTGTCTGGCACACAGTAAGTGCTTAATAAATACTAAATCACAAACTCATTGGGTGAAGAGACATTTAAAACTGTCCTTAAAAGGATGAAAGGGTCATTTCCTTTCTCAAAGAAAAAAAATTATAGGCAATGGGGGTCAAGTGAACTTGACCAGGGTCACACAGCTAGGAAGTGTCTGAGGCCAGATCAAGGGAAAAATTTATGAGAAGTATATTCCAAGAAACTGGAAGAACATGAGCAAAGGCAACAGATGTGTTGAAAGATGCATATGTGTCTGATGAAAACTAATTAATCCAATTTGGATCACAGGGTTCACATTGTAAATTCTTGTGAGATAATGTTACAAATATAAAAACTTGTCTCCTTCATGAATTCCAAATCAAATAGAAAAATATTCATTTGGTGGTTGTATGTTAAAATCCCTGTACTAGGCTCTGAGAAAAATATTAAGGTAAATATGGCATTTTTTCCCTCATGGAGCTTATACTACAGATGGAGAAATTAGGCATTTGCCCACTTAAAGACTGCTCTCTGTATCTCATTCCTTTTCACTCCATATTATATCCTATGCAATGCTAACTGCTCTGATTGGTTAGTATTTCAACATAAATTAATCTTCAAAAATATCTGTCCTTTTCTGAATTCTCCCTATTCCATGGCTCTAGAACCACTTGGATACACACAATGTTTAGAGCTAAAACTGGAATTAACAAAGTGAATGAAAATAGAGCAATTTGTCCTTTTCCCTTTTTTGGAAAATGTCTTATTGATATCTTTTTAATATAATAATTATTTCTTAATATGCACTACACCCTCACTTTGGAAGCCCATAATTTGGAGAATGGTTGAACAAGCTGTGATGGAATTGTGATGGAATACTATTTGTGTTATAAAAATGATGAGCAGGAGGTTTTTAAAAAACTGGGAATATATTTATGAACTGATCCAAGTAAAGGGAGCAGAACCAGCAGAACACTGTATATAATAACAGCAATACTGTAACAATGATCAAATGTGAGAGACTTAGCTACTCTCGCATGATGAAATATGCTATTCACCTTCTTAGTGTGTACTGAAGCATACTTCTTCCTTATCATTTTCTTGAGTGTATAAGTATATATATATATTTTTCTTTTACAATATGACTAATATGGAAAGATATTTTGTTTGACATCACTTGTATAATTGGCATCATATTGCTTGTTTTTTCAGGCAGTGGGGGATAGGTTGCAGGAAGATAATTTAGAACTCAATATTTTAAAAAATTAATACTAAAAAGCTTTCAAAATATAATTGAGAAATATTTAATAAAATATATTTTATGTGAATATATTTACACATATTTGTATAATATGTATAATCTATACACACTTTACTTTAAACATTCTCTTGTAATGGTTAAATGAACATTGAGTAAAGCCACACTCAAGTTGACCCTGTTTTGATGACATACAGAACCTTATGACAACTTGAGTTCCCCACCTCTCTATGATATGGGAAATATATTTCATTATCTTTTCACAAGGTGTGTAATTTGATCATTGTAATTATTCACATTTAGCAGCTTTTCAATATTATCATTTACATTTTTGCAATCATGTCTTTCTTTTGATTCTGTTTTCTTTACTCTCTTAACAATTCATGTCTTTACATTTTTTCTTAATTCTTCAATCATTACTTATGATGAAATAAAATTCTAATACACTTATATACCAAAACTTGTTCAGTCATGCTTCAATCCACAGGCCCCCAGTTTGTTTCTCTTTTTTTCCTAATACAAAATGTTACAACTAACATTTTGGTACATAGGCAATCTTTATTTGAACTCTTTGGAATGTAAGGTCAGTAAGAGAATTCTATTTTCACAACTATAAAGTCTAGTACATTATACACACCTCATGGATTTTGAGGATTAAATGAGATAACATGTGAAAGTACTATAAAATATACAGTTGTACTATTTACATATATACATAGAATATACACAATATACATATGTACTAATATTTAATATAGAATTTATTATAAGTGGTAAATCTCCCCAGTCAAATTTTGTCCAAGCAGGACTGTCAGAGCTTCCTGTCACTTACCACTCTATATCATATACAAATTTTTCTTGCTAGAAAATAACTTTAATATATTCTTTTTAAATTTCTTTTATGTACTTCAATGTTTTGTATACTTCTCTATTTACTTATTCCTTCTTGCTTTACTTCACTTTTAAATTGCCAAAAAGTCTGAGATTAGGACATTGTTTCATATCATACCTATGTTCTCCAGAAAATTTCATAATGAACCAATTCAACAAACATTTATTAAGTACCTACTATATGCAAATCACTGTGTTGTGAACTGGGAAGACAAAGTTACAAAATTCAAGCCCTCCAGGCCAGAAGACTACATTTAACTGTGATAATTTACCTTTTTTTTTTCCATGTCAAGATAATACTTCTAGATAGTGAAAAACACTCAAAACTACTTTCTCTTTCATCACAGTGTGAACTTAATCAGATTTTAATGTATGTTTTGCCTTTCCTTAGAAAGAACACTTTTTCAACTCATTGATCTTTTGAATAATTCTTACTAAATTATGTGGTGAAAAAAAGGGGTCCTCTCGACATTCAGGTTTTATTTCCTACAGAAGTATTACCTTTTTAAATTTAGCAGTCAAGAGAAACTCATTTGGGATGAAACCTTGTCTACAAATTGTTATTGATTGATCTATAGTAATTTCCCCCAATCCTTTAAAATGGAAATCAAATCAAATAAAAATAAACATAGTTATATAATAGATACAAATCATTATTGATTGATCTCTATCTTAGTTATTACTTATGGCAAAGCTTCACTTTCCACATAAACTTATCACAATGTTTATTCTCTCATTATTTTTTCTGTCCCAAAAGAAATTGGATTTTCTTTTTGGTGTTTATAGTCTAGCATTTAGCTCTTCTACTGTATTTATTATCTCATTCTTTGACAAATCCATTATTTTCTCCCTAAGTACTATGTGAAAATGTCAATTATGCTTATGTTTACACCCATGCTTAGAGGTGGTTCTGATGGAAAACTGTATATTCATTTCAGCATGCACATTTTTAATCCACAAAGGAATGTTCCCAGGGAAAGAAGAGAAGGAAGAAATTACTTTGCCAACTAAGTTGAGGAAAAATGTGTCAAGAGACCAATTAATCCTAACTTCTATATTTATTGACTTTCCTACCTATTCAGCAACTTAAAGGGAAGTGTTTGAATATTTGATGCATTTGCCTGGCTCTAGCTTAATGGTGCTTCTGAAAATGGCTGAGATGACATAAGATGAAAATGAAAAACCTCTATAACTTACCAGATGTCAAGTAAGGTGGGAAAGATTCAATACAGATCTTCTGAGTTTGCTTTTTATTTCTGTGGCCTTGTTTACTTTTTAGGAATCCAGGATTGGACAATGTGGTAGGAAGAGTGTAAATGAAACTGAACATACCCAAATAAATCTGGCCTCCAGTTGTCCCCTTTCTGAGTTGCTGGAAAGGCAGACTCACTTCTAAAAATTCCCACATTCCCTCCATCAGTCCTCTCTTCATTCATTTGAATTATAAAAGGAATAATCATTTCCCACACATCAGCTGTGCAGTCAAGTAAGCATATTTCAGATTTCCCCTCTTATAGCTTATAAAATAATAGGTTTTATTTTCTCCTAAATCTTACATAACCTCATCACCAATGCCCTGCATTCCTTCATTATTTTAAGTACCCCATGAATTAAAAGTTTTAGTTTCATCCTTAATGTGTCCCTTGTAATACAGGTGTCTCAGGCAGGGGGAGAAGGATGGAGTAGGGAAGAGAAAACAGAAAGCTGTAGCTAAATGTATTTTTGTTTCCAAGGCAAAAATCATTAGCTCCCTCAAAGACCAAGTTCACAGAAAATCCATCCTTATAGCTCAACATCCACTGACAAACCTTTGATTTTTACAGCTGTGTATTAAACTTTCACTTTAAAAAAAAGTACACACACCACTTTCTTTTAGACAGGAGATTTCTGTTGTCCCATTCCCCATAAGTTCATTAAAAATATATAAGTGGTCCTTCCGAAGTTTAGTTGAATAATGTTTCCAATCTAATAAACTCTATGGATGAAAGTAAAAATCTTACAGTAAGAAATAAAACATTCAAAAACCAGAAAAAGAAAATAGTTAATGGATGAGCACCTCCTTTTTTGTACAACAGAGAGAATCTGGGCAATTACTTGTTTTCCAATTACCACCAAAAGGGGGAAAGGGACTCCTGGAAAACACATATTCAGATAAAAGTGATATTGCATTAGTTAAATCTCATACAAAAGCCAAGGTGTAAGTGCCCCTCTGTATCAAAAGCCCTAGCAGCAGACAGCCCTTTTCCATTTTCAGTCAGCATAACTCCCTGACTTCAAAGGCATCATTAAAAAAACAAATGCAGTGCACTGGTGCCAAAGGTATCTGGTCCCTTCCTGTGAGAAACAGCTAATGCCAGTGGAGCCTAATGAGTTAGTGTTCCATTTAAATGCTGCAAACTGCTGTTTTCGCTACCAGCTCCCAAGCAGTCGTTCCTTCCCATCTATCAGCCCAGCTTTGCTGAAAACTAAAGAGTGACTTACCATTGTGATCCTGGGTTTCCTCCCTCTGGAGATCAGCAGCCCGGAGCTGTTGTGGACGCACTGCTTTCAGAGCCACTCCAGGCTTTGGAGGCAGACAATGTTTTATGTAGTGAAAGTGTATCGCTACCGATTAGATTTCAGTCCCTCAATTGCTAGCCTTGGTGCTTTGGAAATCAGCCAAACCAAGCGATAAGAGAAGGGGTTGCAGCAAGCAATTTCAGAATTTGTCCCAGAACATGGGTTGAAAAAATAATTGTGCCTTGCCTTTGGCATTTTAGCCAAAGCTGAAGGGTTGCTACATTCGATTATGCTCCTTTTTTCCCTCTTTTCCTTTCAAATTTGTAGTTTCTGGAATGAAATCATAGCAGAATCTGGACCCAGGGGAGGAAGGCACTGTGCCAACTTCCACACCCAGATCTACCAAAACTCCTCTGTCCTGGTCGGTCACATTGTTGCTATTCCAATCAAAGACAAGGAGTATTCACTGCCTAAAGAGGAAAGGCAAAAAGAGGGGGCAACAATACCTAGCACTCGTAGTTACTATGATTTGATGCTTAGCAGGTGTTGGGAAAATTCTCTGAAAACAAAGCAAGAGCAGCAAGTCCAGGCTAAGGAAGTTATTTGCTACATGGCTGTTTAATTACATCACCAACAGACGGGGAATCAAAATTCTTTAATCCAGCTGTGAAACCTAGAACAAAGCCTTTTTTGATGAATAAACTGATAAACTCTTTAAGGACAATGAGCATGGCATTCTAGGTTCTCCATCTCTGTTTCAGTCTTATCAATACTTCATAAAAATATTATTAATAATAATAACAACAATAAAGTGTGGCACAATAGACAATGCCCATGATACTAATTACCTGTATGATCATGGACAAATCACTGAGGTTCCATGTCCTCACCTGTAAAATAGGTATAATAATACCTTCAGTACGTACCATACAATAAAATGAGAGGATCAAATGAGACAATGTAGTTTCAATCACAAATAACAAGTTGGATCTCTAGGGAACAGTTGACTACTTCTTCCAATGTAGTTCTAGGGGGTAAGACTGAGGGCCTTACAGATTGATCCGTAAGCTGTTTCTCATAAGATCCAAATTAGAATCCACTTCCCCAGTGATCAAATAACAAGGGAGAATTTTAGAATTGGCTTTTAGAAAGATTTACTTGCTACAATTCTATTGCTAGTATTGTTGGCCATTTCCTTCCTGGCTCACTTTCTCATCTGCTCCACCTACTGACTGATTGCTTTGTCCACACACTGGTACTCCCTCCCTCATTATGTATCACCTTTTCTAATTAGAATGTAAGCTCCTTGAGAGTAAGAACTATTTTTTTCTTGTTGTATTCCCAGTTTAGTACAGTACCTGGCATATAGTTGAGTGCTTAGTAAAAGAAGATCCATCCATCTAGTAAGAATAATTGGTACAAAACATTCTCCAAAAAGAATGAGACATATTCTCCAACAAGTACATATAGAATCTTGTAGGTGCCCTTTTAGAGACACAAGGCTGCATTTTCTCTGAAGATACGATCTCTAAAACCTTCCTTTCTTCAGTGTCTAACTTGGCTTCTCAATTCGCAGCTGAACCAATTTTTTGTTACTGAAAAAGTCTCTTTGATGACATGGATAATGGAAGAAGAGGAGAGAAGTGTGCAGTTATGTCTGGAAATCCCTGCTTTCTGATATCTTCTGGGTAGAAGCACATGAGTTGGTTCCTCAAAGTTCTCAAAGTGGTTTCTGAAACATTTCTGCTGGAACCTCCTTTTTAAATATAGAGATGTGTATGTTTAATTTTATCAACTGGATGAACTCATAAGATGTTCATATGATGTTCAAAGTATTTCACTTCCTTGAACCTTGATTAAGTTGTTCTTAACTAGTTTATGACTTTCAATACCCAACTAAAATGTTTTAGGCACATTAAAGTACTACATATGTGTCATTCATTACCTTTACAAACTTGATTATAACGACAACTTTCTTAGAACACTTTTGTACCTTTTTCTTTGTACTTCATGTTTTACCTAAAGTTATGAGTTTGTTAGTATGTTAGTATGTTAAAGTATGTTAGAAGATTGGTCTGCATCTGAGTCTATTCTGTATCCTAACCGAGCAGAGTGCCTTTCACATAGTTGTTATTACACAAATGCTTTCTGAAATAAAGGGAATCAATAACATATCTCTATAAAAAGTGTTAAGCACAGCTAAAAAATTGATTAGCTGCCAATAGGTTTAGGAACCTTTCCTTTCCTTTCCCAATTTACTCCTTGTTTTTACTACTGAATTGACTATGGAGGTGGGAGTGTGGAATAGCTAAGTGGTTTAGTGGATAGGGAGCCAAGCCTAGATACAAAAGTTCCTGGCTTCAAAGATGGCCTCAGATGCTTCCTAGTTGTGTGACCCTGGGCAAGTAACTTGACCCCAATTGCATAGCCCTTATCATTCTTCTGCCTTGGACTGGAGTATTGATTTTAAAACAGTATATAAGGTTTGTTTTTGTTTTTTTAATGGCCTTAGGCAAGTCACTTAAGTTCCCTGAGTATCAATTTACTCATCTGAAAAATAAAAGAATTAGACTAGATGGTTCTGAGGACTCCAGTAGTTTGAGATTGACCAAAATCCAATAATCCTAAAACCCCTGTGCTAGAATCTGTGGCCAATAGGATTTGGTAATCCAAATATATACAGCAACAGAGCTTGTAGGCTATATTTTCAATTCTTGTTAAAATCCTTTCTTGCCTGGAGCCCAATTTTCTTTATAAGGTTTACAAAGAGCTAAATTCAAGGGTGGATTTCTCCTTTCCCAGAAGGATAAGATTTGTTATACTGAAATACATGGCCTGCTCTGAGAGATGCATGAATAACATCCAGATAGGTTCAGTAGAATTCTGAAACAGAATTCAGATCACACAATACAATCTAAGCTGAAGACAAGAATCTGTTCAATAAATGTGGAATAATAGAAAGAGACTTAGAAGACTTAGAAGAGCTGGGGTTGAATCTTGGCTCTGCCACTTACTATCATGTGACTTTGAGCAAGTCATTTTTTACCACTCTGAAGTCTCACTTTCTTCATCTGTGAAATGGCAGGCATTAAGGTTAGATTAGATGATATCTAGAGTAACTTCCAGCTTTAAATTGTCTAACCACATTTTATTTTCATAGTCACTTTTATGACATCTATAAATGGAAAGAGTGAGGCGAACAAATAGAACTAGAACTCAACATAAAGAGATAAATAGGCTATTTTTTCAATGTAAAAATGCCATTCCACCAAAGCAAACCACAACATATTGTAGTGTTCTATATATACATAGATGATATTTGAATTATTGATTAAATAATTGCATGAGATAAACACATGAGATGCTGTATCCATAGGTAGAGTAGAAAAAAATAATACACTTGGATTCAGGAGAAAACTGAGTTTGAACTCTGGTGCTTACATACTTACTTGAAAACTAAGTATAAATAAGTCTCTGGACCCCTCTGAGCCTGTTTTCTTAACTGTATAAGTGATATAATACTATCTGTACTATTCACTTCACAGAGTATTTGTGAGAAAAGTATTCTGTAAACATTAAGTTGCTCTAGAAATGTAAAGTATCATGATGGATAGAGAGACAATGTATAATAATGGATAAAGAGCTAGCCTCAGAGTCATGAAGTCTTAAGTTCAAGTTCTACTTGTTGAGTATTTCTGGACTCTCAGAAGCCCATGGCAACTAACACGTTCTCTCTGTCTCTGTTTCATGTATATTTATATGTACATGTATATGTAGGTTTATATGTGGATATGTCTAAAAAAGGCATTTATATATATATGTCCATTTATACATTTATACATATGGGCATGTATGTATATATACCCCTGCATATATTATAGCCATTCTCTATTCTTTTACTCACAGAAAACAACTATTTGATGTGTATATTTATTTGTCATATAATACCTATTTATATTTATTGTACATATTATACTATAAACTTCTAGAAGGCAAGGGCTACTTCTGTTCATATATTTTAAAAAGTATTACCCAGGTATGCACTTAAAATTACCTAATGCCCAGTCTGGTTAAAATTTATAGTTTCAAATGTATAAATCAAATGAATAAGGAATAGAGTTTATTTAGGTTTCTAGTTTGGTTGGGTTTTACTCTACCAATATCCTAAATGAGGTTTAAATTTCAGTAAGCTGCCAACATAGGTTCAAGTGTATAAAGCAAATTTTGGTAGATAAGAGAAAGGGCTTATTTTCATCATGTACATTTGGTTTGGTTGAGTTTTATTCTACCAATATGCTAGACTAGGTTTGAAGTGAAATAAATTACTAGTGTCCCAACCAGCCATGCAGATGACTAGATGAATAAGTGTAGTGTTTAAGTTTGCATGCTTTCTTCAGTGTAGTAACAACTGCCTACACTGAGGAAGATTAAAAACCATCTAAACGTTGAGTTAATGAGCTGCTGAAGCTCAGAAAGGTAGAGGAACTTGATAACATGGTCACACAGCTGGCAAATATCAGAGTCAGAGAGGTCCCTACAGAATTTTTATTTTTTCTCTATTTATTGTTGTGAAAAGAGTAAACTGCAACTCTCTTACAGATGACTGGAATGATTTTTTTTTTGTGATTTGTGTCATTTTTACATGCCAAAGTATTTCAGAATTTGATTCTCTTCAAGATGTGCTTTTTATTTTTGTTAATGTCTGTCTGTA
Organism: Monodelphis domestica; assembly: GCF_027887165.1. Classification (NCBI taxonomy): domain Eukaryota; kingdom Metazoa; phylum Chordata; class Mammalia; order Didelphimorphia; family Didelphidae; genus Monodelphis; species Monodelphis domestica. The sequence goes on along the minus strand of NC_077228.1, from coordinate 144,801,556 downwards.
CTACATAGTATAAATACAATTAATGCTTTAATAAAACTGTATTAATGACATTTTCTTTGCCAAACAGATCCTGCAATAACTTTGAGTTCCCTTCTCTTTAACCAAAATAAATGTTTATGAAAACACTTTAAAAATCCAACATTTTTTCTTTCTATTATGCCATATTGCTTCTCACACTGCCTTAGTTTACTTTCATAAAACTCTTCAGGGTATAAAGAGGGTTTCTATATTATCTAGTATTTGAATTAGAATTGTATAATAATGCTTCAGGATCCCCATCTTTTTTTCAAGTATTAAATGGCAAACAAAAAATAGTATGTGCTTGAAGTGGATGATAGCTGAAGTAGGTCTAGTAAATGTTTTCTGATTGATTCATTTTTTAAAAGTTGTTTTTAAGTAGTATTTCTACTATACTTGACTGCTATGGACTATAAATACTTCACTGCTCAGGAATCCAGAAGCTTTCATTTCCTTCCCCCTGATCAAATTTCTTCCCTATGCTTTCTACACTGAGTTCAATTCCCACCTCTTTCATCAAATTTTCTCTGATCATACCACCTATGGCACCTATGGAATCACAGTACTTAAATCTTACTACTCATTTGGCAGTTATATAGTATCTTTAAATATCTTGTTGTAAAAATTGATTTAATCCTTGCGTAGCTATTTACCTCTATCCTATGAATATTGTCTTCTAATTGGGCTATAAATTTCTGATGCTAGGGATCATGACCATATTCCCATTTGTGTCCTTCATGATCCACCGTAGTTAAGTTTCCACAAGTGAATATAACAAATAAATACTTGAATGTATGGGAGAATCAATGTTAATGTATATTAGTGACAAACAATGGGTGCTGAGCTTTTTCTAGCCACTTAAAAATATTAAAATATGATCCCTACTTCCACAAACAACCTGGTAAGAGGATGGGCAACATATCCAAATTACATTTTCAAAATTGAGCAATTTAAGATTTCATCAGCATAACCCTTTTCCTCAACTGAAACCTTTTGGCAATTTAGTTTTTGAAGTTATTCCACAAGATCAATGATAAAACATACTACTTATTTATTACATAGAGTTGATGGATGTAGGGAGCAGAAAGAGACAGATACTTTTGCATAAAACAATTTAGGGAATTGTTTTGCTTGACTGTGAATAGCTTGATATATATTAGAAGAAATTTTCTTTTCTTTTTTTAATAGAAGAGGATGGAGAGAAAATTGATTTCTTTCAAATTTTCAAGGAAACACAGAATTGAGAGGGATGCAGAAATGCTGCATTGAGATGCCTCACTAAGCAGCTCTACTTTGTTTATAAGAGACTACTCCCAAAGTAGGAATATTCTGTAATTGCAAAATCAGTAAATGTAATTTATCTTTTTCTTTATTTTTGGAAATTTTTATTTAATTAGTCAATTTAGAACATTATTCCTTGGTTACAAGAATCATATTCTTACCCTCCCCTCCTCCCACTCCTTCCCATAACCGACATGCAATTCCATTGTGTTTTACATGTGTTCTTGGTCAAAACCCATTTTCATGTTGTTCATGTTTATACTAGGATGGTCATTTGGAGTCTACATCCTCAATCATATCCCCCTCGACCCATGTAATCAAGCAGTTGTTTTTTCTTCAGTGTTTCTACTCCCACAGTTTTTCCTCTGAATGTGGATAGTGTTCTTTCTCATAGATCCCTCCAAGTTGTTTAGGATCACTGCATTGCCACTAATGGAGAAGTCCATTACATTCGATTGTACCACAGTGTATCAGTCTCTGTGTACAATGTTTCCCTGGTTCTGCTCCTCTCACTCTGCATCAGTTCTTGGAGGTTGTTCCAGACCCCATGGAATTCCTCCATTTTATTATTCCTTTGAGCACAATAGTATTCCATCACCAACAGATACCACAATTTGTTCAGCCATTCCCCAATTGAAGAGCATCTCCTCATTTTCCAATTTTTTGCCACCACAAAGAGCACAGCTATGAATATTCTTGTCCAAGTCTTTTTCCTTATGATTTCTTTGGGGTCCAAACCCAGCAGTGCTATGGCTGGATAAAAGGGCAGACAGTCTTTTAGCGCCCTTTGGACATAGTTCCAAATTGCCCTTCAGAATGTTTGGATCAATTCACAACTCCACCAGCAATGCATTAATGTCCTGACTTTGCCACATCCCCTCCAACATTCATTACTTTCTTTTGCTGTCATGTTAGTAAATGTAATTTAAAAACAAAACACATCAATACAATTTTTTTTTAAAAGGTTACTGTCACTGAAAAAAATTTAGCATCCTTTCTCCTACTTGATAATGAACTTCTCTGAACTTGCTTAGGCTAGTCTTTATGACAGAATCCACACTTTAGGTCTGACCTTATCATCCTCATTCTCCATTCAATAAACTGCAGTTGGTTACTATCACCTCCAAGATCAAATGTAAAATCCTTTCTTTGGCAATCAAATCCCTTCATTTTTTATTTAATTAATTGATTTAGAATATTTTTCCATTGTTATATGATTCATGTTATTTCCTTGCCTTACTCCCACCCCATTCCCATAACCAATGAACAGCTCCACTGGGTTTTACATGTGTCATTGGTCAAGACCTATTTCCATATTATTAATATTTGCACTAGGGTGATCATTTGGAGTCTATGTCCCCAATCATATTCCCATCGACTCATATGATCAAGCAGTTGTTTTTATTCTGTGTTTCTACTCTCATAGTTCTTTCTCTGGATGTGGATAGCATTCTTTCTCATAAAACATTCAGAATTGTCCTGGATTACTGCATAATCAGATCCCTTCATAATCTGCCCTAACCTCCAGTCTTCTTACACCTTGTTCATGTTCAGTCACTTTTCAGTCTTGTCTGATTCTTTGAGAAACCCCATTTGGGGTTTTCATGGCAGAGAAGTGGTTTGCCATTTCCTTTGCCAGCTCATTTTCCAGGTGAGAAAATTGAAGTGAACAGGGTTAGGTGACTTGCCCCAGATCACACAGCTAGGAAGTGTCCAAGGCCAGATTTAAATTCAGGAAGAGGAGTCTTCCTGACCTCAAGCCCAGTCCTCTATCCACTGCAACACCTAACTGCCTATATTTATACCTTACATTCTCCCAAATACTTTGTGATCCAGTAATACAAGATTCCTTGCTATTTCTTGGACAAGAATAGAGCATCACTTGACATGGTGTATTTTCACTGGTTGTTCCCCATGCCTGGAACACTCTCTCTACTCATCTTTTCCTGGTTCCCCTGGCTTTCTTCAAATCCTCTCTAAAATTCCATCTTCTATTGGAAGTGTTTATCAATCCCTCTTAATTCCAATGCCTTTCTTCTTTAGATTAACTACAATTTATCCTGTATATAGCTTTAAAAAAAAACAACCTTTGTTTACTGTCTTAGCACCAATACCAAATATCAGTTCTTAGGCAGAAGAATGGCTAAGCTAGAAAGGATTTCAGATGTCATCTAGTCCAGAGGTTTCAAACTCACCAAGGCTACATATACAAATCCTGCCCCAGGTTAATATGTAAATTTGACATGTATAACAAATTTTAAAATATAACATGAGATAATGTTAATTTGTGATTTTTGAAGTTAATATGCACATTTGAGTGCACTATTATTGTGACAATAGTATTCACTATTGAGTGAAGTTAATATGCACTAATCTAAGTCAACATCCTCCTTTTACCAATAAGGAACCTAAGGCACAGAAAAAGTAATTTGCTCAGGATCACAGAGACAATAAAGGGAAGAACTGGGATCCAAACCCAGTTTAAATCTATTAAAGTTTAAAATTGCACTACATCTCTTAGAATACTGTGTGTAAGTAAGGGATATCATTATCATTTTCTTTATAGAAAAAAAACAGGTTTATTTATTTGCTATCTAAGGAATTTATCATAAAGAGAAAGATTTTATGAGCCAGGATTGATATCTCTCCTACTGTAGCCTTCAGACTGAATAGGGAAGAGAGTAGACCCTCTTCACTACTGATAAGCTTCAACAAGGCACCAGGAAACTTCAAAGAAGATAGGCAACTGGCTTATATTTTCCTTTCTCTCCTATCCAATAATTTAGACTCTAGTTCCACCCCTTCTCCTTCAGTAGATAATTAGAAATTAGCCTAGAAGTACTCTTTCATTCTAGTACATCTCCTAACCAAACAACAGCAGATAAGAAAATCTGTAATAAAGTTGAACATTATAACTTAAATTCATATACAGAGTAATGCTTCCCTGAAGAGCAACAAGAGGACTATTAACATTTGTTCTACAGTTGTGACCTGATCACAGAATGGTTTGATTTGATTTGATACTGTCTCTCTTGGTGGTCAGCATCAAAACCAAATTGAACCATTATTATCATATTCCTCTAATTCTATGAGTTTCTTTTCCTTTTTTTAAAGTACAGTCATACATTATCAAGTTTAGCACAAGGGAAGAGAAATGAGAATATGAAAATTTTGCACTATGCACATTTCTGGAATGGTATATAGAACTTGAGGAGAGGCAAGGTGGTAGGGCCGAGGAAGAACAAGAAGAACAAAAGAACAAAAAAAAACTTTCCAAATTGCTTAGTGTTTTTTATTTCCCTTGTTGTTCAGAATCTACAACTTTAGCTCATTTTTCTATCACTCATCAAATCATAAGGCTGTGTATGAAAAAGATATCTTTAGGTAGATATAAGCCAGGAAGTTTGCACTAATTTTCTGTTACATAAAGTTTTGTATCTGAGATTCACTAGTTAATAATTCCATTGATTAGCCATTTAATTTTAAATCAATAAGAATCCCAGAGCCTTTGAGTTGGAAAGTACCTTAGAGGTCAACTAGTTCAAACTGTCTTATCAATTTATATTCACTCTTTGTCTCTTCAATAAATGAAAAAATCAATCAGCTTTCAATTTTTCACTTAGTTAGATGATCCAGGATGACATTTTAATCCTGTGCTATCTTCCTTCGAATATTTCCTTCCCAAAATCTAGCTAATGTGAACTCATGGAGTGCAAATTAATTTAGATATATACCCAAGTAAAACAAAATTAAGAATAAATCTAGTTATTGGTATGACTCTGTAATTCTCTACCAAAAAAAAATAAAAACAACACAAAAAACCCTTCAATAGTGCCTTCCAGAATCATGTATAAATAACCTGAATTTTCCATGCTCCTGTTGCCCAATAGAGGGCATGAATAATTGAGAATTGACATTATTTTACTGATCTTCCTCAAAGAACTTCTATAATACATGAGATATCTATGTGATCCACTAAAGTACAATTATAGGTTATGAACATTTTTATCAGTAAAGAAGAAAACAATAGTGGACCAAATACTACTTTTGAAGTCTTTTCAAATGACTGTATACGGACATACATTAAAACTTCAGTGAATCTGATCCTGAGAGCTGTGACAATGATCAATGAAGCAGGGAGTTTTTCTCTTTAGCAGAATATAGATAGAGCCCTCTTGTAGCTCCAGGGGAAGATTGGAAACAAGGATGGCTCAGAACCTTTCAGATGGAAGTGCTGCTGCCATGTGACAGACAGGAAGATAAATTATCATGAAGATCAGGAAGGGAAGATAGTCTTTAATGGAGATGGGAGAGAGGGAACTAGGTATTATAGCATATGAAATTTAATTTTTTTAAGTCAAGAGGCTTTGGGGTAAATTATATATGAGACAGACAGTGCAGTGGATAGAGCACTGGGCCTGGAGTCAGGAATGCCTGAATTCAAAATTGACCTCAAATACTTACTAGCATTGTGGCCCTGGCCAACTCATTTAACCTCTATCTGCCTTAATTCACTAGAGCAGAAAATGGCAAACCACTCCAGTATATTTGCCAAGAAAATCCATGGACAGTATTGGTGCTATGGTCCACAGGATCACAAATAGTTGGATATGACTGAGCAATAACAAGCAAACTGAGTTTAATTGACTTGTTCAAGATCACAAAGGAACTAATTAGTAGAGTCATGAATTGGACCTAAATCCTCTGACTCCAAACAAATGTTCTTTCCACTATACCATCTGGTTAATATTTCCCTTCAGTAAAGTTGTTAGGATTTTCTAATCACACTTCTGAGATTATCCAACCTTCCCTTCCCCTACCCCAGTTATATCATCCAAACCTTTTGGGATGGCTCTGTCTCCTCTTACCCACTCCCTGTGTGGGTGGCTCCACTTCTATCATGACTCCATTTTTGTGGAACAATGAAATAAATGGTTATATACTGCTTTTAGTTTACATTTTATTGTATTGTAGCTCTTAACAGTTTAAATTTACAGATGTTTAATGATGACCATTTATATGCTATTATGCGTCATCTGCTTTAGTCATCTCAGACAGCAGTGTCATTGTGGTTCTATAGTGCACTTTTAACCCTTAGCCCAGTACTATGGCTATGCCACTCAATAATAAATACTAGATGAGATTAAAAATGAAGAAACATGGTGGCGGCAATCATACAGGCAGGGAGGCATTTTAAATACAGTCTCAAGAAAATCAACAATTAAAATTCAGGTACCAATTCCCTTTAGCACAGGATGCTTTTTAAAATATTTTCTATTTGATGAAATTAAAATTCTTGAGAGAAAAAAAAACAACCGATGCTTTCCTGAACCAAAAAACAGCTCATATTTACTTCGTGAGAACATTTATAATATGATAAATATTTTTCAACACAGAAATAGATGAGAAAATTTCAAGTGTATTTCAAAATGGATACAGAGTTGCTCTGGATAACCTCTATTTACAAAAAGTTATTTGAAGAAGAAGCTTAAAATGTAACCTGACAAGCTATACTTTTTGTCATCATAATTGCATTGTATTTCTTGTTTAATTTTTTTACAGAAATAACTATGAGGACATCTTTGAAAATTATCTTTCCCTCGGACCCTTCAGAAAGACATATCATAGCAATTCCCTAGATCAGAAGAGAGAATTCAGGATCTTTCTAGTCCTAGTTGATGATTTCCTATTTCCATTTCCAAAAAATAGATGACCATACCTACTTTTCACCACAGGAGGGAGCCGCAGTACCATGAGGGCATAGATCCCCATCTTTCTGTAAATAGCAACAAAATTATTGCTTCCTTTTATGTAGAACGACTTAATCATGTGCATTTAAATACAGGCGAAATATATAATCAATTTGTTCAAAACAATCTTTTTAAAGCCAATGTTAATTGTCACAGTTTATGAATATATGTGCTTATAAATAGCACACATATGAATACATTTCTGGATTTCAAGATTCATTTTCTAGAATCTAATTAATACTAACTTCTACAAAATGTGTAAAGGTCTACTTAAATGAGTATAGGTTAGATTTTATAAACATGGAAAAATCATTAATGTGTTTGAACTTTTATTTAATGAGACTAATCATGTGGAACTCATTGGATTGATTTCAACATGAGGTAAATGTAATTCATCTCAAGTCCCCAAATCATTTAGCACAAATGGATATTCCCCAAGAGAGAAGGGTGTGCTGAGGCATGGACAATTTTGTAATGGAGAACAAGTAGTTTAATGACATGAACTCTCCTCATTAACCCTTTCACCAGATTAAAATCTAGATATACTTCTTTTATTAAGCTACCCAAACACACCTAAATAAGAGTTGAAGATTTTAAGCTTACTTAATGAGATACTTTTCCCATGCATTTTTGAAGGAAGGAGATTTTTGTAGATTAATCAAAATTAGAAAGCTCACTTTTATAGAGCAGTTCTACAAAGTTAGTCAGAGAAAACAAAATGAAGATTCCAATCACTTTCTTGGACTTTTGGTTATCCAAGCCTCTTCTTATCTAATGGACTTATCTATCTTTTCTAATTTCTATTGCCTTCTATATTCCTGGATTGATTCCCTAGGGCTGCCTCTAACTTCACTGTTTTTGTCCTTTCTCAATCTCAACTTCTGTAATGGTGATGGGCCAAAAAGGGGGAGGGGGGCAGGCAGAAGTGGGGGAAAGAAAAGAAGGTGCTATACCAAAGACTTGACTTAGAAATTATCACTTCTATCATACCTTATTAGCCCAACAACTATTTGGAGCTTCATTGTTCCTACAGCTGTTTATAACTCACCTATAAGAGTGCCTAAAATTCCTACTGGGGAATAATTCCTTACCCTTTTTATGGGCTATGCAGTGAGATTTTGTTTATTTTTCCAGTGTCTATGATTCAGTCTCCTCTTCATATTAAAAATACTTTAAAATTAATACTATTATTCCAATGTGTCAACTAGTTAAGATAAAGGCTCTAAGGGCACAGGGTACAGAATAAAAGCAAAAGAGCATGCTTCACATTTATAAATAATTTGGTATGACAAATACAAGATGTGACATTAGATAAGTGTTTACAAAAATTGGGGAAAGCAAACTCAACAAAAGTCAATAGTATGATATGACAGACAAAAAAAAGCTAATGTGATCATTAACTGCAAAAGGGAAGCATGACTCACAGGACATAATCAAACTATCTTGAGTATTATTTTCAATTCCGGGCACTAATTTTTTAGGAACATTATTTATTGATAAACTGTAGTCATCTAAAGGAGGACAAGCAAGATAGGAATGGCCTCAAGATCACTAATTAATCATTGATCTGCAAATATTTATTAAGGAACTACTCAGTCAATAAGCAGTTATTAAACATGTATTATTTGTCAAGCACTGTGCTAAGATACAAGGAAAGGTAAAAAAAAAATAGTCCCTGTTTCTAAGGGAGACAATATGCAAACCACCATACCTATTCAAGATTTATATATGATATAAATTGAAGATATCGGGGGAAGGCACTAGAAAGAGAAGGTCTAGGAAAGGTCTTCTTCTGAAATTTGAAATGAGACTTGAATGATGATAAGGAAGCTAGAAAATTGAGATAAAGAAGAAGAGTATTTCTAATATATGGGATATCTAGGGAAAAGGTACAAAGACAGGAAATGGAGTGTTATGTGTGAGAAAGAGCAGAATGTATGTAGCAATTGTGAAAAGCTTTTATTGCATTGTTTGATCCTAGTCTTGCACAACTGAGAAACTGGACTCTTGTCTACCTCTGACCCTTAACTAAAGATCTAGGATATGGTGATCAGAAACAGGACAGGTCCAAAGATCTGGAGTTTTCTCACAATTGTATATCTTATGTTTTATCTGAAAACTGGTTATATTGTTAATCAGTTATGTTTCCATGTTCTTTTGATTGAAAACTTTTGGGAAGATGGGATACTTCTGATTTTAGGGAATTGCACCTATTTGCCTTCCCCCTGCCAACTTGGGAAATCCCTAATCTTTCCTCCAATTAGAAATCAGATTACCTAATTTTATATCCTGTTTAATTGTTTTTCTTTAATTAATTGGTTTTATTTGATTAATTGTTTTTAATGTATCAAAAATCTGTAACTCCTCATTATTCAGGGTCCAGTACCAATGTTGAGGAGTCCTGGTCCTGATTTGTTGAGCTTATGATATACATTGCTTAATAAATTGATATGCTTGAAAGCTCAAACCTTTGTTACCTCAGTTACTTCATCTTTTACTTGCTCACAATGGTGAGAAAAAGTCAAGGCATATACTAGGGTATAGGTTTGAGGGGGAAAAGATGTGTTTTATTTTAGACATATCTATTTTGAGATGCCTTCATGACATATAATTCTAAATGTTCAAAAGCCAATTGATAATGTAGACCTGAAGCTCAGAAAGGAGACTGATCTTGAAATCATCTGTAAAAAGTGAATAATTGCACATCTGAGAGGTCAAGCAATCACCAAGATTGAATCAAACAGGGATTCTTTTTTTTTAAATAAGAGTTTATTTTTCTTCCTATTATATGTAAAAATATTTTTAATGTTCATTTTGTTTTAAGTTTGGAGTTCCAAATTCTCTTGATTCTTATGGCTCTTCCTCCCTGCCCTCCCCATTCCCTGAGGTAAGCAGTGTGATATAGATTTTGCATGTTCAGTCAAGTAAAACATTCTTCCATATTAGTCATTGTGTGGAAGAGGAGGAGTAGGAGGAAGGAGAAGGTAAGGAAGAAGAAGAAGAAGAAGAAGAAGAAGAAGAAGAAGAAGAAGAAGAAGAAGAAGAAGAAGAAGAAGAAGAAGAAGAAGAAGAAGAAGAACAAGAACAAGAACAAGAACAAGAACAAGAACAAGAACAAGAACAAGAACAAGAACAAGAACAAGAAGAACAAGAACAAGAAGAACAAGAACAAGAACAAGAACAAGAACAAGAAGAACAAGAAGAACAAGAACAAGAAGAACAAGAACAAGAACAAGAACAAGAAGAACAAGAAGGAATTCTTTTTTTTTAATAAGAGTTTATTTTTCTTCCTATTATATGTAAAAATATTTTTAATGTTCATTTTGTTTTAAGTTTGGAGTTCCAAATTCTCTTGATTCTTATGGCTCTTCCTCCCTGCCCTCCCCATTCCCTGAGGTAAGAAGTGTGATATAGATTTTGCATGTGCAGTCAAGTAAAACATTCTTCCATATTAGTCATTGTGTGGAAGAGGAGGAGTAGGAGGAAGGAGAAGGTAAGGAAGAAGAACAAGAAGAACAAGAAGAAGAAGAAGAAGAACAACAACAACAACAAGAACAAGAAGAAGAAAAAGAACAAGAAGAAGAAGAACAAGAACAAGAAGAAGAAAAAGAACAAGAAGAACAAGAACAAGAAGAACAAGAACAAGAACAAGAGAAGAACAAGAAAAACAAGAAAGGAAAGGAAAGGAAAACATAGTCTCTTTCAGTCTGCATTCAGATCCAATCTATTCTTTCTTGGAAGACAGAAGTAGTTTATCTTGGGATTGTCTTGGATCACTGCATTACTGTGAATATCTTGCTGTGTACAATGTTCTTGTGCTTCAATTTGCATCAGTTCATGCAAGCTGTTCTAGATTTTTCTGAAATTATCCTATCAAGCAGGGATTCTTGATTATTTTATAGCATGGACTCCTTGGGCAGCCTAATGAAGTCTATGGATATCTTCTCATAATAATATTTTAATTATTTTAGAATATATAATTAGAATATATATAATTTTAGAATATATAATTATTTTAAAATACACAAAATAAAATGCATAGGATTTTTAAAAATTATATTAAAAACTTATAAAAATATTTTAAATAATACCACATTTAGAGATGCTAAGTTAAAAACCTCTGGAAAGAAGAGAAAAGAAGCCCTAGCACAGAGCCAAGATAACCATAGTGAGGGTGATGGATGATGGTCCAGCAATACCATCTGAGAAAAGGGGAGTCAGATAAGTAGAAAAAGAACCAGGTAAGATTAGTGTCATGAATATCTAGACAGGAGCAAGAAACCAAGAAGTAGTTATCAATTGTGTCAAAGTCTACATTGAGGTCAAGAAGGATGAGAACTGAGAGAAACCATCAGTTTTCTACTATTATCAAGAAAAGGCTTATGAGTCATAGTTCAACAACGTTAATCAGTCTAGACATAAGAAGATTAAATTATTAATGGTTGGCCACATTTAGAGTCAACAATCTAGGTTATGCTTAAACCAAAAAAGATCTATCTTTGAAAAAAAATTTTTACTACTCTCTTGGAACTCTAGGATATCTCAATTATTTTAATATTCTTCATATTGAAAATAAGAGTCCTATACTTCTCAACAGAGAAATGTGTGTGTGTGTGCATGAATGAAAGCAAGAGCAAGTTTGTATTTCAGAGGAGAGAGAGAGAGAGAGAGAGAGAGAGAGAGAGAGAGAGAGAGAGAGAGAGAGAGAGAGAGAGAGAGAAAGAGAGAGAGAGAGAGATTGAGAGAAAGAGGGTGGGGGAGGGATAGAACATGTATATGTATCATGTCTAGCTTTATCCCCTAGACTAAGAACTTATAGGAGGTTAGAAATAGTGGAATGGAAAGAACACTGGTTTAAATCCTGTTTGACTATTTAATACCTGTATGGCCTTAGGCAAACCATTTTCTCTCTATAAGTCTGATTCAGCATCTGGAAAATGAAAGGTTTGAACCAGACGATCTTTAGCCCTCCTTCTCCCCTAGTTTAAATCTTTGATCCATGATCTTGCTACAAACCTCTCACTTTGCAGATGAATAAATTGGTGGCCAGAGAGAGAAATGAAGTGACCTATTCAAGATGAACACCTAGGTCAAAGAAAGGGCCTTTGGAAATTCTAAGCAACTGTCAAATTCCTCCAGGCTCAGTTCTGAAATTACTGCATTTATAAAGCAGTATTGATTTCAATGGGATGTGGTTCACATCATTGTAGAGAAAAATGAAATCATTTGGGGATGACTTGATAAAATGTGAAAATTCTACAATCCTCTAACTTTCTTAAAGTGTCCCTCTGTCAGAGGAAGTTTTTACTTTTCTGAAGGCTGCCCAAAAAAGTATTCTTTAAGGATTCCCATGAGAATCTTCTCTTTGACAATTTGGAAGCTATCCAAACCAACTCGCCTCTATGCCAATAACTCAAGGAGGAAATAGAATTCTTTTCCCTTATTATCTTGGGATGCTCCAGCTGTATGTGAAGATAGGATGAGATTCAAGTTACAAGAGAGCAGGAAAAAACATGTTGCTTGTCTCCAGAAATTACCTAGGTAGGCCACTAGGTGGCAGAAGTCCATGGTTATCAAAGCTACTAAGGTGGTTCACCTTGACACTTCTCAATCTTTTTCAAATTAAGCTCTGTTCTGGAGTCTTAAAAGTCATATCATCACACCTATCATTTGGGTCATTGTGACAAACAATTCCATAGGAAATCCCCAAAACAAATTATCCCAGAGCCTGACAACCCTAAAATATCCAAAGACAAAAATATATCTTCAACATGCAAAGTCAAGCCAAAATTTGTACATTTACTTCTATTTCAACTGTTTCACAGGAAAACAAAGGCTGGGATGCCAGCAGATACAGAAAGTAGGGAGAGGATGAAATCTGTTATTTTCATAATGAAATCCTTCAAAATATTTTGAGCTGTAGAACAGTCCAGGCTGACAAATAGGATAGCTAGCTTCTATTGTCACTTTACACATCCCTTCAGATGTATAGCCCATACCTGAAAAGCCAGAGCCAATTTTAAAACTACTCCTAAAGCTCTGGTGTGATCTTTCTAATGCTTTTCAGAATTGTGATGACAAGACATTGAATTGGTGCCTATGATATAAGTGGGTGATGATGGGTTCATCCCTGGACTACAGAAAGGTTACTCTGTAAAAAGGTAGCATTTTTACTACATTGTTCCATAGGAAACAAAACAAAACAAAAAAAGAGATGGGAAGGTCCTGATACAAGAAAAAATGTAAAAAAGGATAGACTCTACTATTCTCCATGTAATGACAAAAGATAGAAAGGAAGCATCCAAGCACATTGGGTGTCTGAATGTCTTTTAACAGATTTATGGGAGGCTATGAGCATAAGAAGCTGATGGATGACTTGCAATTTGGAGCCCTCGAGGAAGTGCCCATATTGGTGAGACTGCATCTAGCAAAGTTTTGAAAAAGTCTTCATGAGAGTAAACATTCAGTATCTACTTAGGTAATCAATTTCTACAAGCCAGGATTAGAATTCAGAATTCCTTTCAGACATGGCTAAAATCAGAAAGGGAAAGCTATGCTTCCAAAATACCATAACCCAAGCCCAGAAGTATGGTTTATCTCAGTGAAATTGGAATTCATCCTGCAAAATATACAATCTAAGAGCTCCATATTGGCAAAGATAGATATATATATATCTTTTTATTAAATTTTAAATTAATATTTTTATTTATTATTATTAAAATCAATAAAATTTTAAATTAATAATTTAATTAATTAATTTAGAATATTTTACCATGGTTACATGATTCATATTCTTTCCCTCCCCTCCTCCCTTCACCCCTTTAGCCGACATGTAATTACATTGGGTTTTACTTGTGTCATTGATCAAGACCTATTTCCATATTATTAATATTTGCATTAGGGTGATGATTTAGAGTCTACATTCCTGATCATATCCTCATCTACTTTTGTGATCAAGCAGTTGTTTTTCTTCTCTGTTTCTACTCTCACAATTCTTCCTCTGGATGTGGATAGTGTTCTTTCTCATAAGTCTCTCAGAATTGTCCTGGATCACTGCATTGCTGCTAGTAGAAAAGTCCATTACATGTGATTGTGCCACAGCGTATCCATCTCTGTGTACAATGTTTTCCTGGTTCTGCTCCTTTCATTGTGCATCAATTCCTGGAGGTTGTTCCAGTTCACATGGAATTCCTCCAGTTCATTATTTCTTTTAGCACAATAGTATTCCATCACCAACAGATACCACAATTTGTTCAGCCATTTCCCAATCAAAGGGCAGCCCCTCATTTCCCAGTTTTTCATATTGGCATATATTGAAATGAAAATGTTATCTCAGCCATATATCATTATTGATTTATGCTTATTATCGCTTAAGATAAATGCTATAGACTTCTGGTCAAGATGGCGGTTTAGAGAAAGCTAAAGTCCAGATCTCCTGAAACCCTTCCTTACCGATCTCAAACCAAATGCTCCTAGGTCACCGAAATCCAAAACGATCAACAACATAGACCCCGGGAGTCCTCCTCCTGGACCTGGACCTGAATCAAAAGGTACGCACCCCCCCAAAAGCCAGAACCCGAGACCACTTGGATCTAAGGGGTAGGCATAAGGAAGGTCCTAGGACCCATCCCCCTTAACCCAGAGTGCTGAGTCCGAGTCTGAGGCAGCAGAGGCAACCTCAGAGCCCCACGGCCTGCTATTCTGAAGGCCACTTCCTGAAAACAACCTGATCCAGTCGAGGGGGCACCCACACAGCAGGGAAACAGAGAGAGACGGGGGAGCTCTTAACCCCCTGGGAGGAGCACTCGGAGCTCCAAGAAGCCATGGCCCCTCCCCCTCAGAGAGCAGGGTCGTCTGGAACAACAGCAACCCTCAGGGCTGGCAAAAGGGCCTCAGGAGCCGGCTATTCTGAAGGCCACATCCTGAAAACAACCTGACCCAGTCAAGGGGGCACCCAGACAGCACGGAAACAGAGGGGGGGAGAGCTTGTAACCCCCTGGCTGGATCCTTCCATTGGAGTCTCATGAAAAAAGTCCCTGCCTCAAGGCATACTAAATTCAACCCAGAGAAAGCTAATCTCATTAGGAGCCCTCTGAGCTCCAGGAAGCCGTGGCCCCTCCCCCCGAAGAGTGCTGCAGCTGACCGGCTAAGGCACAGGAACAAGAGCCAAGCTAGGCTTAGAGCGTGGAAGTAAGGCAACTGAGAAGCATAAGAAGGGTGCCGAGGAGAGGAGGGCAGTAACAGGGACACACCAGCAATTCCTGGCTCCCCAGGAAGACAGAATAACAACTGCATAGAACTGACAATCTGCCTAGGGCTAAAACCTCCGAGTGCCAGACAGAGATAAGAAAAGCTAATCCTCCCCACTCAGATAGAGATGGCAAACTACACAGAAGCACAAAAGCCCCCAAATTCCAAAAGAAACAAGAAGGAGGGGGCAACTTTGGACACATTTTATGGAGCAAAAATACAAAACACAGAGGATATAGAAGAGGAAACACAAGCAAATGCTTCGATACCTTCCAAAGGAAATGGAAACCCTCCACAAACCCATGAAGAATTTTAATCTGAAATGATCAAAAAGATGGAAGCCTTCTGGGAGGAAAAGTGGGAAATAATGCAAAAGAAATTCATGCATCTACAAAACCAGTTTGATCAAACTGTAAAAGAAAACCAAGCTTTAAAGCAAGAACTAATAAAGCAAAGCCAAAAGACCAAGAAATTAGAAGAGAACATAAAATATCTCACTGACAAAGTGACAGATTTGGAAAATAGAGGGAGAAGAGATAATTTAAGAATAATTGGACTTCCAGAAAAGCCAGAAATAAACACCAAACTTGACCTCGTAATACAAGAGATAATCAAAGAAAATTGCCCAGAGATTGTAGAACAAGGGGGCAATACAGCCACTGACAAAGCTCACAGAACACCCTCTACACTAAACCCCCAAAAGACAACTCCCAGGAATGTAATTGCCAAATTCCAAAACTCTCAAACAAAAGAAAAAATCCTACAAGAAGCCAGAAAAAGACAATTTAGATATAAAGGAATGCCAATCAGGGTCACACAAGACCTTGCAAGTTCTACTCTAAATGATCGTAAGGCATGGAACATGATCTTCAGAAAAGCAAGAGAGCTGGGTCTTCAACCAAGAATCAGCTATCCAGCAAAACTGACTATACACTTCCAAGGGAAAGTATGGGCATTCAACAAAATAGATTTCCAACTTTTTGCAATGAAAAGACCAGAGCTCTGTGGAAAGTTCGATATCGAAAATCAAAGAGCATGGAATAGATGAAAAGGTAAATATGAAGGAAAGGGAAAAGGAAAAAATGTTATCTTCTTCTTTTACTCAAACTCTCTTCTATAAGGACTACATTTATATCAATCTATGTATACTAACACGTTTAGTTAGAGAAGAAATCTTAGAAACAATTAATAATTTCATCGAGGAAAATGACAATGGCGAGACATCCTTTCAAACCCTTTGGGATGCAGCCAAAGCGGTAATCAGAGGTAAATTCATATCCCTGAGTGCATATATCAACAAACTAGGGAGAGCAGAGATCAATCAATTGGAAATGCAAATAAAAAAACTGGAAAGAGATCAAATTAAAACCCCCCAGCAGAAAACCAAACTAGAAATCCTAAAAATTAAGGGAGAAATTAATAAAATCGAAAGTGATAGAACTATTGATTTAATAAATAAGACAAGAAGCTGGTACTTTGAAAAAACAAACAAAATAGACAAAGTACTGGTCAATCTAACTAAAAAAAGGAAGGAAGAAAAGCAAATTAACAGCATCAAGGATGAAAAGGGGGACAGCACCTCCGATGAAGAGGAAATTAAGGCAATCATTAGAAATTACTTTGCCCAATTATATGGCAATAAATACACCAACTTAGGTGATATGGATGAATATATACAAAAATATAAACTGCCTAGACTAATAGAAGAGGAAATAGAATTCTTAAATAATCCCATATCAGAAAACGAAATCCAACAAGTCATCAAAGAACTTCCTAAGAAAAAATCCCCAGGGTCTGATGGATTCACCAGTGAATTCTATCAAGCATTCAGAGAACAGTTAATTCCAATACTATACAAATTATTTGATATAATAAGCAAAGAGGGAGTTCTATCAAACTCCTTTTATGACACAAACATGGTACTGATTCCAAAACCAGGCAGGTCAAAAACAGAGAAAGAAAACTATAGACCAATCTCTCTAATGAATATAGATGCAAAAATCTTAAAGAGGATACTAGCAAAAAGACTCCAGCAAGTGATCAGAAGGGTCATCCATCATGATCAAGTAGGATTTATACCAGGGATGCAGGGATGGTTCAATATTAGGAAAACCATCCACATAATTGACCACATCAACAAACAAACCAACAAGAACCACATGATTATCTCAATAGACGCAGAAAAAGCCTTTGATAAAATACAACACCCATTCCTATTAAAAACACTAGAAAGCATAGGAATAGAAGGGTTGTTCCTAAAAATAATAAACAGTATATATCTAAAACCATCAGCTAATCTCATCATGGGGATGAACTAGATGCATTCCCAATAAGATCAGGAGTGAAACAAGGATGCCCATTATCACCTCTACTATTTGACATTGTACTAGAATCACTAGCAGTAGCAATTAGAGAAGAAAAAGAAATTGAAGGCATCAAAATAGGCAAGGAGGAGACCAAGTTATCACCCTTTGCAGATGACATGATGGTCTACTTAAAGAATCCTAGAGATTCAACCAAAAAGCTAATTGAAATAATCAACAACTTTAGCAAAGTTGCAGGATACAAAATAAACCTGGATAAGTCATCAGCATTTCTATGTATCTCCAACACAGCTCAGCAGCAAAAACTAGAACAAGAAATCCCATTCAAAATCACCTTAGACAAAGTAAAATACCTAGGAATCTATCTCCCGAGACAAACACAGGAACTATATGAACACAACTACAAAACGCTCTCTACACAACTAAAACTAGACGTGAACAATTGGAAAAACATTAACTGCTCATGGATAGGATGAGCCAATATAATAAAAATGAACATCCTACCCAAACTTATTTATCTATTTAGTGCCATACCCATTGAACTCCCCAAAAATTTCTTTACTGATTTAGAAAAAAACATAACAAAGTTCATTTGGAATAACAAAAGATCAAGGATATCCAGGGAAATAATGAAAAAAATCCAAAGGAAGGTGGCCTTGCAGTCCCAGATTTCAAACTATATTACAAAGCAGCAGTCATCAAAACAATTTGGTACTGGCTAAGAGACAGAAAGGATCAGTGGAATAGACTGGGGGAAAGCGACCTCAGCAAGACAGTATATGATAAACCCAAAGATCCCAGCTTTTGGGACAAAAATCCACTATTCGATAAAAACTGCTGGGAAAACTGGAAGACAGTGTGGGAGAGATTAGGAATAGATCAACACCTCACACCCTACACCAAGATAAATTCAAAATGGGTGAATGACTTAAACATAAAGAAGGAAACCATAAGTAAATTGGGGAAACACAGAATAGTATACATGTCAGACCTTTGGGAGGGCAAAGACTTTAAAACCAAGCAAGACATAGAAAGAATCACAAAATGTAAAATAATTTTGACTACATCAAATTAAAAAAACTTTTGTACAAACCAAACCAATGTAACTAAAATCAGAAGGGAAACAACAAATTGGGAAAAAATCTTCATAGAAACCTCTGACCAAAGTTAATTACTCAAATTTATAAAGAGCTAAATCAATTGTACAAAAATTCAAGCCATTCTCCAATTGATAAATGGGCAAGGGACATGGATAGGCAGTTCTCAGATAAAGAAATCAAAACTATTAATAGGCACATGAAGAAGTGTTCTAAATCTCTTATAATCAGAGAGATGCAAATCAAAACAACTCTGAGGTATCACCTCACACCTAGCAGATTGGCTAAGATAACAGCAAAGGAAAGTAATGAATGCTGGAGGGGATGTGGCAAAGTAGGGACATTAATTCATTGCTGGTGGAGTTGTGAACTGATCCAACCATTCTGGAGGGCAATTTGGAACTATGCCCAAAGGGCGACAAAAGAATGTCTACCCTTTGATCCAGCCATAGCACTGCTGGGTCTGTACCCCAAAGAGATAATGGGGAAAAAGACTTGTACAAGAATATTCATAGCTGCACTCTTTGTGGTGACCAAAAATTGGAAAACGAGGGGACGCCCATCAATTGGGGAATGGCTGAGCAAATTGTGGTATATGTTGGTGATGGAATACTATTGTGCTAAAAGGAATAATAAAGTGGAGGAATTCCATGGAGACTGGAACAACCTCCAGGAAGTGATGCAGAGCGAGAGGAGCAGAACCAGGAGAACATTGTACACAGAGACTAATACACTGTGGTATAATCCAACGTAATGGACTTCTCCATTAGTAGTGGTGTAATATCCCTCAACAATCTGCAGGGATCTAGGAGAAAAAACACTATCCACAAGCAGAAGATAAACTGTGGGAGTAAAAATACCGATGAAAAGCAACTGCTTGACTACAGGGGTGGAGGGGATATGACAGAGGAGAGACTCTAAACTAAATTATAATGCAAATATTAACAACATGGAAATGGGTTCGAATCAAGAACACATGTGACACCCAGTGGAATCACGCATCGGCTATGGGGGGTGGGGGGGAGGAAAAGAAAATGATCTATGTCTTTAATGAATAATGCTTGGAAATGATCAAATAAAATATTATTAAAAAAAGATAAATGCTATATTGAGAAAGAGAATAGAAGATAGAGGAAGCAGATAGAACAAAGTATAGATAGGCCAAAGAATATAAGGAAACTAGAATTGCAAGAGGAAGCTATAATGGCAATAAATTTCTTTTTTTTCGAAAACCTTCTAAAATCATTCTCATAGGAAGTAGGCATTTTGCTCAGCGTTGGTTGTAAGGTCTAAGAAAGTGTTCAAATAGCTTAGAAACCAATTAAAAGGTAAAGTAATTCTGTGTGATTTAGCAAGTGTATATGAAAAGTGATAGCAATGTCACTGGATCACTGTCAGGATTATGACCTAGACCAGCATTGGCAAAGGTTTTCAAGTTCATGTGCCCAAATTGCAACTTCAAGCTGCTTGTGAACCCCCCACCCCCACCCTACCCCCTGAACATTATTCCAGAGAGCAGAGGGAGGAAATGCTTGCTTTAGGTGGCTGGAGAGAGGGATAGGACATGCAAAAAATTATCTCAGGCACTGGGAAGAGGGGGAATGGAACAGCCCCCTCATCTCCCATACCATGTCCCCTTGGTATGTGTGACAATACTTCACAACTGCTGATCTAGGTCCTCTAATTCTAGTGCACTTAGTATTCTTTCCATTTTACTAACTACCATTCAAAATATTAAGGTGCCTCCGAAACAAAAACGACACTGTTCATGTATCTTGCTAATTTCCAGGACTCTTTTATACCTAATTTATATAGCACCTACCTCCAGAGTTCTTGGGAGGATGAAATAAGATCATTGTGGCAAGCACATAATAAGAGCAACAGGTTAGTTGTTATTACTATTTTATCATTATAATTATTATTACTTAGACTATAAGCACCTAGAGGGTAGGTGCTTCATCAGCTTCATTTTTCTTTTTGTATGTCTAATATATAGAAAAAGGACTCATAGTGGGAATGTTTGTTGATATCGAAATTAAACACTGTAGATGTTATAGGCACTCAATGTCTGGATTCTGTGTTGTATTCACTTGTTTTTCAATTTACAAAAAGGCTTACCTATTGCCACCTTAGGTTCAATGAGAGACATCTGAGTTCAAGAGGACTTAAAACAAGACAGTGATAAAAAGGCTTGGAAGATTTTCTTGAAAAACACAGAAAACATGAAAAGGAGAGGAATTCTATAGGGTCACCACTAGGGCTATCATACTTTTGTGAATGCAATTAGTTAAAGATTGCTTTCAGGGAAAAGGAAGTAGTATTTGTAAATGTAATCCAAAAAGCTAGGCTCAGAATTTTATCCTAAATTCAGCAACCTAGATATGATGATTTATCTCAATAATTATGGATGCCAAAATAAAGAGCTTTAGGGAAAACTCAGAAGAGGTTGCTATGAGAATCAAATGAGTTAATCTATATAAAGCACATTTCTAACATCAAAATTTATATTAATAACAGTAAATAGTTTTTTTTTAACAATAACTGCCAGTGCCTTCTAAATGACAAAGTCTAGGACTGAAGGGACAGGATATCTTCACTCTTGAAATTATAATACTAGGGACTACTGTAGGGTCCATAATTCTAATTATAAAATCAAGAGTTTTCTCTCTGTCCCAAAGTGAAATACAACTACTCCATCTTAATCCAGTTCTAAATACTAACACAGTGCATCATGAAATTAAATGAAACAATACACAAAAAAGTACTTTTTAAAAATCTCCCAGGCAGGTGGGTGTGATCCATGTAGGCTATAACTACTTAAGCAATCAAATAACAATTATTTGGTTGGTATTTCTGAAACAACCTAAATGAGTATAGAGGATTAGTATAAAACAGTGTGAGGTAGAAAGCGAAGGACCAAAATAACATAATAAAATGTCCCTCCACAATATTAACACAAATTTAAGACTATATAAATGAAGGACTGCTATTAAAAACCCAGGGGGGGGATTTCAAAATTAGAATACCAACAAAACTAACTAAACTAACTGAGAAAGGTAGGAAAATAATAAAGACAGAAAGGTTAACATTTAACTATTGTATTAGTGCCCCCCAAACCACTTAAACCAACAAAAAAAGAGGAAAAAGATAAGTTGAATTGGGCACCTACAAAACTTAGCAATGTTTGTTTTCATGTTTTTCCAATTACAACTCCAAAAACACCTGAATAACAACCAATGTCCAACTCCTGAAGAATTTAATGTATCACAAAACTGTAATTAGTATGTAATTTAATTAGTTCTCTTTCTGCTGTTGCATTCCAATGGTCTACTAAACTATGTGAATATTTGTTGTTTCATTATTTGGGGTCTTGTCTGACTTTTTGTGACACCTAGAATGGTTTGCTTCTCTAACTTACTTTGCAGATGAGGAACTGAGGAATATGCCTCTCTTATGGAGCCCAAGTAAATTCCTGAGGCAACCTTATGGCAACTCCCACTCTCATGGAGAAGATGCCCTAGAGACTGGCTACATCTACTCATCCAGGTTCTAAGGGATCAAGGGTGAGTCTCTAATGCCAACATTTAAATTTCTCTAGGTCTCTCAGCTAGTAACTGTCTGAGGCTGGATGGTAACTGTCTGAGGCTAGATTTCAACTTAGCTTTTCCTGACACCATATTGGTGCTCTAACCACTGTGCAATCTAATTTCCCACATGTGACTGTAGGTCTTTAATTTAGAAACCATACATTCCTTGATCTGAGGAAATATTATTCTCAATTGATAAAGGATAAATTGGAAGAAATAAATTTGAAAAGCAAGTTGGACACCCTAAATAAGAAAAGTCTTGATTATTGTTCAAGAGAAGTTTGGTGATGAAAGTGAGTCCCACTCTAACATACAAGAATAAGTGGGAGGAGGAGAAAGGAACAAGCATTAATTAAGGGCCTCCTATATACCATCCACTGTGCTAAGCACTTTATAAGTGTTAAAAAGAAAGGAGAGAGAAGATTAAAAAAAGGAGGAATAAAGAGGAGGGAGATAGGGTAGGAGAAAGTTGTTTCCTCAAAGAGCCCCAGAACCAAAGCACTACTAAACCAACCTTTAAGGACATTTCAAGATTAAACAAATTGAATATAAGTTCCTTTAAAAAATAATGACTAGCCCTTGGCTAGCTTCTCAAATATCACACCGTAAAATGTAAGAATATGTAAGAAACTGAGAGGGATAAAATTTAGGAACCAAAACATAAAGTACATTTTTATAATTGCTTCAAAAAGAATTCAAAGTATGGGAACAGCAAAAAGGGCTCCTCCTGAGCTTAGGCAGAAAAAGACAAGAAGATGTCTCAGGCTTGAGGCTATACACTGGGCAAAGAGTAGGAACAAAAGTCAATAGCAACTATGTGACTCTGACCCTGGGGTGGGGTCTTGAAAAAAGAATTCTAAGTATTTTCACAAATATCTCATAGGTCTTACCATCTTTTTACTAGAAACTCTTCCCATCCACTCCCAGGTCCTGCTGTGGTACAGCATAAAATACGATATATTATAAAATTTTGAAGAAAAAAAGAGAGCAACATTTTAAACATATAATTAAATGACATCCCTTGGGGAATGCCAAAATGTCTAGGCATGCTGCCAATCAGCTTGTGCCAGGAAAGCAGTGGTTAAGGGAATGTCCAAGGGCAAGACAGAAAATAAATCAAAACTGCCAAATGTGGGTTCTCATATGCCCAGGATTTCTTTTATGGTGTGGTCTTTGAATAATGTTGGCCCCTGAAAACCTCATCCAGTACTGTAATACCTAGAAAGAGCTGTTTTATTGTTTTTAAAAGGGTTTTTTATCTTTTATTTTTGCATTTCCAGAATTTTTCTCAATATCCCTCTGAATTCTCCTCTTAGAAAATATCTCAGAACTAGCCTGAGGTAGAGGCATCCAGAGGCTTCTGAAGGTATGGTTCCATTTTAAAATGAGAGTGTGGTCCAGAAGAAAGAGCAGAAGACTAAAAATAAGATGATAAAAGTAGGTTTCTAGTTCCAATTCTGCCATTAACAAGTTTTATGAGTTAGGTGACAACTGCTTTGTGCCTCAGTTTTCTCTTCTGTTCAATAATGGTAAGATATGCTTTAACTTCCTCTCAAGTCATGAATTTCAGGTAATCTAAGGATTCTAATTTTTTTTTCTCCTCAATATGTTTTTCAGGTCAGGTGTTTTCACTGAAATATATTTCATCCTTTTTATTTTATTTATATTTTTTTAGTAAGGACACTGGCAATTAATAATGTTATTAATGTTTCATTTTCTGTCTTGATTCACTGATTTCTGGAGAACATATTTTATATGGGTTACATTTATTTTTTTTATTTCAATAAGCAATATTGCCTTAAAAATAGCAAATAGCTGAGGAGAAAATGAGAATCCAGAGAATATGACATCAGATACATCCAGGTTAGATCCGCCCAAGAATATTTTTCTGCTCCTAGCTTGGCTTGCTCTTCTTCACAGTTTCATGTGTGAAATTCTTTTCATGTTTTTCTTGGATTTTGTATTTTGATGTCAGATTTTCTTGTTTAGTTCTGGTTTTTTCTTTACAAATATTTGGAAGTCTTCTATTTTGTTGAATGCCCATACTTTTCCCTGGAAGTATATAGTCAATTTTGATGGGTAGATGACCTTGGTTGTAGACCCAATTCTCTTGACTTTCTGAATATCGTATTCTAAGCCTTGTGGTCTTTTAGTGTGGAGGCTGCCAGAACCTGTGTAATCCTGATTGGTGCTACTTGATATCTGAATTTCCTCTTTCTGGCTTCTTGTAACATTTTCTCCTTAGATTGGAAGCTCTTGAATTTGGTAATTATATTCCTGGGGGTTGTCTTTTTTGAATTTAGTGTAGCGGGTGATCTTTGGACTCTTTCAATGTCTATTTTGCTATCTTGTTGCAGAACCTCAGGGCAATTTTCTTGGATAATTTCTTATAGTATGGTGTTAAGGTTTCTGTTTGTTTCCAGGTTTTCAGGTAGGCCTATGATTCTCAAATTGTCACTCCAAGATCTATTTTCAAGTTCAACCACCCTACCAATGTGACATTTTGTGCTGCCTTCTAATCTGCCATTCTTTTGACTTTGCTTTATTAATTCTTGCTGTCTTATGAGATCATTGGCTTCTACTTACCCAATTCTAGTTTTTAATGACTGCTTTTCAACTAAAATCTTTTGATTTTCCTTTTTGGTTTGATTTATCCTGCTTTTCATGGCTTCCAGGAGGTCATTTCTGCTCTTCAATTTGCTTATTATTTCATTTGATTTCTGGGCTTCAATTTTCAGGTGGGAGATTCTGTCTTTTAAATTATTGTTTTCTTTTTGAAACATTTCCCACTTTTCTTGCCACATCTCTTCCATTTTTCTCATAACCTTGGATTTAAAGTCTTCAAGAACTTGTAACCAATTTGCATTTTTTTCAAAGGTTTGGATGTGTAATTGTTTGTCACCTTCTGCTGTCTCTTCTTTAGTCTGGGTTTTTTTCTGCATAAAAATTATCGAAAGTCAATGTTTTCTTCTTGTTTTTTTGGTGTTTGTGGATTTCAGTTCCTGGGAGTTGGTGGTCATTGCCTTGTTCCTTCCTGGTCAAATGTCTAAGTGAGGAATGTGGGTGATCTTTGTATTGGGGTCTGTATTGCCCTGAGGATATTTTCCCCAGTCCTCAGCAGTGTCCAGCTGCTCTTAATGGCAGGTCCAATCCCTTAGAATTTAATGATTGCCTGGAAAGAGGTCTGGATGTGAAGTGTAGGCAAGTCTCTGTGTTGAGAGCTGGAGAGGTTTTAGCCAAGGGCTTTTTTGGTTCTCTGTGGCATTTTTCTGTGAGTCATCCCTTTTCCCCAAGCTCTGCAACCTACCTCAACATTTCCTCAGCCTCCCAGTGTTCTGAGTCTAGTTCTCTTAGGGGTAAGTCTGTGTTGACCTCAGCCAGGCTCCCTCCTAGAACTTAGAAGTTTGTCCTGTGCTTGCTCAGATTCTGGAAAGATGGGGGTGGGGTGATAAGTTTGCCCCTTAATGGGGGAAAGTTTGCCCCCTTTTAGAGTGGAAATGCCCTAACTTTGCCTACCTTCTGTGCTGTGCCTTACTATGGAACTCCTTGGCTCATTTGATTTTGGTTTTGTCATTTTGAGGCACTCTGTCTCAATTGGTGGAGAGGAGAAGAGCTCTGCTTCTACTGGGTATCCATCTTCCATTTCATCCTTTTTAAAAGAAGATTTTTTAATGTTTTTTTTAATTTTATTTTGCTATATCTTATAATTTCATAGAGTTACTGCCTTCCATTTGGTTCAATCTAATTTTCAGGAAGTTTGTTGCTTGGGAAAGTTTTTGTACCCCTCCTGTGCCAAGCTATTATTATTACTTTTCAATTCTTTCTTCTGCATTTCTCACTTCTTTTCCAATTTTTTCCCTCTGGTACTCTTATTTTATTTAAACACACATATGTATGCATATATATATATATATACATATATATATATATATAAAAGCAATTTAAACTCTAAAAATCTCTCTTTCTGGAATTCTACTTGAATTTGTTCTTTAGCTAATGTTTTTCTTTAAAAAAAATTTTAATAGGTGTTTTGGAGTCATTTCCTTCTTCTGGATTTATATCTTGAATATCCATATTGCCACTATGATTTTTATAACAGGATTCTTCTTTCAGATTGTTTTCTAACTTTAGACTCTATGGTAGGGATTGACTCTGAGTCCTTCTGGAGGAAGGGTCTAGCTGACCCTGTTGTCGCATTCTTAGGGTATTGAGTGTTACGTTATCATATCCTTGGCATTCAGGAACAGTCCAGACATTGGAGCTGCAAGGTTTCAATGCTCCCCAAAGGGTATGATCCATGGCAAAATATGATTGCTGATCCTCAGTCTGACTTCTGCAAGATCCTGACCTGGGATCTGATTTGAGCAAAAGTCCACTGCTACTTGACTTAGTTGCCATCAGCCTACCCTGACTTTTTTCTCTAAAGGCTTCAGATTAGTTCAGAAGTCGGAACTAAGGCACTGCTCTGCTCCTGAGTTCTAAGCCAAACTACTTTGCTTACTTCTGGTCTTTCTCTTTCCTTGGTGCTTCCTCTTTGCCAAGGCAAATGGAGTCATGAAAAATTGGACATGTTTGAAAAGGAAAAAAGTGTCTGATCAACAAATGTGTGTGATATGAAACTTTAGTGCAGTGTGCTTTTCATTTTTCTTAGTGATTTTGAGCTTCCTTATTAATGTTAATAGTTTCTGGTTCTGTTCAGAAATGTTTATTTATATGCTCTAAAAATTAGTTTTTACTCATCTATTTTCATTGTCTAAATAAATATCAAATCTCAAACATTTATTAGAAGTATCACAGGATAGGACCTATGATCACTCCTTTTTCTTTTAATTTGGAAATTTTTATTCAATTAATTAATTGCTATCATTACTCCTTACTTATACACATGGGTGCCTTTCTCAGTCTGTCCTGGATCTGTGACATAGAACTTGTAATGAGTGACAGAGCTTCTAGTTGGCACCTGTTCCCACTCATTGTGTGAGTTCATGATTCCCTGGTATGAGTTTGAGAATTTCTCTTACTCTGGTACACAGTCTTTCCCTGTGCTGGGGTGTTCCTGGCAATACTCCTCTTCTAGTGCCTGCAGATCTTTTTGTCTATTTCCTTATGTCAATCTAGTCTGGAAAAAATGACTCCTTGATTTTTTTTCTTGGATTTCTCCATCAGGATTTCATCTGGAATGTTTTCTAGATTTGTTTAGAAGAGTTTTCAAGGGGATCTTGGTTATACTTCTTGCTACTTCCCTTCCATCTGGGCTCTGCCTCATATTGTTTCTACATAATAATCACAACATTCAAGAGGCCAACAAAAAAAAGACATTAAAATAACTAAAAATGCATAAATATTAGCAAAATATATTTGATATTTGCATAGAATAAATTATAAAATTGTCATTACAGAAATACAGGACAACCTGAATATCTAGAAGAATATTCAGTGTTCATACCTGGGCCATTCAAATTTAATGAAAATGCCTCAGTTAATTCACAGGTTTAACGTTATTCTAATCAAACTAAAAAAATACTTTATAAGGCTAGATAAATTAATAACCAAAATATCATTTGGAGGAACAAAATATTTCAGAAATCTTGATGACACTAGTAATTTATTTAGACAATGATATTTATTAATTCAGATAATGAAAACAAGTATATGAACAAAAGCTATTCCTCAGAACTTACATATGAACATTTCTGAATGGAACTTCAAACTATTAATAGCCATAAGAATGCTCCAAATTACTAATTAAAATGAAAATCATAATCATAATTCCCTAAAGTTTCACATCAGACCCATTTGTTGATCAGTCACTTTTTTCTTTTCCAATCATGTCCAACTATTCATGACTCCATTTGGGATTTTCTTGGCAAAGATAATGAAGTGGTTGCCATTTCCTTCTCTAGCTCTTTTCTTTTAAGCAGACAAGGAAGAAACTAAGGCCAACACGGTTAAATTATTTTCCCAGCATCACATAGCTATAAGATATATGAAGACAGATTTGAACTCATGAGTCTGAGTCTTTTTTGGCTCCATGCTCAGCACTTTATCCACTGCACCACATACCTGCCTCATCCTCACCCTAACCCAACAAGTTAACAAATATGAACAAAAGTTGGAATAGTTAATATTGAAGGGGTTTAAAACGACATGTTAACCAATGTATGATAATTATAGCTATAAACTGGTCCAACCATTCTGAAAAAAAAATTAGAATCATGCCAATAAAATGACTAAAATGGCCATACTTTATGATATGCTGGTCACCTTCCTATTCAATTACCCCAATGAGGTAACTAGGTGGAAATGGTGTATACACCAAAATATTAATAGTAGCAGTTTTCATGGTAGCAAAAAATAAAATAAAATAAAACAGGAAACAGTAGATGTTTGTTAACAGAAGAATTGCTAAATAAATTATAGTACATGAATATAATAGAATATTACTATGTCAGAAGAAATGACAAGCATGATGAATGCAGTGAAGCATGGAAAGACATAAAACTGATGTAAATAGAGCTAGACAAATAGCATATGTAATGATTTAAAAAAGGAAATGGAAAAATAACAATCACAATAGAATATTGTGTTACTATAAAGAACCAAATTAGTTTCAAAGAAAAAAAAAATCAGCACCCCTCACTCCCTTCTTTGTAGAAGTATGGATCTACAAGTATGGAGATTTTTAAAAATATATTTATTGTTTTTGCATAATTTTTGTGATCTCTTTCCTCTTTAAGAATTTTTGTTCTAAGGATATTCTTTGAGGGGAAATTATAGGGAAATAAGGGGAAATATAGATTTTAAAAGATGATATAAAACCAAATTATATGCCTAAGTATAGTTTTTATTTTGTTCTACAAAAATACATATTTTTTTAAAGTTGAGGGGATTTTGTGAAGAAAGTATGTGATACTGAACTTGAGCTTTAGGAAATCAGGAAATCCTGAATATCAGTGGTGAGGAAAGAGCATATTCTGAACACAGCAGCATTATTATATGCAAAGGCTTGGAGAAAGGAAGTAGAATGTTGTCTATTCAATAACAATCAAATCAGTTTGTCTGGACTGTAGAAGACATGAAAAAGAGTAATTTATAATAAGCATGGCAAAATCTCCACTTAAGCCATGTCATCTTAAAACCTGCTAAATTAAAGTATTACTTTCAATTTTAATTGATTCATCCAATTCTTTGGTGCAATCTCACTTTTAAGTCTCAGAAGTGAATCATCACACCCAAAGTCATCCTTTTCAAAAGTTTACATTTATTTGAGTGAAGCTACCACCATCCAAAACATTTTTTTAATTCCTCCTTTGTAATTGCCTTTGGCATCTTCATGAAACCAACTCTCTTACAAGGTTATTTTAACAAAAACATTTTATAAACTTTATAGCACTGTCTAAACAGGAGTAAGATCAATATAGGTAATAAAAAATAAGAATATCTGACTTGTTAAGTGATATTGGTGATCTTGAGGGTAGTTTTATCATGCCAGAAGCAATCAAAGCTCCAAGCCAAACATGAATAACTCACCCTCTTTATTAGTGACATTTATATTGATCTTATATAATTTATTTATTGATCCTATTTACAATTAATTGAGTTTGTCCTCTAACTGCTTAAGTCATGGCTCTTTGTCTCTGAATTTGGATCAGAGATTCAGCTGACCTGTAATGTGTAAAGTTTAGAATGGCATCTGTCTCAAGGAATTTAATTGACCTTGGAACACACATATAAACACAAGGGGATTTGGGCCTAATATCTTTAAACCACCAAGCCATCCTTCAAGGATGTCTGACTTATTGTGTAAAATGGTTAGTTTTGTATCTTTTGATCTTGCATCTGGACTTTAGCAATGAGCACTTCTGAGTCTCATGAGAGAAGAGCAGAAGAGAGAAGGTCAGAGCACTTCTGACCAATCGTAATCATGTTTGTACCCAGTGCCTCAGCTCTGTAATAAATTATGCTTTCCTTAATCCTATGATGTCTATAATCCCATGATTCTAGTCTTAGTTCTGTCCTCCCCAAAACTGATATAACAGGAAATATCCTTTTGCTCAGGGTCTTTGGCAGAGAGGCAAGCCATTAACCTAGTTACTGATAGGCAACATTCCACCTGCTAATAAATGTGAAGACAATTGCCTCAGTGTTTCCTTTTGTTAAAGTTTCAAGCACAATATTAATACAGTATGTAACTATCATCAAATTGTTCCTATGTTGTTATTTTAAATTTTATTTGTATCTTTTTTAAAAATTACTTTCATTTCTGAAAAAATTTTCCTAACTCAAAAATCCATCCCTTCTAATAAAGAGAAAGGAAATAGCTTACAAAACCACCCAATCCCTCAGTTATGACTCATGGTCTATGCAGTATTCTACATTCATAATCCCTATCTCCGAAATGAAAGGAGGGAAACACATTTTCTCATCTCTTTTGTGGTACTAAGTGTGGTTGTCACAATTAGACAGGGTTAATTTTCCACTTTTTATAATTTTTATCTACGTTGTGGTAATCATTGAATATATTGTTTACTTTGCTCTACTTGTTTCAATCTGAATCAGTACACATGTTTTACTATTTTTCTCTGAATTCTTTATATTTATATATTTTGTGGTATAATTGTAGTAATTGCCAAATTCCTTAAAGTCATATCCTGGTTGACTGGCATTTAGTTTGTTTTCAGTTCTGTGCTATCTTAAAATGTGCTTTTATGAATATTTTGGCATACATGAGATCCTTCTTTCTATCTTTGAACTCCCTGGTGTATATGCAAAGCAGTGGGGTCTCTTAGTCAAAGGGTAAGGATGTTTTAGACACTTTCTTAATATATTTCCAAATTGCTTTTCATAATTATTAGATTAAATTATAATCCTACTAAACAACGTGAACTCTTTCCATCTTTTGTCATCTTTACTTAATTGTTGGAGGTAAAGGGAAACCTGAGAATCTGGATTTCTCTCCTTATTTGTGATTTAGAATAATTTTTCATGTAACTGTTAAGAGTTTGCAATTCTTTAAAAAATTGTTTTTATATCTTCTCACAACTTACCTATATAAAATATATCTGTGCTAATCTCCATTATTGGACGATGAATATGTGTTTAATGTGTTTACTTTGTATAAGGCTAAGCACTGAGGATATGAAGAAAAAACAAAAGTCAGTTTGTGCCCTAAAAGAGGTAATAATGCAATAGGAGAGCAGAAATTAGCACATAAAAGGTACATATAAAATAAGTTGGAAGATACTAGAAGATGTGAAAATTACTAAAAGCTTCTTGTAATTGGTGAAACTTGAGCTCTCTTGAAAGAAGCCGGGCATTATAAAAGGCAAAGGATAGGAGGTAAAGTATTCTAGACATAGGGGACAACCAGTGCTAAAGTACAGAACTGAGAGACTGAACTTTCTATAGCAATTCCAAGTAGACAACATTAACTTTCAAAAAGCACTAAGGTGGCATAATAAGAATAATAAATAGAATGTTGCTTACTAATGCATACAACATCCATAAAAAGGGTGGGCACATAGTTTCTATTGAAATTTTTATTTAATTAATTAATTTAGGATATTTTCCCATGGTTACATGATTCATGTTCTTTCCCTCCCCTCCTCCACCTGATGTGCTGATGTGCAATTCCACTGGGTTTTACTTGTGTCATTGATCAAGACCTATTTCCATATAATTAATATTTGCATTAGGCTGATGATTTAGAGTCTACATCCCCTATCATATCCCCACATAAACCCACGTGATCAAGCAGTTGTTTTTCTTCTGTATTTGTACTCCCACAGTTCTTTCTCTGGATGTGGATAGTGTTCTTTCTCATAGGTCCCTCAGAATTGTCCTGGATCATTGCATTACCGCTAGGAGAGAAGTCCATTACATTTGATTGTATCACAGTGTATCTCTGTGTACAATGTTGTCCTGGTTCTGCTCCTTTCATTGTGCATCAATTCCTGGAGGTTGTTCCAGTTCACATGGAATTCCTCCAGTTCATTATTACTTTGAGCACAATAGTATTCCATCGCCAACAGATACCACAATTTATTTAGCCATTCCCCAATTGGAGAGCATCCCCTCGTTTTCCAATTTTTTGCCACCACAAACAGTGCAGCTATAAATATTTTTTGTACATCTTTTTCCCCTATGATCTCTTTGGGGTATAAATCCAGCAGTGGTATGGCTGAATCAAAGGGCAGATAGTCTTTTAAAGTCCTTTGGGCACAGTTCCAAAATAGGCAAGTATTTTGAATTCAAGTAAAGTACATATATGGGCAAAATGAGAGGCTATGGAAGCTCAAAAGTCCTGGTCTACAAGCTCTAGAAGTCCTTTCTCTCCCTGGAACATCCTCTCTGTAGGTTAACCTTTGAGGGCCAGGGATAAATTATTTTTCTTATCCATAATGAGCTCTTTTTTGCTGTCAGAGATCATGTTCCTGAAGATGCTTCTTCACTCAGGCTCTTTATATGAAAAGTGGGCCTTTCACCCTGCTGCACGTAATGTCTTTTTCTAGTTGAGTAATTCCCCTTCAAAGTCACATAGAAAGGGAGGAAGGAGAGAAATAACTCTATTTTCCCTGGTAGAAAACTATTCTCATAGACTGGGTTCCTTCTCCACTTATAGCTTGAACTAAGGAAATTGAAACATTTTTATCAGAAATATTTATTTTTGATTACTATTTTTAATAAGAACAAATGGAAAATAT
This sequence comes from Monodelphis domestica, assembly GCF_027887165.1. Classification (NCBI taxonomy): domain Eukaryota; kingdom Metazoa; phylum Chordata; class Mammalia; order Didelphimorphia; family Didelphidae; genus Monodelphis; species Monodelphis domestica. Next base: position 144,768,546 of record NC_077228.1, on the reverse strand, counting down.
ATCAACCCAAAATTAGATGAAATATTAAATAAATTATGGTCTATATACATAGAAATAAAATGTGAACAAATATGAATAATTCAAAGAAATATGAGAAGAAATATAAAGTGATAGAACGTGAAGAATAAATTAATGACATAATATATGACAATAGCCTTATAGTTAACTGCCATAGGAAAGTTCTAAATCACAAAATAATAGTTAACATTTAGATAGTACTTTTTAGGTTTCAAAAACCTCTACATACATAATCATTACTTTTTCTCACAACAAGCCTATGAGCTAGATACTACAGGCATTATTATCCCCATCTTAGAGGTAGGCAAAGTGAGATCTAGAGAGAGTAAGATGTCTGTCCATAGTCATACAACTCGTAAATATTATAGCCAGAATTTAAGTCTACTTTGAATCTCTACAAGTTCCAAATCCAATATTTTTTCCATCACACTACAACTAATTAAACAAAGAATTATTAAATTAAAATATGTAAAATACATGGAATTATCATTAAACAACATAAAATTATTTCTTTTAATAATCAGTAATCAGTGTATTTTTGCATTTACAGTAATTTATAATCACTTTTATTTTGTTTTTATTAATATATTTGTTTTATAGGAATAAATAGTTTATAGGTTCAAGTGTTTATATTTGTTGATTGAATGCGTAATAAAATTTAATGTTAAGACTATTTTGTTTTGAATTTGTTTTGTTTTTTATATAAATCAATAGAAAAATAACTTCAAATAGATATAATACACATAACTAGGAATAAGTCGAATACAAATAAAAAAATGTTTAAAAAAAAAGAAGATTCAAAACTGCCTTGATGATTCATATTCTATTCCAGAAACATGCTCTCTCTATATCAATGATTTTATTTTTATCTTAGTTTCTTCCAGCCTGCTTTCTCAATTTTTATTTCATTTATTCAAAGAACATTATTCAGAAAGTACTATGTATAAGAAATTGCTAAGAACAGTGGAGGACTAAAAGATGAATGAGACTGTTTTCAAGGTGTTTAAAATCTAATAGTAGAAACTGTGTATCTAACAAAAATGACTCCAAAAAACCCAGAAGGCATAGGATATTATGAGGAAGGCATAAATAAGGTGTAGTTTTATGTAAACTACTTTTACTTTCTCAGTATGGACTATACGGAATATCTAAATACCAAATTTAGTGGGCTTTTTGGTTTAGGTTTCATATTCTTTAATAACTGCAGCCTCTGATACTATAGACCATTGCTTCCTATTTGAAACGCCTTTCCTTTACCAGACAATGTATCTACCAACTCTGAATTCTCTCTTATCTGAAGAACGCTATGCCCTGGATCCATCCCTGATACTTCCCTCCTAAATGTTACATTTCATTCTTTTAAGTGCCTCTTTATTACATCATCCTTCCAATAATTTTATATTGCTGAAAGCCATGAGAACTGAAGTTGAAAACAATCCAAAAGGCAATGAACTGGTGCATGATGGGTAAGAGTAAGCATTTGGATTGAAAGCAGAGATTGTTTAAATATTGAAGTGGATCCTGAATGTTTTGCCTATAAACATGCTTATATATTTCTAATAAGAATGTAAGAGAGATTCAGACTGGAATTAGGTGATTTGTAACTTCCCCAATTATGAAGGATCTATTAGTGATTCTGAAATGGGGATTGTTTTCTGTCACTGGGGGAGTCTTTACCCTCCAATTCAGAGTTCTGCATATTCCTTTCCCAGGTTAGGAAAAAAGATTAAAAATAATTTAAAGCCAGTTAGAGCTCTGGTTACACTCAAATAAAAACCTTCCCTATACCAAACTACCTGTTCAAGCTATTGTCACTTTTGTCTTCTTCCAAAACCTTTGAGAGAATTCAAGTCAATTGAATAATCAATTATGCTAATGTGTAGCCAGCCCTAGAAAAATAAAAGGAAAAGAGCAAGTGTTTCTGCCCTCAAAGAGTTTATATTCTACTAAAGGAGGAATGATATGCACACAGATAAATAAGTACAAAATATACACTGTATAGCAGCAATATGAATAGTGATAGAGAGCCAGTCTTGGAACCAGAAAGATCTGAATTCAAGTCTAGCTTCTGACACATAAAGGCTTTGTAATTCTGGGCAAGTCACTTAATAGTTCAGTATTATAAGCAATGCTCTAAGATTATGAGTTGCAAAAAAAGGTACTATTTTACACTGATAGAAAGCATTACCTCATCTGGGAGTTCCCTATGCCAAGGAAATCACAAATTTAGTTCTTATTCCCTATCCTTTGCTTACAGTATATTGGAAGGATTACACAGATGGAGTTCTCTTCAGATGATCTTTCTATTAAAAGTGATGTCATTTTTTTTAAAATAAAGGGGCAGAGTTTGGGTTTAGGGCTTCTTTGGAATACCTACTAGGAAGAAAAAAGAGAAGAGAAAGAAGATGATGGAAGTTTACTACAGGATTCATAGTTGATAGTACCAATACATCAAAAGATTGAAAGAAGGTGGACTCTAAAGAAATAGTAAAAGTATTATTGAATTTTTAGATAAGATATTCATGACTGATTATGGAAGAAAGTGAAGACAGTATGAAGATAACAGACTAGAAGAAAAGAGAGAAATTGAATACTAGAAGCCATAAAGAAAATAAAAAGGACCTCCTATAGCTGAGATGGTGAACCTTTTAGAGGTGGAGTGTAGGGCCCCAACCCCCAAACCCCCCAAACCAAGTGCTGTGCCTGACCCCACCAGACTGAATGCCACACTCCACCCCCACCCCCAGAGGTAGTTACATGCCCCATCCCACCTCAACCCCCATCCCTGTCTTACCCCAGACAGGGGAGGAAGGAAGTGCTCCATTGGGCTACTGGGCAGAGGGGTGGGTGATGAAAGGCACTTGTGGAGAGGGGGAGGAGAGTGGCCTGAGTTCTCTGCTCCCCTCCAGCTGTGTATCATGATGTGAGCTATGCTACCCTCAAACCTAGCTTCCTCCAACCCCACCTTGGGAATCAACTTCACCACAGACTCAATAGGCTTCTGTTTGTGTAGCATACTCATGCAGAATGTGAGCCTCCACAGCTCCCCCAGGCTCCTTACCCCAGACAAGGAAGGAAGGAAGCTCTCCCATTGGGCTACTGGGCAGAGAGGCAGGTAAAGTGAGGAATGTCCTCAGGCACATGGAGAGGGGGAGGGAAACAGCTCCACCCAGAGTCCCTCTGGCTTTCTAGTAATTAATTCTGGTGGGAGACTGAAGTCATGCTCATAGAGAAGGCTCTGTGTGCCCTTGTTGGCATGTGTACCATAGGTTTGCCATCACAGTCCTATAGAAATGAGGGAAGTAATGGAGTGGAAACAGGTTAAAAAGTAATTTCAAAGCTCAAGATTATAGATACATAGTACTTGTAGTTAATTTCATGATCCAAGGTGGGCCGATGCTCACGCATGGATTGCTGAAGTGGAGTGGAAATAAAGGTCAGTGAAAATAAGCAGAATGAAGAACTATAATTTAGGATTTGGGGAAGATCATCAAAGGATGTGAATTTAGATAATGAAGATATCAAAGGGAGGGAGTGTTCTCAAAGTTGTTCATCAGTTCTAGAAAGGGTAGGAAAATTTTTCATCTTTCCTTCTACCACCGTCTACCTCCATTCTTATAAGTCCTTGTTTAGATGGCTCTATACTTTGATTCCTCCTTCAACCTGAAATGTTGGTGGTAAGTAACTCAGGGAAGGAGCTATTGGAGAGAAGGAAGTGGATCCTCCAGCTTTTGCTAATGAAGATTTTAAAGTGCACATGCATATATTAAATGAGTTCAGAACTCCTTAATCTTCCACCAATGCCATCATCACTAAGACAAATATGTTCCATTTCCAAAACCATAAACTTCCAAAGATGTTGTGGGTTTTTATTTTAGTAAGATTTTACCTATTTTTAAATTATTTCAAGTAAGTTATACATGGTACACTACATCATCTGTCTAGGTTCCAAAGCCCCTTGTGAAAGCAATAACTATTCACTTGCTTTTAAAGTATCCATTTTTCCTTTAATTTCTTCTCCATTCCCATGAGTCTGAATTCCTCAATTTAAAAAAATTGACTTTGGATATCAGTATTTATCACAGGATTGAAAGCTATAATATATCATTTTAATATATACTCTCATATCATATCTATAAGCTACAAATACAGCTAAACAGATGTTTCCTTCTTTTTCTAACCTTTACTTTCATTTTGTCAAATATTATCTTATCAGAGCATAGATGAGTAGTATACACAGCAAAGAAATAACCTATGCCTGATTCTTGAGGTTGTTAGCTCTTTTCTAAACCAAGGATAAGAATATTAGTAATGGACGTGGCCAGCATTCTGATGTGTCTCCTGAATTTTTAGAATAATTTTATATATCTAAATAATTTTAAGTAAAGAAACAAAAAAGAATCAAGATATTCCCTACTAATATAAGCTCAGGGTTGGGGGAAGTTCACTTATGGAGAACATTTCTACTATTATTTTTGGATGACTAAGTTTTCAGCCATCTTCTTAAACTTTTATGGAGAATATGTCCTTTAAAGAGTGACCCTCATTAATTTTTATAATAATAATCTTGTGAATATGTCATGGTCTAAACTCAATAGTGTTGGAGGGGTTCAATTTGCAAAGCTTCCTTTTTCTTACCTTTCTTAAAATAGTCATTCAGATTATAAATTCTGTCCTTGTATAATTGCACTGACAATCTCTGCAAAAGATTGAAAAGAAAATGACTTTTTAAACAAAAGTCCATAGACAGCCCACCTGTACTAATTTTGTTTCTAACTCCCTTCCTAATTGCTTAGCTTTTCACTTTATCTGTGAAGCTTTCAGTTCAGTAAGACCTAGTCCATTTTGTAAAAGGTGTTTGGAGAAGTGAAATATGGCTATATTAAGCAAGGTGGATACAAAAATCAAACAGTCCCTGCTATTTAGGAGTTTCTCTAGGGCACAGGATTTGTAGTGAGAGTGGTGGTATACAGTATGGATATTGAAATAAGTACAAAGTATATAGAAAATGTAACAAAGTAATTTTAAAAAGGGATTAAGTACGCACTAAATGCCATATACTGTGTTAAGTGCTTTACACATATTCTCTCATTTGATACAACAGTCTTATGAGGTAGTTGCTATTATCCCCATTTACAGTTGAGAAAACTGAGGCAGAGAGTGGCTAAGTAACTTGCTCAAGGTAGTCCCACCACTATTAAGTCTTCCTGACTTAATAGCCTAACAAGCCTAGCAAGCTATCCATTGCAACACCTAGCTGCTTGAGAATTAGGAAAGGAATTGAGATTAGATTGAGGAAATAAGAAGAAAACTCATTAAGGAAGCTATCCTTCATCTGCATTTTAATGGAAAACATGGATTCTATGGGCAGTTGGATGACTCAGTGGATTGAGAGCCAGGCTTGGAGCCTGGGGGTCCTAGGTTCAAATCTGGACTCAGACACTTCCTAACTGTGTTACCCTGGGCAAGTCACTTGGACCTCATTGCCTAGCCCTTACTGCTCTCCTACCTTGGAACCAATACATAGTATTGATTCCAAGATGGAAATAATGTTTTAAAAAATAACAACATAGATTCTAAGAGACATTGGTGAGGAGGGGTAATATACAGACATGAGGTATCATTATGCAAGAATGTGGAGATAGGAGATGTAAGCTCAGTATTATCTGGTAGGCAAACTTGACTGCAACATTCATTTTTTTTAAATGTGAATTCCAGATTCTCTCCCTCCTTCCCTCCCTTCTCTCATCAAGGAGGCAGGCACTTCTCCTTCTCTAGAGGCAGAGACCATTTTTCATCCTAAATCCTTTGGGGTTGTCTTGAATAAGATAGATTCCTTTATGATTGTGTGTGTGTGTGTGTGTGTGTGTGTGTGTGTGTGTGCATCTGTTTCTATACATATTCCTTTTTCTTTGAATCAATTCTAATGCAAGTGCAGTTCAAGTATTTCCCACCACTATCCTTCCTATTTCCCCCTCCACTCTAAAAGCTATTCCTTGCTTACTTCTTTTATCTGATATATTTTCCCCTATTCTATCTCTCCCTTCTTCTTCCAGCTTTTATTTTAATACAGCTAATAAAAGAGAATCCACTATCTCTTGAAGCAGTCATTTCTGGACAACTCTTGTCCTTGGGAAACTTTTCATTACATTAATTTTACATTTATCTCTTTCTACTCCCACCTATTCATTTCTCCTAGTTATGCTCTTAAGGGCAAAAAAGAAAAAGTAACAGTATTCACAGAGGAACACTTCATATATTTGAAAATTGCTCGTCTTCCTTAAGTCTTCTCTTCTTCAATAGAAACATCCCCAATTCCTTCAATTAATCCTCAAATGGAATGAATTTGAGGGTAATTTCCATCCTAGTTGCCTATTTCTGGACAATCCCTAGTTTATCAATGATTTTTAAAATGTAATGTCTAGAACTGAAACCAATATTTCACATGTATTCTGACTAATGAAGAGAATAGCAGTCTTGTCACTCCTTAGTCTAAAGAATAATCTATTTTTCACATACTCTAATATATTATTTCCTTGTCAAATATATTATTTGCTTAAATTGACAATTTAAATTGTCAATACAATTTAAAACATATTATCTATGCCTTTAAGTTAATGATATAGAAAATAGTAATCAACATCACAGAATCAAACAAAAGATTTCTGGGCCACTCAACTGGAGGCTTGCTTCCAAGCTGGCATTACACTATTAATGAAACATCTTTGGATCTAGATATTCAACCAGCTCTGAAGCTACTTAATTGTTCCATTGTCTAGCCCACTCTATTATATATTTTCCACAAGAAAGGCATATGATTATTCTTTAGAAAACTTTTATGAAATCCAAGTTAAAACAAATTAGATTAACACAAAGTTGTCCTTTTCACAATCTAACATAGTTCTAAAAATGCTAGCCAAATCAGCAAGACTGGGGAAGAAAATAAAAAGTATATGTTCAGAAAAAGAGATGACAAAATTACCTTTATTAGTTGATTATATAATGAAAAACCTCAGAGAATCAGAAAAAATGGTTTGAGGAAACTAAGAGCTAGAGTTAGGTAACAAGATAGAAAATAAATCTCTCTCCTGCCCAAAATGTTTTTCTAAACAGCATTAAAATAGAGAAATAAGATAATAATTCCTTTAGAGTAACTATAAAGCATAAATAAGATGTGAGAATTTACCTATAGAAGATGTAAAAATTGTAAACAAATACAAGCACAAAATTATCTTTACAAGAAAAGGAAACATAATTAGCTAGAGATTCATTGCCCATGATGGTTGGGTTACATCAATAAAATAAAAATGTATTCAACTTAATTTTTGAATTTAGTACTACATAAATTAAATGCTTGAGTGGGACTTTTTGAAATAGATAATAAAATTCATATGCAAAAAGAAGAGGTGTAGAGTATCATGGAAATAATCAGAAAGAGGGAAGATAATGAGAAAGGTGTATGGCATTATTAGACCAGACCAGACTAAAAACAAAAAAATATTAAAGCTATTTTATATGAAGACATCTAGGTGGTTTAGAAGATTGAGAGCCAGGCCTAGAGATGGTGGGAGATCCTGGTTTCAAATCTGTCCTGATACTTCTTAGCTCTGTGACCATGGGCAAATCACTTAATGTCCATTGCCTAGTCCTTACTGCTCTTCTTCCTTAGAACCAATATATAGTATTGATTCTAAGGCAAAAGGTAAGGGTTAAAAAAAAAAAACTTTTATAAAAGTTAAAAAGCAGAAAACTAGATTAGTACAACAAAGGAGTTAATAAAAAACAGAAGCAATCAAGGGTAGTATATTTTTTGATACAAATAATAACCTAAATTATTTGAAGAATCAATCTCTCTCTCTCTCTCTCTCTCTCTCTCTCTCTCTCTCTCTCTCTCTCTCTCTCTCTCTCTTTCTCTCTCTCTCTCTCTCTCACACACACACACACACACACAAGCTTCTGGGAAAACTGGAAAGCAATTTGGTATAGAGTAGATTTAGATCAATATTTTACACAATACTTGGGCTCAAAATGGGAGTCACCCTATAAAAAACACACTTTAAAAAAAAGATAGAATGAGGTCAAATATCTTTTAAAAGTATAGCTAGAGGGAAAAAATTTTAACAAAGACAGGATTATAAAAGAATAAACTTAAAACGGACAGGCTTTTCCATGAATAAAACTGGTGATAAGAGAATTAAAAAAGGAAGTAGTAGAATGGAAAAATATTTATATCACATAACACAAATACACAGGGAATGAAAACAAATTTGTAGCACCAAACATCTTTTTCCCAATGGACATACAAAGGATAAAAACAGTTTTTTAAAAATTGAATCCATAAACTTTCACTTAAAAATTTCACATTAAAGCAACTCCGAAGTCTCCTTTTATGTAGTAAAACTTGGCTAAGATGAAAAAAATGAAGGGAATAGTTTTTATTAGAAGAGCTATGGGAAAACAGGTACATTGCTGCATTGTTGGTGGAACTGTGAAATAGTTAAACCATTGTAGAATTCAATTTCTGTCTCTATATTTTGACCTTAGAATCTCAATATTGGTCATATATCTTCAGGAAATGAAAGTTAGGAGAGATATTTGCCTACATTATAGTGTAAAAAAACAACAACAACCTGCAAACAAGATATTCATCAACTGAAAAATCTGAATATAATGAAACAATGTTTGGAAAAAAGGACAAATGTTGAATTTGGTTGAATTGGGAATAAGAAGTGATAAATTGCAAAACAAGTCAATGCATAACTATAATATACAGAGTTCTCAGCATCAAATGTTGTTGCTTAATTTTTTTTTCTTGTTCACAAGGCTAATATGGAGGGGAAGGAAATAAGGGATGGCAATATAAACAGAAATGCACTAATAAACATTTTAAAAATAAATAAAACTGATTAATTGTAGCTATGTAACATAAATATAATTATTATGTTCAGAATTAATTATACTTATGAAAAGAAAATTAAATCATTTACAGGACTACTATTTCTAAAAAATCAATTCAAAATTTATAAATCTGGAAATTTAAAAGGAATAGCAAAAGCCTAGAGAAACTATGATAAACATATTATAGAGGTAATTCTACAAAAGTTTCACCTAAAATAAGAAAATTTGACTTCAGTGAAATGCAAGTCAATAATGATTAAACTTTCATATAGCAATTCAATAGGAAGAAGCAATGGAACACTCAAAACAGTGATGATGCCTTTCAACCATAATAGTTGATGTTAATGTCCTTCTCAATAACATAACTATCAATTTTACTAGTAGGCTTTGTTCTAATAAGGTATTTTCATTACTCTATCATTAATATCAATCAATTTGGCAAAGAAAACAATTAAAACAAAACACAGTCACCTGTATAGTCACTACAAATAGATCCAAAATTGCCATATCTGGTCCAGTACAGAATGTCAATTGAACATATAAATTGAATTCTATAAAACATCCCATAAGACTTTCCAATCACTGTGACAATCTAAAACAGTTATAAGACATTTGGAATTTTATGGGGAAGTCTCAAGCTGGGGCAGGTTCTCAATGATTCTAGTTGCATTCCTAAAAAAGAGAATTAGAAGTCCACAGTAGTCACAAACTAAGTACAGAATTGGAAAAGATCCTATACTCTGGTATGTTATGAGAGGAGTCACTGTACAATCTCTTTTTGATGAAACAGTAGTGGCTTTTTGTGAACAATGCTTCTTTTTATATGTATATTTTACTAACCAGTTCTTTTATAATATATTATAAAATTTCCCGAGGAATCAGTCAATACAAATTGAGTTTGCTGACTCTAGTCTCTTCCTTTAAAAAAAAAAAACTGGATATAATTTGACCTCTAAATGATATCCTGATTTTCTCTCTTCCTCTGAGATCTTTCTAAGATTATTATCAGCCCATCAGCAGTCACATTTGCCAGGACCTTCAGTAGTCAGCCAGATGGCCCAGTGGATAAGAGCAATGGATGTGGAATCAGTTAGTTAATAAATAGGTGATCTGGAGCAAATTACTTCACCTCTGTCTGTTTCAGTTTCCTTATTGTAAAATAAGAATAATAGTACCTGCATCCTGGTTTTTTTTTTCAATATGTGCCTTTATTTGGCTAGTGTATTTAGCTCTGAATACATTCACTAAAGCCAGTTACAAAGAATGCAAAGTTAAAATCAATCATATGAACAAATATTAAGGGCCAGCTCTGTTTTACAAAAGCCAAATAAATCACACACCAAAGAGAGAGAGTATTTTAAAAAAATCCCAAATCAATTTCCAGGTCATAATTCTAAATTGTTGCTGAAAATGAAGCAATGACAAACAAATGGACAATATATTATCTAAGAGAATGAACCCTTTTGAACCCAGGCTAAAATGAGATAATATTTGTAAAGTACTTAGTGCTATAGAAATGCTAGCTATTTATTATAAACTAACTATTAACTAAGATATCCTTCCAGGTCTTCAACAAACATTTGTTAAGCACCTACTTGTTTGCAGGGCAATGGGGCTACACATTTTCCTTTTGTGTGTGCCATGGACCCCATTGGCAATCTGGTGAAAACTATGGAGTCCTCATAATAATGTTTATAAATGCATAAGATAAAATACCTAGAATTACAAAGGAAACTAATAACAATGAAATATACATATCAACATTTTTAAAAGAAATTTGCTCACCAGAGGTTAAGAAGCACTGTACTAGGGGCATATAGCATGTATATTAATAAATATTCACAAAGAAATATCAAATAATTTCAAGAGAGGACATTAATAATGGGGGATGGTCAAGACAGGCCATATATGAGAGTTATGATTTTAGGAAGGCAAAAATTCTAAAAAGTGCAGGTGAAGAGGGAGTAAATTCCAATCACAGGGATCATATAGTCTAATAGCAGGAAGATCAGTGGGTTCAAATCCTTACTACTTGCTCTTTTTTTAATCAAGGGTAAGTCAAAGGAACTTTCAGTTCTGGAAAGTGGGTGTTGGATATCCCAACAAAAGTTCTACAAATTTATAATCTCATATAAATCCTATATCTAGATAAGTGAAGGCAATTATTATTTCCAAATCATTACCAACCCCACCCCATATTGTAGATTTGTTAGCTGATTCCTAACCTCTGTCTAGCTCCTATTCAGTCCAAGTAATCTTTGATTGACAATATGGCTTCTGGTTCTAATTTTTATTTAAGTATTTTTCCATGTTTATATGATTCATGTAGTTTCCTTCCCCTTTCCTCTTCCCCCATTCAGAGACAACAAGCAATTTGACTGAGTTATATATGTATTATTACTCAATACCTATTTCCATATTAATCATTTTTTGTAATAATCTTTTAAAAACCAAAACCCCACATACAATACTCATCTAAAGAAGTGAAAATCAAATGTTTTCCTTCTGCATTTCTATTCCCATAGTTCTCTAGACATGGATAGCATTCCTTTTCACAAGTCCCTTGGGATTGTCCTGGATCATTGCATTGCTATCAATAGCAAAGGTGATTTCATATGATCATCCCACAATGTTTCAATCTCTGTGTACAATGTTCTCCTGCTTCTGCTCATTTCACTCTGCATCAATTCCCAGAGGTCTTTCCAGCTCATAAGGAAATCAAGCATTTTATTGTTCCTTATAACACAATAGTATGCTATCACCATCATATACTACAATTTATTCAGCTATTCTCCAATCTAGAGACACTCCCTCATTTTCCTTTTTTTTTTTGCCACCACAAAGAGCAGGACTATGAATATTTTTGTACAAGTATTTTTCCTTATTATCCCTTTGTGGTACAAACCATAATTCCAAATTACTTTCTAGAATAGTTGGATCACATCTCCACCAGCATTGTATTTTGTCATATTCCCAACATTCATTATTTTATTGTACTTTCATATTGGTTGATCTGCTAGGTGTGAGGTGGTATCTCAGAGTTGTTTTGATTTGCATTTCTCTAATTAGGAGTGATTTAGAACACTTTTTCATTTGATTATTGATAGTTTTTATTTCTTCATCTGAAAACTGTCTATTCATATCCTTTGACCATTTGTCAATTGAGGAATGGCTTGGTTTATTGTTCATTTGACTTAGTTCCTTATAAATCTGTCAAGAGAATTTTGTTATAAAATTTCTTTCCCAGTTTGTTGCTTCCCTTCTGATTTTAGTTGCATTGGTTTTGTTTGTATAAAACCTTTTTAATTTAATATAATCAAAGTTATTCATTTTAAATTTTGTAATGTTCTCCATCTCTTGCTTGGTCTTAAATTCCTTCCCTTCCCATATATCTGACAGGTACACTATTCTATGTTCAACTAATTTATTTATGATTTCACTCTTTATATTCAGGTCATTTACCCATTTTGAATTTATCTTGGAATAGGTTGTAAGATGTTGATCTAAACCTAATTTCTCCCAAACTGTTTTCCAATTTTCCCAGCAGTTTTTGTTAAATAGTGAGTTCTTTTTCCAAAATCTAGGAACTTTGTGTTTATCAAACACTAGTTTGCGGTACTTCTATTGACTTTGACCAAAATACACTCTGCCACATTTCTCTACTCGGTTCCTGAATTTTCTCACAGAAACATATCTCTTCATTATAAAATTCCATCAGAGGTAACATGGCATGTTAGATAGAAAGCTAGCCTTAGAATCAGGAACACCTAGGTTCAGGTTCTACTCCTAACTCATAATTACTGTGGAATCCTGACGAAGCCACAACTTTTTTTTAAACCCTTCCCTTCCCTCTTGGAGTCAATACTGTGTATTGGCTCCAAGGCAGAAGAGTGGTAAGGGCTAGGCAATGGGGGTCAAGTGACTTGCCCAGGGTCACACAGCTGAGAAGTATCTGAGGTCAGATTTGAACCTAGGACCTCCTGTCTCCACACCTGGTTCTCAATCCCCTTAGCTACCCAGCTGCCTCCTCCAAGCCACAACTTCTTAGTGCTCTAGGCAGCTAAGATTATAAATCAAAAGGAAAGTGCCAATTTGTACTAAAAGAGGGAAGTTCCTGGGCATTTTGGAGATCTTTATACAAAGAAATCAGAAATGCTGCCTTTGTCTTTATCATTGCATTGCAATATTACTGGAACACTCTTTATCATGTACTTTTAAAATTAGGAATATATCTTTGGGACCATATTCAAGTGATGGGTCTCATTCTGCCAAGTCTCAGTGATAATTGTGAAGTCAAATTTGTCTCACTATAATAGTTCACCTTGTCCCCTATGATTACCAGTGAGTGGATCTGACTTGAGGATAATTGATTGATGATAGTCAGTGAGTCTTGCTGGAAGAGTTATCTTTCTCCCTATATGCTATAAAGGAAAGTTGACAGTGTCTCAGTATTTTTGTGCTCTCTTTGATATTTAAAGGGTTAAAACCATGCCATTTGGCAGGGATATGGGTGGGGGGGAAGTTAGGACTAGGTATAAGAGTAAACAAGGTCTAAGGGTAAATAGGGAATGTTTTCTAGCAATCCCCCATAATATATTTTTTAATTTCTGGGGTATCTAAAGGAATGTTTGAGTGTTTTATACTTCCTTATTTGTGCATAGGTTCTCAAAAAGCCTTTGTATCTTGTATATTTTTGTTGGTGGTTGAAATAAAGATGGTTCCATCTCAGATATTCATATTGTACATTCAGTGATCATGCAGGACATAGGCAACCTGTAACCTACATTTGGAGAAACAAAGACATAGCAGGCTTTATTCAGGAGATTTCCTTACTTTATGAGTGGCAAAAAAAAAGAGAAACTGTCTCTCTTTCAGTGAGCACTTACAATCAAATATAATCCAAATGGGCCTATAGTCACTGCAGTCCTCTAGGTCATGAGTTATGTTCTATCCTTCTGAGAAATGAAGTGATTTGTCCTAAACCACATAATTATTTGTATGCCAGGGATAAGATTCAAACAACCAGGCATTTGAATCTCTAAATCTAGTGGTCTTTAGAGTGTTAGGGGTAAAATTTATGGTTGGACTGAATATATTTTTAGTTGGTCACCATGGATTTAAATTCTAAATCCCAATGAAATACTCAAATCAGAATGGAATTTTATGGTGGTTTACTTACAATAGAGTGAAGATATTAAGGAAGAAAGAAAGAGAGGAAAAAAGAGAGAGATACCAGGCAAGAGTCCAGAGGCCCCCGCCAAGGGGGGGGGGGGCAGAGGATTAAATCTAGCATGGTTCTCCTCCAAGATGAAGGGCCTCTCCAGAGGCTTGTGCCTCCAGAAAAGCCAAGGAAAGGAGAGCAAGCCTTGCACTCACCATGTGACAGTCTAAGGGAAGCAGTCTGAGGTCTCACGCTGGAGCTCCTCCTCCATGGTCAAGTTCCACCACCAAGTTCCTCTCACAGGAAGTGATAAGAAATATAAAGGCAGTCCTTTAGGTCACTTCCTGTGTCTTACATGTATCCCATGTACCAATGGTGGCTTAAGCTTGGCTTTGGATGGCTCAGGGGGTCAGTCAGTTATTTCTGATTTGTCACTTGCTAGCACACATGGGTCAAAGACCTTCCTCCTTCCTTCCTTCCTTCCACTTAATCCTTAAGTGGGGGTGTATGCAGTCCTGGTTGCTAAAATTCTAAAACTTAAGCAGGGTGGAGTAAATCTAAAATTCACAATAGCAAGCATGTAATAAAATGCTTGTTGACTTGCTGATTCCCCTTTCTAGTACAACAAAACCATCTGAATCATCTTTGAAAGGAAAGGAAATCAAGGCCCATTGTTTCCTTAAAATCAACAGATTTGTAGGAGGAAGTATGATCAGGAAGAAAAGGGGGTCACATTGTCATCTAGGACTAATGGATTCAAATGGGAAAACTGTAAATTGCTATACCTACTTCCACCAGGAGTACCATTGATTTTTCCAAACAGAGAAAAATATTAGTTATAGATGACCTGGAAACGTTCAAAGTAATTGAATTCAAATAATATACAATAAAATAAAAAATAGAGAACAAAAAGGACATATAACTAATATCCCAGGGAGAAAAATGATGCAGGACCCAGAAACTACTATAGAGATAGGGAAGAAAGTACTCAAAAGAACTCAAACAATATTCCTATTTTAAATATCTTCTAATTGCTGAGCATTGAGCACATATTAGGTTTTTAATAAAATGCTATATCAGTTCAAGAAAAAGTATGAATAAAAATGTTTCAAAATTTACATGATAAAAAGACTGGTGATTGGAGCTTCCAAGAACTGCTTTCTGGTTTCTGATATTGTATGTTTTTACAACAAAAAAATAGTCATTTGGTGTTAGTTTTACCTTTGTCCCAGCCTTAAATCCTTGTTATATTGTTATTAACTTTAAATTATTAGAAATGACAAAAGTATCTCGTGGTAATATTAATATACTCATGTGTCACATTCTGCAAACATTGTAATGTCATCATATCTAATCAGAGTCTTAGGGCACTCTAATTTATATCTTGTGAAATGAAAGTGAATTAATGTCACCAGGAGACATTTAACTTTCATATTTCTAATGTTTGGGGTTTAATTTATTACTGTAATATCACACTAATTGAGGGAAATCTCATTTACATGATATTAAAGAAAAAAATTAGTGCCAATCCCTACTTTAAAATGATCCATTTTGGATTTTTTTTTTGGCAATTAACATTGATATGGAGACTAGGGGAGCTCTTTCTTTAGCATTTATATCAGTGGGAACATTTTCCAAATTACACTAAGAAAGAAAACACAGGATTACATTCTCACTAGCAGTTTTTTTATAATAGTAAAAAAAACAGTAACAAAAATATGATTTTTTTCTTTTAATTATAGAAGAGAGAAAAATCTATAATTTCTTTTCTACTTGAATTTTTCCTCTTTATACAGTAACAGCCATTTTAAAGAAAATGTTACTCCCCAAAATCTGTCTATTAAGATTGTATACTCTCTGAGAACAGAGAGAGGACTCCTGATCTATAATCTGTATTTTGTTCCTCCTCCAATACCTGATCAAGTATTCTGTTGAATGAAGTCATCACCAATACATACTAAAGAATCCTATCATAAGATAAGTTTATATTAAGCCATCTGTAGAAACTTCCAGATGATAAGTATATATCACTAATGCAGACTGCAAGATTTCCTTTTCTGTACACACACACACACACACACACACACACACACACACACACACACACACACATATATACATACATATGTATGTATAAAATCAGTATTCTTTCAGAACTTTCTAGCATAGTCTTAACATAAGTTCTTTGAGCCCAATGATTTTATAAGGTAGACTAAGATACAAATTTGATTGCTTGACTTAAAAACACCTGAATAGTTGAATTCTAAGTTGGAAAATAAGGAGCTTCACAAAGGGTAACTGAGAAGGATAGAGGTCAGAGAGTCAAGGATAGGAAACTTCTCATCCCAGTCCCACATTAATAAACCAAGAAGTCTTTAGGTTGGAAAAAATCTTGTCTTCTACATCCTTCCACTTTCAACACATCTAAAAATAATTCAGTAATAAATAAAATCAGTGCTGCTAAGATTAGAAGGAAATCAGAAAATTGGGGAGAAAACTTAGAGCAAGTGTCTTTGACAGGGGCCTCATTTATCAAATATATAGAATGGAATCAGATTTCTAAGAACACATGTCATTGCCCAGTTGAAAAATGTTCAAAGGATATGGCAGACAGTTTTCAGACAAAGGAATCAAAGCTATATAGTCATATAAAAAATACCCTAAATCACTATTGATTAGAGAAATGCAAATTAAAACAACTTTGAGGTACCATCTCATACCTATCATCATAAGACTGGATAATATGGCAGAAAAAGAAAATTATAAATACTGGAGGGGATGTGAAAAAAAATTGGGATTTTAATGCATTGTTGGTGGAGTTGTAAACTGATCAAAACATTCTGGACACCAATTTAAAAATATACTCCAAAGGCTATAATACCAAGGTCTGTATCCCAAAGAGACTTAAAAAAATCAGGGAAAAGGGCCTATTTGTTTAAAAATATTTATAGCAGTTCTATTTGTGGTGGTAAAGAATTGAAAACTCACAGGATGCCCATTAACTGGGGAATGACTGAACAAGTTGTACCATATTATTTTAATGGATTATTGTACTATTAGAAATGATGAGTATGGATGATTTCAGAAAAACCTAGGGAGACTTACATGAACTCATACAAAGTGAAGTGAACAAAACAGAAGAATATTGTCTACAGCAGCAGCAATACTCTATCATGATTAACTGTGAAGTAGTTAATACCAGCCATATGATGATCCATGACAACTTCTTAAGTACTTATAATGAAAAATGCTAACCATCAGGAAAGAAAAAACTGATGGAATCTGAATGTAGAACAAAGCATACCATTTTTACTTCATTTTCTTCATATTTTTGTGATATATGCCTTTCCCCATAACATGATGAAAATGGAAATATGTTTAACATGATAGCACATATATAAAATTTCTTACCATCTCAGAAAGAAGAGAGGGGAGAAAGGAAAGGAGAGAATTTGGAACTCAAAATGCTAGAAAATGAATACTAAAAATTGTTCTTAAATTTAATTTGAAAAAATATTACTGAAGTAAAAAATGCAATAATAAAAACAATGAAGAGTAAAAGATTAAAGAAAGTCGAAGAAGTGTTTTGATTTTTAAAATCTTCCTTTTTCTCTCCAAAAATAATTGCCATAAAATCTTGGGCAATATGATGATTTCATTATTTTTCCTTAACAGACCATTCCTTGTTTTATGATAAATACAACAAAATAAAACAAAAACACCTAGAATCAACCCCAGATTTAAGTTCTGAGTAAGCTAGATCAATAGATTCTAAGGCCCACTTGTATCTTTTAGATCCAGTTGAGAACCTACCTCAAATGGCTTCTATAATAGTTGTCTCTATACTATAAATATTAACTAGCTGTGATTTTGAACAAATCATAGTTTCTCAGGGCCTCAGCTTTCCCATTTCTAAAATGAGAGGGTCAAGTAGGGTCACACAATCTCAAAGGTCTCTTCCATCTCTAAAACTCTAAGATTTCATGACCATTGAAATGAAAGAATCTCTGTCCTTGTTACAATGATAATCCATTACCTAGAGAAGAGTAATATACACTTTAAACAGTAAATTATTTTTGTGGTGGTCCATACCCTAGTGATTACTACACTAAGCCAGAAAAAATGAATACAAATACAATAAAAAATAATGATTCCCCTTCAAATAGTCTACCTCCAGTTGAAAAACCAATTTAAGAAATCCATCTGGCAAAAAAAAAAAAGATGAGGTTCTTTTCTCCCACAAACATTTTCCTTCAATTAAGCCACAGAATTTGAAATATAACTAACCATCTCCTCAGCCTTATGGCTAAGAGGAAATAGTCCTTATGGATTCATTAGCACATACACTGATACTCATCAGTTTTATCCCCAAACCTTTTCATCTTCATGCTTTTATTATGGAAGTATGCAAGCAAAAAGGAATGAAAGAGGCGTTAATCACAAGTACTGACCTATTAGAGGACAAATTTAATCTAATGCATAGAATGGCTACCTCTTTCCTTTCTCTCTCCATGAGACCCAAACATTAAAGCTTCCTTATGAGTAATTTGACAAAGGATTTTTTCTCCCTTTCTTTCTGCAATGTCGGCAGAGGCTATTGTCAAACTACAATCCTACCCATATCATTCCTGCCCAGAAAGAAACAATTAATGGTTACCTTATGAAGTCTGCATAGAACAAATGGTAAGAGCCATCTGAAGATCATTGTGAGACAGATCCAAAGGCTTTTGGTAGAACATGACGCTTTCATGTGAGACTCATCCGAGATTGTACACTCTACTCCACAGCAGACCCTTACTACACTGTAAAGGAACATGTCTTTTTCATCTAATTTTGAGCCAAGCATCAGTGCTATAATGAAGATGGAGTGATAAAGGTCCCCCCCCCCCCAGGCACCAAATTTAGAAGATGCCAAATTTAGAGGGTGCTGAAAGCATTCGAAGACCTTCAGGATCAGAAAAAGCTTACTTAGTTCTCAGTTAACAAAGATAATTAGTTAAAAGAGTAACCTACAGGTAGACTAGGATATGTATCTCCCTTTCCCCATTCTGCATCCTCTCTTCTTTAGCCTCTTGAACAGTTGCCTCAAGTAGTGATGTAAGCATTAAATAGAAATAAGGGTGAAAGAGGGGAATTAAATGGTACTTAAGGATCCAAGGGAAGGCAGTTCATATTGATAGTTTTAAATAGAATGTTATTTTATATTTTATTATGTTTTACTTTCTTAAATATTTTTCAAGTACATTTTAATCTGATTCAGGCATGCTGCTGACCACATGAAGCCCACACACCAGGATTGAATACCTCTGGCCTAGAGAACTAAGAGGTTAAGTGATCTGCTGAGGATCACAACACCTATATTTATCAGAGGCAGAATCTGAACGCTCTCCAGTTTTGAGGATGAGTATCTGATATGGCAGGCAGCCTCTTTAGGTATAAGATCATAGAATTATAGTTGAAAGGACTTGAGAGACCATCAATTTAATAAAAATTAATAAAATTTAATATTGATTATTATATATTATAATTATAATTTAATAATAAAATATTAATAAAAAAGAGAGATTCCTGATTTAATAGATGAGAAAAATGAGACCCAGAGAAGTCAAATATTACCACAATTGTAAATGAATTAACTCTCCTTATTTTTTACTTAGGTAAAGAAAAGGTTCTTCATTCACTCTTTAAGATACAAGTGATAATATTAACCCTGTGATGCTTTAGAATTCAATGTAAAACAAAATTCATAACAATATCATAAAGGAAAAAACTCTAAAGCAGCAAGACTGGTAATTATTTGTAAATGAGTTTATTCAGGGTCAGGGAAAAGAAGGAAATAAAAAATCATTTATTAAGCATCTAGTATATGCCAGATGGAGGCAACTAGGTGGTACAGTGGATAGAGCATTGATGCTGGAATAATTTTCCCGAATTCAAATCTAGCCTCAGAAATTTACTAGCTTTGTGACTTTGGTCAAGTCACTTAACCCTATTTGTCTCATTTTTGTCACCTGCAAGATGAGCTGGAGAAGTAAATGGCCAGCCATTCTAATATCTTTGCCAAGATAACTCCAAATGAGGTCACCAGGAGTCAACCATGACTGAAAAATGACTAAACAGTAATCAAAAAAAATATGCCAGATATTGTGTTAAGTGCTTTATGGTTATTATTTCATTTGGTCTGGTCAGTGGACACCTTTTTAATGGTACCCTACCAGAAGCACATTCTAGGTATACTATAATTAATAAAATTCTTCACAATTTGCATTGAATCTGCAAACTACCACTCATTTCCCCAGAGCATGGGTACTTCTTCCTTCTCATTCACAAAATATATCATTTATAATTTTAATCAGTCAACAAGCATTTATAAACATGTTATTTTCTTCATATTGCACTTTCATTCAGTGCACAACATTACCATGCACTTCAACTTAATCCCAAAAGTGATATAGTTAGGCAGAATCATTTTGGGTAGCATGGCTGAGTAGGAAGATAGGAATGACAATTCCCTTTGAGCAAGATGATGTCCAAGGTTCTTCTAGTTCTATGATATCACTAGCACTGATGTCATTTGGTATCATCAGTCTTAGAAATCAAGAAATTGTGAATTAAAAATATGATGGGTTATTTTCTCTTCTTTCAGTTAAGTTTCATAATCTGCTATGATTAATTTATATAAAAATGACCCTGTCTGTGAGAGAGTCACAACAAAAATAGTGTATAAAATGAGAAAATGTTGGTGCAAGACTTTCCTTGGGTAGCTAGTAAAAAGTAAAAAAAAGTAAAAATAGAAGAAAGTAACAAAATTTTGTCTGCGAAAATATTCAGATAATAACAATGTCTTAAAGGAAGATACATCATAAAGTATCCTGAATGAATTATAGCAGTGATCTTCAATCTTTTTTTCTCCAAATTCTTTTACAAAGTTAAAAATTATTGGGTAACCCTGCAAAGAGCTTTTATTTATGTGGATTATGTTTACTGATATAGATATTAAGTTAAAAATTAAAATATCTTCATATTATTATGAAAATGGTTATCACCTTGTAGATGTCCTGAAATAGGCTCACTTACCCTCAGGCATGGCTCCCCAGCTCACATTTTGAGAGGCAAAAATTAATTAAATAAATAAATGAATAGAATTCTTTCTATTTTATGTATATAAGAAATTCATATATATATATATACACATACATATAAAGAACATAGTCTACATTTTGCTCTGCCATAAAATTTTTGACCATCTAATTATATATTGGGGCCTCTTGCATTGAAACACCATATAACATTACATTTTCAAGAGTCACATTCTTTAAAAGACTATTTCATTGGTCAATTGTAAATTTATTCTGTTTTGGTCTAGGCATGATTCATGGTCATCCTTTGTTAGCTAAAATCCAAAACCAGAACAAAATGAGATTCATTTGGTCATTCAACAGTTAACAAAAGTCTTGTTTAGTCATAGAAGGGGGAAATATCTGACTAATAAATGTATACTCAAGTATTAAGAAGTGATTCAGCTAAGCAAAGCTATGCTGATTTGAAGTAACCCATGATATCAACCAGTCCAACATCAGAAAATACCTGTAGCACATCATGGTTGTGTTGTACTCAGGCCACCAAAAAGTGATGCCAACATCCTGATTTAGTCACCTAAGCCAGTTAAGTATCAAAAATTGTTTTAATACTTGTAAAGGAGAAAGAAACCTAACTTGAACAACGTTGGGGGAGAAGGAAACATCACATATCATATGATCGATGACTAGAATCTCTTAGAGAGATATTCTTTTCTAGTCCTGGAATGGATTGGTGTGTATTTGTTCAATAAATATATACTGAGCATCCAGAAGGTCTCCATTTCTCCAGGTCTGTGAAGGATAGTTATCTTACTTTTTAACATCCTGATATAAAATCACGGAAATAAAACCTAGAGTTATGAGACCTTAAAAGTCACTTAATACAACCCTCTCATATTATGTGAGATTCCCCAGGCTTGAAGAAATTAGGTGAGTTTGTCCAAGGCCAAACAGATAGCATGAGAACCTGAATTTGAGTCCTTCATCCTCTCACTTCAGTGCTAGCACACTTTCCACTGCATTGCCTCCATCCCTAATCCTGTATTATAAATCTTAAAAGGCAGCACTTTTAATTATGTTTGCATGTTTTGTCATGGATTAAAGCAAGAAGATTTAAAGGAATGAAAATAGTTTGGAAACAGTCAAGCCAGAAAGACATAGTAGAAAAAACCTAATAATTAAGATTGGCAGGTCTTTAAAGGGATTTTTAATTGTTTTGACATATTCTTTGCTGGCAAAGTATCTTAGATTTTTCTGGCCTACACTATTCAAACAAAGTAAAAGAATGAACAATGAACAGGTGAATTTAGATAGGGAAGACAGTCCATCCTGATACTCAGTATTTTTTTTTCTTAACCATAATTGCTCATCAAACTAATTGCTGTGGTGGTTGGTGGGAAAGAGAAACTGGTATGTGATTTTGTCAGTTTAGGGAGCTTCTAGAAAGGAACTTCTACCAAATTAGAGGAGTATCTTTCTCTAACATTTACAATCTGAAGGAGTTGCTAAGGTGTTTACAGCTAGTATATGAGAAAGGTCTTCCTGACATCATTTGTCTATCTCCTATAAGAAATTGTCTCTCATTGAAACTAAATTATATAAAAAATAATGGCCAGTGCTATCACAGTTTTGGGCACATATATATTAGGAATTAAGTAAATGCTTATTTTCCTAGCAGTTAAGAGGCTATATCCTTTATTTAGTGTGTGACCACAGACAAGTGACCTAACCACCCACTCATCACAAAGTAGAAAAAGTTGCCAATGATTAGCAGTGTTAAATCAGAAATCAGATTACCATGTATGAACATACTACAAAAGATATTTATATATCATGTAGGGAACGAGAGTTAATGGAGTTTCATTCATTCCTCTGAATTTAGGATGGTATTATTTATGATGTTAGGGACTAAATGACCAAGAAAATTATGGATCCTCCTTCCCTAGAGTTATCCATACTGTATATTCTCTCATGTCTAGAACAATTTTCTTACTTATTTCTATCTTCTGGATTCCTTCAAGTCACAGCTAAAAGTCCACCTTCTGCAGAAAGCCTTTCCTTAGCCCCTTTAATACCAATGACTTCCCTCTGTTGGTTATTTCTAATTTATTCTGGTTATGGTTTGTTTATATATATATTTGTTTTCCTGTTTTTCCTTCATTAGGCTGAATTCCTTGAGAGCAGGGAATATCTTTTGTGTTTCTTTATCCTGGGCATTTAGTATAGTGCCTAGCATATAACAAATGCTTAACAAATTATTATTAATTGACTTCAAAAAATAAAATGAATTCTGAGGTTGAAGAAGGAGAGTCATTAAGATGTGGCACTCTCTATGATGTGAGAATTACTGAAAGGAGCCCAAGAGATCATTTAATCCAACCCTTAGATGAATCCAGAATCTTCCTGTGCAAAATCTCTTATTAGTACTCATTCAGTATATGTTTAGACATCTCCACTGATGGGCCACTCACTACTTCATAAGGTAACTGTAATCATCATTGTGTTCTCCTTTATCTAGCCAAAACCCACCTTTATCACTTCTACTCAATGGTTCCAGTTCAGTGTACCACCACTTCCCTTCAACCAGTAACAGAGTAAAATGAATCTCTAATTTCTCTTCCATATGACTGAATTTTGGATGACCTTGGCATCTTGGATGTCTGACCAAGCTCTACGCTATGCCTCAATTAACCTGCTATCGTTCTTTTAATGGACTTGAGAAGGGTAACCGGGAAAGTGAAGGGTCGAGACTCAATGTTACATAAAGATCAGCTGTAAGAAGTGGGATTGTCTACTTTGTAAAAGAAAAGATTCAGCAGGGGCATAATAGTGATCACAAAATATCTGAATGGCTGACATGTAGAAAAGTAAGAATTAGACTGTTCTGATGTGCTCTATAGGGAAGAACAAGAAACAAAAAGTGGAAGTTGAAAAGGGATTCAGTGTCAGGAAAATTTCTGAACAATCAAAACTATCCAAAACTAGAAGAGGCTGCTCATGTAGGTAGTGGGTTGTTCTTCACTGATGGTCTTCAAGTGGAGGCTGGATGATCACTTCTCAGATATGTTGTAGTGGCAAATCCTATCAGATATGGATTGTACAAGATGGCTGTTCTTCCAACCCTACAATTCAAAGCAATTCTATGATTCTGTCTTATTTAAATGAAGCACTGATTATATTTTTTCTATATCTTTTGAGCAGTTCCTTTTTATAATCTGATCTCCCTCTCAATTTCTAGAGTATTCATTTGGCATTTAGCCTATAATATATTAAGCTATTATTTATCCATGAATAAATCCTGCCCGATCTTTCCCACTACCAACTTCCCAGTCAGGCCCTTATTACCTCTCCCCCACACCATTACCAAAGTCTTCTGACTTACCTACTCATTTTTAGCTCTCCCCACTTCAATCCATTTCAAACACTGCTGCCAGAGTAATCTTGCCAAAGTAGAGCTGTGCTCCTAATAATAACAGCTCGAATTTACACAGTACTTTGCAAAATTATTTTCTCACAGTAACATAAATAAGTATGAGTATTATAATCTTCATTTTACAGTGGAGGGACCTAAAGCTCAGCGCCATTTTGGCTTGTGTCAGAACTAGGACTCAAATCTAGATCTTTATTAATATAGTGCTCTTTCTTTTATGTAATATTGTATCTTCTGTCACATTGCTCAGAAATGATTCCTTATCATCATATAAAAGATTCAAAATCCTTAGCCTGGAATGCAAAATTTTCAATGGTTTGGCTTTTTACAGCATTATCCTACTATTCGATTCTGAAAAACTGAATTTCTCTACATTTGAATATTTTTCTTGCCCTATTTTCTGTCTGGAATGCAGCTCTTTTCCCCAGCTCTGCCTATCCAATTCTCCTATTCCTTTAGGTCCATACCAAATACCATCTCTTCCAGGGAGTCCTCCCTTCCTCATTGGCTTGGGAGATCTCTTTCTCCATTGCATTCCAATGGCTGTGATCTATGTTGTATTATATAAATCTGGAGTCTTATTTCATCTTCTTTAACTGCAGCCTCCATGATTGCAAGAACGTTCTTGTTCATCTCTATAGCCCCTATCATACATATCATAGTCCTTTGCATATAGTAGATCCTTCAAAATATTTTCTGATTGTTTAATCCAATCTAGTTGAAGACAGGGGCAGGTCTTCTAATTCTTTGTATTTTCATATACTACCTACCACAGTAAATACTTGCCATAATAAATGCTCCTTAAATACTTATTGTTCATTATGATATTTTCCAAGATTCTTATACTAATTCAAGTCCTTCATCTTGAGCTCCCATATCCCCTTCCTTAATTCACTTTGACCTTTCTAAACCTTTCACATAAATTTGTCCAGCTTCACTTAATCTACTAATATGATCATAGACTTAGCTCTGGAAAGGAACTTAGAGGTGATTTAATCCAACTTCTTTGTTTTAGAGAATAGGAAACTAAGGTCCATAGATAGGACATAATTTATCCATGGTAATGCATAGTAATTAGAATATATCCAAAAGATCATAGATTTAGGGTTAGAAAATAACTAAGAAGCTGTCTGTACATTTTACAGATGAGAAAACTCAGGCAAAGAGAGGTTAAGTGACTTGTCCAGGGTTACACACTTAATAAGTTTATGATGTAGAATTGAATTTTTTTGCGATCAAATTCATTTCTCTTTTCATTATACCATATTGTTTCCCAAGACCAAGATTTCTTTTGGATATCACCTTATTTTTGACTCTCCTTTTTCCTCTCTTCCAATTATTTATCCACTCCAGACATATACCATAGCTTAATAACATCTCTCTCCTTATCCCATCCTGACTACATTTATGACTACTCAAATACAATATACTTTTGTATACTATACAGAATGTCCCCAAAGTCTTAATGGAGTTATGTCTTAATAACTTAAAACTGGACACTTTTAGGATATCTTATATTGCTATTTATTATATTGCAATATTGCAATATTATATTGCACCTACCATATGCCTGGAAACCATGAAAGGTACTGTATGAAATACAAAGAATTAGAAAACCTGGCCTTGTCCTCCATGCAAATAAATTGACCAAAGAGCAAATATTCATTATACTTTAATAGCTTAAAACTATAGTAACAACCAGAAGGCTACTTCAATAGTCCACATATGAGTTGATGATGGATTGGAATAGTGTTGTTCTATAGATCTAAGATCTCTCCCTAAACAAGTCCATCCATTACTCCATTTTCAAATTTGTCTTCCTAAAGAATAAGTATTATGAGGGCAGCTAGGCTGCTCAGTGGATAGAGAGCCAACCTTAGAGTTAGAAGGACCTGGGATCAAATATGGCCTCAGCCACTTCCAAGCTATGTGACCCTGGACAAGTCAGTTAACCTCAGTTACCTAGTTCTTACCACTGTTCTGCCTTAGAACTTCAATATTTAGTATCAACTCTAAAACAGAAGGTAAGAATTTTTAAAAAATCATTACTAAAATATCATCCCATATTCAGTGAACTCCAGTGGTTCCCTATTACTTCCAGAATCAAATATAAAAAACCCTGTTTAACTTTTAAAGTCTTTTATATCCTAGCCCCTGTGGCCTCTCCAGTAGCCCCTTTCTACATTTTCATCCTCATACCTTTGTTCTCCTCTACTTAGTCTGCAATCCAGTGATGCTGATCTCATTGCCATTCTCCAAACAAAATGCTACCTCTTCAAATTTCAGGAATTTTCACTTGTTCTTCTCTGCACCTAGAACTCTCTTCCTCCTCATAACTAACTGCTGAATTCCTTGGCCTTTTCCCACCTACTGCAAAAAGCCTTTCTTAGTCATCCTTAATTTCAATGTCTTTCCTCTAAGACTACTTCTAATTTATTCCATATTGATATATAAATCTATAATATATCCTATAGAATATAGAATATATGTATGTCCTTTATATTCTATAGAAGGAGAGTCTATAGATCTATATCTATAAATATATTTTGTTTATACATTGTTTTTGTATTATATGTCTCTCATTAGCCTTTGAGCTCCTTGAGAGCTGAGAAGACACTTTTTAAAAAATCTTATTTTGTTTGTTTGGCCAACCCTTAGAACAGTCCCCGGTACATAGTAGATACCTAAAAAGTATACAAAGAGACAGAGTATGTAGGAGAAAGGGACAGTCAGCAATGCAACAGATGGGCTGAGAAGGATGAAGCCTCAGAAAATACCTTACTTTGACAATTAAGGAGTCATTTGGTAACTCAAATGACCTTTTTTTATGCCTTGAATGCCCACCATCCTTCTCTCTGCCTAATTAAACAGTCAAAGGCCCCATTCAAAATATTTATCTCCTGTAAGGATTTTTCTGATCACCTCAGAATTCTAAAGCATTGCCCTTTTAAAAATAATAAATAATAAATTTGTACTAGGGAAAAAAAAAAACTTATGACAGGTAATACAAGTATTAAAATTACTATTTTGCAGATAAGAAAACTTAAGATCAAAGATGTGAAGGAATTTTCCCTGGATCCGATGGCTTCATCTCTTCTGCAAACTCAAAGATAGTTAGTTCTAACCTTGTAGTAGGTGGTAAAGAGGAGAGAATGTTAGATCTGGAGTCAAGAAGACTTGAGTTTAACTCTAGCCTCAGACACTTACTAGCTGTGTGATCCTGGGCAAGTCACTTAATCTTTCTTTGCCTCTATTCCCTACCTTCCAGGGCTGCTAAAAGGATCAAATAATATAATATTTATAAAGCACTTAGCATAGCATCTGGCATACAATAAATACTATATAAATATTAGCTAGCATCATCATCTAATTATTATGCCAAGGTAAACTTCCAAAATAGAGACACATTTTTTGTCTTATCACTCAATCCAGCTATTATTCAATGCCTAGGATCCCTTCCTTCTCAATTCTGCCTTTTAGAACCCTTGGTCTCTCAAAATTCAATTCAAGCACTGTATACTACAAAAGATCTTTTCTAGTCTCTCCAGTTGGTAGTGCCTTTCCCACTACCTTCCATCTATTCTTCTTGTAGCTCATATTTCTTATTAGGTACATGATACGGTGTCCCCTATTAGAATGTCAGCTCCTTGAGAGAAGGGTCTGTTTTTATTTTTTCTTTGTATCCATGGTGCTTAGCATGGTGACTAGCATATAATAAGGGGTTAATAAGTGCTTAATTGATTGAAGAGTCAAGTACACTAATTTGAAAGCACAGAGTAAGCTTAAAGAAATTTGGTAACATAAAAGGAAAAAGGCTTATTAATAGAGGTTTGCCATATTATCACAAAGTCCTGCTTATGGGTTCCACTACTGATTTCAGAAATTGTGATGCTTTGAACTGTCACTTGGGAAAAAAGATACTTTCTTGGTAAACACTGGATCTGTTAATATTAGAAATCTGGTTAGCATTTCAAGGCACTTCAACCCTTTTGATTGCATTCTTTTTGAGTGAACATTGAGTCTCTGCTGACAATAGCATTATTATATATTTCAATACAATGGGTAAATGTTTAGAAAAACCATCCTCCAAGATGATTACCTCTGTTGTTTTTGCACAGTCTATCATACCTTGAATGTGGAATGCCTCACAAGTTTGCCCACTTAACTTCCTCTAAGATTGAATTCAGGTATCAACTCATCCCTGAGAAAAACTCATTGCTCATCCAGTTCAGTTATTTCTCCTTGGCTATTGTTGAGTTTTTTCAGTCATGTCCCATTCTTAGTGACCCATTTCAGGTTTCCTTCACAGAGATACTAGAGTGATTGGCTTTTCCTTCTCCAGCTAATTTTTATAGATGAAGAAGTGAGACAAAGAGGATTAAATGACTCCTCCAGAATAACGCAGCTATTAAGTGTTTGAAGTCAAATTTGAATTCAGGAAGATGAGTCCTCCTGACTTCCTGCCCAGTGTTCTATCTATTGTACAACCTAGCTGCCCTTCTTTTTTAGATCTCTACTCTTTGATTTCTCCCAAGTGCATATAAGAAACATATTACTTATATACAGATATTTATATGTATTTGTAAAAAAGAATTCTTTATTCCTTTTTTAATTTAACAGAGACCTGGAAGTCCTTTTACCATAGAGATGTGTAGGGATTAAACAGACCACAGTGATAAGAAGTAGGAACCATAGAGACAGGAAGTAGAAACCATAGAGACAGGAAAGAGGCACCATAGAGACAGGAAGTGAGGTTGGAAATGGGTAAAAGGGGCTTAGTGTGGGTTGGTTGGGAGGTTAGTTGTTGACAGTTGAGGTTGGTCAGTTGCTGACAGTTAGGGCTGACAGTTGCAGGGAAGTTGGCTGCTGGGTGTGAGTTGATCACTGGGGGTTTGTTTCTGGTGGTATGGGTTGATGATTAAGTTGGTGGTTCCAGTTTAGTTGCTGGAATATAAAGGTGGGCCTGAGCTTACTGAGAGCACTATGGGCTTTAGCCTTTAGAAGGTTTTTTGCCTTTTGAGTTTTTGGCTTTTGGTTTGGGCTGTTGGGTTTTTTTCGCTTCCTTGAACTTTTTGGAAGGTGGCTGGTCTTCATTAACAGACCTAATTGGGGTTGGATTAAATACTGATTGGGTTGGAACTTTGTTGGGTGGTTGTTATTAGGGGTAGTTATAGGCAGTTATAGGTAGATATAGGCAGTTTTAGGAGGTAATTATAAGGTAGTTCATTAGGAATTTTCTTTCTCCACCTCTTTCCTATCTTTCCTTCCTTTACTATATTCTTTTACTGTCTCTATTTTAATTAAACTAAATTGTTCATTGTTAAAAACTGTTAGAAGTTTTCTTTTCTCTGGCTCTACTTTTCTCATTAAAACTTAAATTATTAAAAGTGGCTCTTTTATTTTGTCAAAACCCGTATTTTAACCCTTACATATCCTTTATCTTCTCTAATAGCTGTCAATGACGGGAGCTGTTTTATTTTTCATATTTGAATCTGCAACACCTACTTTCATGTACATTTTGTTTTTGTCCTGGATTTATGATTTCATAAATATAGGGGCTCCATGGTAAAGAAATCCTTCCATTTATTAGACTCTGCAACTTCAGGGTCTTAGAGATTTTTCTAGGGCACTTATGGGTTAAGTGATCTTTCTAAGATCAAACAGCTAGCTAAGTATCAGAAATGAGACTTATAATGTTTGTTGAAAGGAAAGCTACTGAAACAATCTAACATCATTGTTAAAATGTAAACAAGGAAAACATTATTAGAGCTCAAATCTAACAGAGGCACAGGAAATCAAAATGAAACTACATTTTCAAGGGTATAGCATCCTCACTAAACATGGGTATAGCCTGTACCTGTATTAGAATTTGAAGTCCAAGAATCTATATTTTTAATTAAATAGCTATAAACACACACATATGCTCTAGTCCAGGCAAGCATATTGGCCCAAGATACGAGGGAAAATATCAAATGCCATTTAAAACTAACTTAAAAGTCAATATACTTTGAAAGAGTACATTAGTGATGCAAATGCGATAAATACAATACAAACCAAAAGAACTCATTAGACAATACTTTGAGACTTAACTTTATAATTTGGCTTCTGGGAATTTAAAAGGCACAGAAATAATTATTTCTTACTTATTCTGGGAGTTTATGGATTTGAAGTCAGATGCAAAAATAATGTCATTTTTCAAAAGTCCAAAATGTTTGCTAAGCATCTTTGTAAGGGAAGTATAGAGAATTTTATCATAAAAATGGACAAATGTTAAGCTTCATTTACTTGTTATCTGTCCTTTTTTGTCCTTTCCTTCTGATTAGTTCTGTGGAGATAGAAATTACATTCTATGATATCAACACTTACTACCAATCTCAAGTTTGTCCAATGTAATACACTTCAGCAATGTCTGTGCTCCCCTTGGAAATAAATTATTGCAAGAGGCAATGATCCTTGTGTTATTTGTTTGCTATTCACTGGCAATGTAAACCCTATTTATGCTTGTGCAAATTCATGCTTAGAAGAACAGATTTTTTTAAAGAAAGGTGAGAAGAAATTAATAAAGAAAACTACTATGGTTCACTGCAATTGCGTTCTCAGTATTCTGATGACTTTCATTAATTTTTGTATTTTCATTTACCATTTGACTTAAAAGTGGGTAGATCTCAGAGTATAAATAATTTTATAACTATTGGTATTTTGTAGTCCTGGCCTATAGAAAGCAAGTAAAATATCAGCTTACTTGTAGGAACTGAAAAATAAATTTTGAGTTGAAAAGAATCTAAGAGGTCTTCCTGGCCAACACATACCTGAACAGGAATCCCCACCCACTATCTCTCAGAAGCAGTTACCCTTATGCAAACTTGAAGAGCTCAGTGATAGACAACTCATAATTTTATATGGCATTAGGACAGGTTAACAGTGGAGCAGGCAACAGGGCAAGCACAGTTAGCAGAAAACAGAAAAAACAACAACAACAACAACAACCAGGAATCAGCAACAGATTATATGGATAGGCAGCAGGGTTAAGTAAATATATATAGAATTTGATACAAAAGCTAAATCTTGAGGAATTCAGGCAATCAGCATAGGGTCAGATCCAAGCAATCATCCAAACAAGGAAGAAATTTTGACTCTTTAACCCTCTCACTTGTATAGAAAATAGGCAAAAGGCATAGGGCTGAGGCAACCCATTCTGAAATAGGGACTTCTCATATCTCATTTCTCATCTCAGCCTAGGAATTACTTACATGAGCCCAGGAATCACTTAATAATGTCTTTGGGCCTCATTTTTCTCATCAGTAAAATAAGAGTTGGGCTATATGGAGAGTTAGGTGGCACAAAGGAAAGAGTGATGAAAATGGAGTCCGGAAGACAAGATAAAAACCAGTTTCAGCCATGTATTAGCTATGTGACCTTGGTCAAATCACTTAACTTCTATCTATTTGCCTCAGTTTTCTTCATCATAAAATGTAAATAATAACAGCACCAACCTCCCAGGGTTGTTGTGATAATCAACTGAGATAATATTTGTAAAGGGTTCAGCAAAGTACTAGGCACATAGTAGGTGGTTAATAAATTCTTATTCCTTTCTCTTCATTTCCCTTCCTTCAGCTATTATTCTATATACTCCCTGTCCTATCCCTATAGGGATATCCATTCCATTCCTATAGAATTTTGTTTCAGAGTGTGGATAAACCTGTTCCTCCAGGGAGAAAAAGCATGCACACCTGACTGCAGTCAGAAGAGAAAGAGGACAGGAAACTCAGTAAATTATTTGACAACAGCTAACTACGTGAATATCAAATGAAAGAGGTGAACTACACTACCACCCTTTCCAAATAGGGTTGGGGATATCCATTGAGATAGGGCAAAAATGTCCCCTTGATGTCAAACTACACTACAGAGTTTCTAATGGAAACCATTACTTCTTCCTACCCTTCTGGGAAGGTGCAAAAAGGGCTTTCAATTTAATGATTAATTGGCTCTCTAGGTTAGTCAAACTCTACTAAAGGCTTTTATCCAAGCCTCAAGGATGAGAGAATAAGGTTGGCCTTCTGTCAAGCATTCCTGTTCATGGATTTTGCCAGATCTTCACACTACACTTTTAAGCTTGTGCCTAAAAGGGATCTAGATGCAAGCTAATGGGGAAAAAAAAGGCTTCCCCCTCCCCTGAAGCACATCTATTACTAAAAATATTTGGGCTCCAAGGCAAAGGAGAGCATTAGGTACTTGACTCCTTGAAAACATTTTCTTTGTGACTAACTCAGTAACTGTTAAAAAGTGGCTAGCAACCTCCTTGATATTGGCATGGAAACAATCCTACAAGATTCTTAGCAAAAACACTTCTCTCTACAAATTCACATATTTTGAGCCCAAAGTACCCTAAAAGATCATCTAGTCTAATCCCTTCATTTTAAAGATGAGAAAACTGAGGCCCATAGAGAAATGACTTATTCTAGGTCACACAGATAGATAGGGATTGAGACTGGATTTGAACCCATGCCACACTGCTATATTTTACTTCGGGACGTGGCTTTGCCATTAAGAGCTAAAAATGCTTCTCTTTGAAAAAGAATTTTTTTTCATTTCTCTTAGGATTGATATGACCATGAAAAGCATCCAAAGAACTATATTAGCAACTTTTTGTGCATGTGCTCTACTCCATTATAAACCTAAATTAATTTTGCCCCACATAATTACAAATAATTATCATCCCTTTGATGCAAACAAGGAAAGGAAAGGGGAGAGGAAGACCTTAAATATATGTTTCTTTTAGAAATATTATCTTTGTGTATTGTTTAACAAAGCCCAATCATATCAACCTTTGAACTTATTCTTAAAAGATGCTGCTATAGAAATTCAGTTCACTTGCTTTATGGCTATGATTACATAATAATAATAATAATATATATGATATACTGTTACATTTCACACATCATCAGTATGAGTTGTAAACTATTGCATTCATTTTGGAAGTGTCTGTTTTATACTTTTATATGTGTAACTTAAAACCAAAGATAGACTATGATATAGTTTATGATACATAGTACACAGTGCACAACTTCAAATCAAGTTTTTAAACAGGAAAATTTCATTTTCTTCCTAGCACATTTAAAAGTATGATTCTAGAAGCAGAGAGAAATTGTTGCCAGCAAAATTCCATCAGGAGTAACATGCCACCAAAATAGATGGAACTTGAGGCAAAGACTTCTTTCAGAAAAGTAAGCAGACACATAAGGAAATATCAGAAGAGAAACATAAAATCTCATAAAAGAGGAGAGCAGAAAACAAGCCCCCATAATTACTGAGATTGAATAGCAACACAACTTATTTCTTAATGTTAAGAATACTGTATTCATTTAAGGGACAGAGGTAGAGGGGAGAAAGCAGTTTGAAGGAAGATTTTAAATGATGAAGTCATCCATTCATTTATTTGGCTTCTTAAGAGCAGCAAAATTACCCTACTCTTACAACCCCTGAAAGCATATGCTTGCTTTACTCCATTATCATGTAATTCAATTAATACTTTTAAAGACAATCTTGAAGTGAATAAGCATTTAACAATAAAATCAGTCAGGGTACATAAACTAACAACAATCACCCATAGAAAGTTTCCCATCTTTTATCTTTATTGATTTACAGTAGCAGAATAAAGGAAATGGACCAGATAAAAGCACATAGCTTCCAAAGTACTTGCATTAATAGTGAAACTAGATACAAGGAAGCATTTTTGTTTTGGTGCTTCAGGTTTGTGAACATTTCATCTTAGTACTAAATGCAGAATATCACAAATATTCAAACTGCATGAAAATATTACTTATTCTTCAGTTTTAGACAAGAAAGATATATCCTGCTTAGCTTGGATAAATGTTTTGTGCCCAAACTGCCTTTTTAAACCTTGATCTCTTTAATTTTCTCAATTGTTAAAAGAATCAGAGATGGAGGAGCAGCCTTGTCTTAGCAAATGATTATCCACACTCAAAGCAGAACCTGCTACCTAATTCAAAGTCTGAAATCATAAGCTTTCCAAGACTTAAACATTAGTCATACTGAGAAAAGGCATTGACCTTCCTTTTTTGATTTGTAATCGGGAAATACCCTGCTAACAGGCTTTCTCCTGTGAAGCTGGTTGTAACTGTAAAGCTTTAGAGAGACATGTGGAGGAGAGATAGAATTCAGTACACTATGCAAAGGCTTGAAATGTATGATTTCTAGGAGTTCTTATCCTTTCATCACAACTGGAGATGTAACCTGAATACTATGAGATCATAATATTCCATTATCGGAGGCCAAGGTGGATTACGCAGCTGTGAGAGATACTTTCTTCACCTTACTTAGTTATGCTGCACTCTTGACTTAGTTCTCCAAAGCTCAACTTTTGACATTTGGCATATAGAGAGTCTGGCAAATATAATGTATAGGACTTGATGAAATATACAGAATTTTGAAGAAGAGTGGATTCATCCAGAGAGGGGCTTTTTCCTTACTTATAAAGCTAGCCTCAGACTTCTGCTTAAATATTCTGCATGAACAACATATCTTCAAAAGCACCTACCCCTGTTTTCCAGTCCTTGATGTGAGTACTCTAAGCAGGTTTGTGAGATTCCAGTGATCTGTCTTTTGCCCTTTTTTTGGTTCATGCACATTCCTCTGGTTTGGTTCAACTCTGGAATGTACCTAGGAGCTTCATCACAATGGACCCTGCAGGACAAGTCTAAGGGACCATGCATTTCATCTTCACTAGGTAACTTAACCCGCTCCAAGTTTATGGAAGCTTACGTTTGTGAGAAGAAAAGAAAATTCCCCTAACAGGCATCATAAATGCACTTTTAAAAATACATCGAATGCAAGATCGCATTCACCAGATCCACCCACAGTAGCGGATCCTCCGCAAATCTCACCTCCCCCCACCCCCATCACACATCGCGCACCCTCTAGAAAACACTACGGGAGCTCTAGAGTTATGTATATGATACAAGGGACTGAGCTCTGAAGGGAACCTTCCAGTTCACTCTCCTCAGGCTGGTCATTTACAAAAAGAAAGTGTAAGCCAGGAAACTAGCACACAGTACGGAATGAGAAGTCACAGCAAATAGTGAGACCCTCCTGTTATCTCCGGACTAGGAGCCACTTCTTCCTACCGTTATAACCTGGGCAACCCAAGCAAGCAACCAACTAGTCCCCTCCTCAGACTCCAGAGCAACTCCCAGCGTCCTTGGGGCGCTTGAAGGAGGGGGAGGCAAGGCATGGGGGCAGGAGTCCCACTGAAGAAAGTGGGGGAGACCCTTACGTGTTCCAATTTGTCTTTCCTCCGGAGCCAGACACTGGCACTGTAGTCTTGCTGTTTGACGCTGCTGTAGAAGTTCGCACCTACTCGAGTAAGGCTCGGGGAGGGCTCCTTGGGGCGGCTTTTGAGCCTCATCTGCTCGAAGCCCTCGTGGGGGGAGGACGAGAGCCACTCGTGTTGCCGGATCTCCATCCTGACATGACAAGGCTACGGCCCCAGTCCTGGGGAGGGGATGCTTCTGGTTGGGGGAGGGGGAGAGGAGCAGGATAGGAAGACAGAAGGAGGAGAGAAGAGGCTGAGAAGGGGAAGCCCAGGAACGAGCACAAGCTGGCGGGGAGTGGTGGGTCTCAATGGCAAGAGCAAAGGAAGAAGAGAGAGGAGGCAGTGAGAAGCTGTCTGAGCTCCCCAGAGAAGGTGATAGTGGAGGAGGGGGAGGAGAAGGAGGAGGCTGATGTCAGGGTTTGAGGAGGTGGGAAAAAAGGAGGTGGGGGCAGAAGGGGGAGGGGAAGAGAGAGCCCAAGATCCTGGAAGACAGCCGCGCCAGGTGCAGGTGGCTGGCAGTCTCTGTCGCTCTGGCCAGCTGCAGTCCAGGGCAGACGCCTCACAACCCGGCTCCTTGCGGCACCGGCTGGGACTGGAGGGCAGGGGACTGAGGAGAGGGAGAGAGAGAGAGAGAAACAGTAGCAGTGGCGGCGGGGCTGCGGGGGGGGGGGGGGCAGGGAGGGGGGTGTAACGGTGGGGGGGAAAGGATGTGAGGGGAGGGTGGTGGTGAAGGGGAGTGGGAGTGGGAGGGGCCGGCGCTCTCCAGCCAGCCCGCAGGTTGGTGCAGTGAGCAGCTGAAGCTACTGCTGCTGTTGCTGTTGCTGCTGAGGTTAGGGCAGGAACACGGAGTCCAGCTGCCTGAAGCCGCCCAGCCTGCTACTCATCCTCCATAGGGAGAATCTAGGAGCGGTGGGCCCCTGACTGTCTCTTCTCCCAAACAATAGAACCTCCTCCTTCTAGTTTTAACTTTAAGGGACAAACACACTTCAGGGAGGGAATCCTTTCTTCATCCCACCTCCTCTTTCCTCTTTAGACATTTCCCGAGATGGATAGGTTGGAAAGTACTAAGACAAATAACTTCTTTTCTCGCACACGTTCATCCTTCTATCTACCTTCCCCCCTCCCGAAACCCCCAACTTTCTTCTATTTCCTTTTCTTTACTCTGAAAGTTGAATAACTTCCCTTTCAAGGAATCTATTAGTCCCTCTGAGTGTATTGTGGATGTAGGAACACTGGGGGGCGGGGGTAGATCCACCAGGTTTTGCTTCCAGAATGCTTTTTTTTCATGGATAATGCTTTGCATGTTAGGATGCAACAATGCAAATCTTCCAGAGTGCATTATCATTTGTCCTTAACTGGCATTGTAAATAAACATCATGATTACCTAAGTCCAGCACAGCCACTGAAGCTTGATGAAGCTTTCTAGTCTGTGGCCTGGCCCCACCCCACTCCACCAAGTATCTTTCTGAAATGGATTTCATGTTTCTTAGTAATAACACTCTTCCATTGCTTCCAATTGATCCCTTTAATTGTAGTTTCCTTAAGATGCTGGGAAGTTCTCTTATGTGTTCCTAGATATCCATAGTCAGTCTTTCCTTCCAGGGCTGCTTCATACACCCACACATAGTCCTAAAACAGAAAGGAATAAAGATTAGTACACATGATTTGATGCATTAATAATTAAATTTAAACTGCCCTGTTTGCTTGCTTTCCTCACAGCCAACAACATCTCAGAGTGTTGCAGATTTTACTAGAGAGCAGAAGACACTTTTCCTTAATGGCTTTTGAGATCAGTTAAGAGGCATCAAAAAATGAGTTTCAAAGATGTAGAGTCAAAGCAGGGTGGGTACCATGAAAAGAGTTCTGGATTTGGAGTCAAAAGATCTTGAGGAAGATTAGGAAAGACAGAGGTCACAAGGAAGTCTACCTTCTTAATGCCACCCTCAACAGTAGGTAGTAGGAATGCCAAAAAGAAGCAGAGCCATTAGAGACCCTTACAAGAAAATAAAAAATAACTATTAATGATCAAATTGAATTTCCTTTCCTCTGTTAATTATTTCCTCTTTATTCTTTATATAGCTTGCTTTAAATATATTTGTTTGCTTGTTTTATCTCCCTTTAGATTGTAAGATCCTTGAAGTTAGGGACCTTCTTTTGCTTCCTTTTGCATCTCCAGTGCTTAGCACAGTGCCTGGCACATAGTAGTCCCTGAAAAAATGTTTATTGCTTGATTGATTGATTATGACAAATCAGAAGACTTTGTTTAGTTAGTTTTAGTATATGATTGTGATTTTCTTAGTTTAAAGAATGCCAAATAAAAAGGAAGATTTATCATCTGAATTAACTGCCTCTGGAACTACGAAGTTATATGATGACTTGATCATGATCATATAGCAAATATGTTTCTGAAACAGGACTTGAACTGAGATCTTCCTAACACTTAGACCAGCCTTCCAACTACTATTCCATGATTCCTGTCACAATATAACCTGAGCTTCAGTTTACTCATCTACAAAATGGAAATAATAATACTCTACTACCATTTGGGGGGGATTTGGAGGATATTCAACTTAGATAAAATATTATCTTAATATTATCTTAAAGCCCTATTATTGATTTCTTCTTCTTTTTTGCTTTTCTTGTTCTTGATCTTATTCTCCTCATCCTTCTCTTTTTCATCCTCCTCCTCTTTCTCCTTTTCCTCCACTTCCTTCTCTCTCCACATGTGTATATGTATAACAAAACTATATTATGATGCTTATAAAAGTCTGAGATTTAGAATTAGATAGGAGCTGGTAGGTTATTCAAATGGATTTTAAAGACTTGTATATAAAGGAAGGTTACACTTTTATAAAACTTCTTAAAGGCAAGAACCATCTATTACTCCTTCAATATCTTAATAAGTATCAATTTATTTGAATGATTAATTGATAACTACCATTAATTTTAAAAATTAATTATTTTTACCACATCCCTGAATAACAGCAATTTTCAAGAAAAAATTTCTACAGAGAAGCATGATCAGTTTTCTAAGTGACCTGATTTGTATTAGCCATTCATTCCTCTCTGCTTGAATGTTTTCAGACTTGAAGATTTGTTTCCACTCCGTTTCTTTAATAGTCAATTAATAAGTATTTAATAAGCATCTACTGTGTTTTTGGTATTGTGCTAAGTGCTAGGGATATGAAAAGAGTCAAAAGATAGACCCTGCCCTCAAGGACCTTACAATCTAATAGGGGAGACAATAAACTAAAAACACATAGAAATGTTCCATCTATATTCTTGTATAATTGCAATTTTAATATACAATTAAAATAACTCTTTATAAGTGTTGGGATCAGAACTAATTCACATGGATATAGGATATCTATGTTATCTCATAGGGTAGCTAGGTGGTACAGTGTCTAAAGAGGTGGCCCTAGAGTCAGGAATGTCTTTCTGAGTTCAAATCTAGCCGTAGACACTTAGTAGCTGTGTAAACCTGGGAAAATCACTTAACCCTGTTTGCTTCAGTTTCCTCATCTGTAAAATGATCTGTAGTAGGAAATGGCAAACCCCTCCACTATCTTTGCCAAGAAAACCACAATGGCATTATGAAGAGCAGATATGACTAAAGAATAAGATATTTTATTATGCTTTTTTTAAAAGAAATTTTAATTTTTACATAATGATTTGACCAGAGATGTGTTGAAATTTGAGTCAAAACAAAGGGTGTTATCATAGGAACTTATTGTGCTAGGATTTAAATAATGTATTTTAGAAAAATGCTCAAATATCATTAAGCTAATTATTCAGTTCTCATGCAGTGCATTTTATCGGAATCAAGTTTCTGTAAAAAAAAAAAAAGTCCTATATTTTTAACATCCAAAGATGTGTGTGGCTTTGTTTCCTAGAACAGCACTATCTCAATAGATTTGAAGTTGAGTGCCCAAAGGAAAATGGGAAGGGACATGGTTGATGTGAGAAGATGGCAACAAATTATGTATGAGGAATTTTACATAAGAAATGGTATCATTAGAAAGGATGTCACTAGAAAAATATATGAATAGAAAATAAGAGCACAGTTTTTATGACAAGAGTGAACTCTGAATGATTAGCAGCATGCTTGCTCCATTATTGTGCTTGCAATATCAACAGAATAAGACAGGAGCAGCCAGGTTCTCAATGGAGTGTGAGCCATCACCTAGCCTCAGACACGTCCTAACTGCGTGATCCTGGTCAAGTTATCTAACCCCATTGTCTAGCCTTTACTGCTCTTCTGCCTTGGATGGTAAGGGTTAAAGAAAAGAGAAAACAAAGACAGATTGGATGTGCCCCCTATAATGGATTTACAGAAGACCATGGACAAGACCATGGACAAGAATTATATGAGATGGACAGAGATGGAATTGTCACTCTTTGAATTGTTGAAGAAAGAAGACACAATGGTGAGATCACAAGTCAATTGAAGAAATGAACTGTTTTAGGATTATGCAAGATGATTTACTTCTTACATTTAAGACCTCAGAATGAAGGCCAATTCCTGGTTATACACTAAAATCTCTAGCAAACTCAATTTCAAAGAATTTAACTATGTTTCATGGAATGTTAAATATGTTATCTATATTTAATACTTCAAAACACTGAAGTACAACTGCAGTATATAGATATGGCAGGATTGAAGTAGACCTCAAGCTTTCAAGATAGTAACAGTTCTGTTTGGTTATATCCTTATGGGATAATGTAAAGGATCTCTTTGAATGAATGTCTCCAAATCACAAGCAAGCATACTGATCAGTCTTTAATTCAAAATAAACTAATCCCAACCAAACATTTCTATATTTTTAAAGTTTTTTCCTTTACAGTGGGCACCCAGATTTTATTTTTTAAAGTATACTGTCACATAAATGAAACTTTAAATAAGACCTTACTTTGTAGTGTGAATTAATGCCCTCTCAATACCAATAATTATCTTCATCTTTTGGGAGAGCATAATAAAAGGCTTATTCAAGGAATTATTGTGATCTTCATTTTAGTCTTTTTTTTTTCAACCATGTCTGACTTTTTATGATTCTATTTGGAGTTTTCTTGGTAAAGATACTGGAATGGGTTCCTATTTCCTTCTACAGTTAACTTTACAGATGAGGAAACTGAGACAAACAGAGTTAAGTGACTTGCTCAGGGTCACACAGGCCTTAGGCTGGATTTGAACTTGGGAAGAAGAATCTTTCTGACTAGAGGCCCAGCAATCTATATACTCTATCACATAGCTTCCCTGTGGTCTGTATTATCAAAGTATAAATCCAGAAGAATAAAGTTAAATAAATTTGTGTTTTCTCTTAATAAATGTTAGCTATGGGATAATGGTTATAGATAAGGTAAAATAATTACATTAATATTGGGACAAAATCTAGTTAGCTTTACAGCTAAGTTATTTAGTAAAAAAGATAAACTAGAAAAAGATATCTGTGACTTATGCTTCGTTCATGAAGAAAATATACAATAGATTACCAATAGCTGTGGTACAATGGAAAGAGCACTGTTTTTTAGTGAGAATTTGAGAATTCTCAAGTCTGAATCTACCACTTGAGTTCTGTGACACTGAAGAAATCATTTAAACTCTTTTTAAAGTTTCTCATTTATACAATGGAAAAATGCCTGTGCTACCTACCTCAGAAAAATGTTATAAAAATAAGTTATTTTGTTTAATTCAAACTGTAAGGCTTCACATAAACATTAGTTGTTACTCCTTCTGGTACTGCTGGATTAATTTAAATTTGGACAAAACAAAGTGTTTTTTTTTTTCTAGATTATCATGGATAAAAAAAGAACTCGAAAATTTCAGGGAGTGAAGAAAACTTTGTTATAATATCTTTACATTTGTATGCAGAAAAAATGATCTGGAAAATTAAACAATTATCTGCATAAGAGTAAACTGGAAATCAAGAATAAGTTATTCTCATCAATAAATCAAAGCATTGATAAATTTGATAAAAAAGAAAACCAAATTACCAGCATTAGAAATGAATAGGGTGAGATAAGAACTAATGAAGAGGAAATTAAAGAGGAAATTAAATTAAATTATTAGGAGATATTTAGCCCAATTACATGACAATGGCCTGATAATTAAATGGAATAGATGAATGTTTAAAGAATATAATTTGCCCAGATTAACAGAAGAGGAAGTAGAATTCTTTAAACAATATCATCTCAGAAAAAAAGAAGTTGAACAAGCCATCAATCAGACACCCTAGGAAAAAAGCCCCTGGGCCAGAGAGATTCACAAGTGAA
This sequence comes from Monodelphis domestica, assembly GCF_027887165.1. Lineage (NCBI taxonomy): Eukaryota > Metazoa > Chordata > Mammalia > Didelphimorphia > Didelphidae > Monodelphis > Monodelphis domestica. The sequence goes on along the minus strand of NC_077228.1, from coordinate 144,726,358 downwards.
TTCTACTAAACATTTAAAGAACAATTAATCCCAAGACTATGTAAACTATTCAGAAAAATAGCTGAGGAAGGGACATTACCAAATTCCTTTTATGACACAAACATGGTGCTGATCCCTAAGCTAAGAAGAAGAAAAACAAAGGGAAATATAGATCAATTTCTCAAAAATTTTAACAAAATACTAGCAAGAAAATTATAACAACATATCACAAGAATCATACAATGACAAGGTAAGTTTTATACCAAAAATGCAGCAATGGTTTGATATTAGGAAAACTATCATCATAATTCACCATATCAATAAGAGAACTAATAGAAGCTATATGGTTATTTTGATAGATGCAGGAAAAAGCATTTGAAAAAGTACAATACCCATTTCTATTAAAAATACTAGAGAACGCTGGAATCAATGGATCATCCCCTAAAATGATAAATGTCATCTCTCTGAAACCATCAGTAAACATTATATATGTAATGGGGAGAAACTAGAAGTCTTCCCAATAAGATCAGGAGTAAAACAAGAATGCCTATTATCACCACTACTAATCAATATTATACTAAAATGCTGGCTAAATAGCAATAGCTCTCTTTGAAGATGATATGATTATATACTTAGAGAATCAACCAAAAAACTAATTGAAACAATTAGCAACGTTAGCCAAGTTACAGGATATAAAATAAACCCACAAAAATCATCAGCATTTCTTTATTTTACCAATAAAGCCTAACAGCAAGAGATAAAAAGAGAAATCCCATTTAAAATATCTAAAGCCAATATAAAATACCTGGGAATCTACTTGCCAAGACAAACCCAGGAGCTATACAATCACACCTACTAAAATTTTTTCACAGAAATAAAGTCAAATCTAAACAATCAGAAAAACATTAATTTATCATAGGTAGGTAAAACCCATATAATAAAATTATAATTCTCCCTAAATTAATTATTCATTGCCAAGCCAAACAAATTACCCAATAATTATTTCATACAGCTAGAAAAAATAATATAGAATTGGCATGGAAAAATGAAAGATCTAGACCCATGATGGCAAATCTATGGCATGCTTCCCAAAGATGGAATGCAGAGACCTCTCTGTGGGCACTGTCATCATTCTCTGCCAGAGTTGGTTACTAGAAAAGAAGAGGGACTCAGGTAGAGCTGCTCCCTTCCCCATCTCCACCTTGTCTCTCTGGTCCTCTCCCCAGCAGCCCAAAGCAAGTGCTTACTACCTCCCCTGAGAAGAGCACTTGGGCCACTCCTTCCCTTTCTTCCTTTTCTGTCTGAGGTAAGGGGAAGTTGGCACTTGGCCTGGGGGTGGGCTGGGGAGGGGATGGCATGCAGTCTGAGGCAGGGTGGCAAATGGCATGGAGTCTCTAAAAGGTTTGCCATTACTGACCTAGACCATCATGGAAATTCATGAAAAAAAATATGAAGGAAGATTGCTTAAGTGTACTGGATCTAAGACTATATTATGAAGTGGTGACCATCTAAATACTTTGGTACTGGCTAAGAAATAGAGTAGAGAACCAGTGGAATAGACTAGACACTCAACACACAATGGTAAATGACAATAATAGCAGTGTTTGACAAAACTAAAGATCCAGGCTTCTGGAAGAAGAACTCACTATTTGACAAAAAACTACTGGGGAAAACTGGAAAATAGTATGGCAAAAATAGGCATAGACCAACACCTCATGCCATATACCAAGGTAAAGTTAAAATAGAAACATGATTTAAAAATAAAGGGTGATAACATAAACAAATAAGAGGAGCACAAAATAGTTGACCTGTCAGACCTATGGATAAGGGAAGAATTTATTTATTTATTTGTTTGTTTGTTTGTTTATTAAAAAAAACCCTTACCTTCTGTCTTAGAACCAATACCAAGTATTGGTTATAAGGCAGAAGAGTGCTAAGGGCTAGGCAATGGGGGTTAAGTGACTTGCCCATGGTCACATAGCCAGGAAATTTCAGAGGCCAGATTTGAACCTAGGACCTCCTATCTCTGGGCATAGCTCTCAATCCACTGAGCCACCCAGCTGTCCCATGGATCAGGGAAGAATCTAGAGCAAAGCAAGGCATAGAGAACATTCTCAAATGTAAAATAGATAACTCTGACTACATTAAATTAAAATTTTCTGTACAAATAACAACAATGCAAATAAGATTAAAAGGCAAATAACAGTAAAAAATATTTATAGCAAGTCTCTCTGACAAAGGCTTCATTTTTCAAAAATATAGAGTACTGAGTAAAACCTATAAGAATACAAAACACTTCCGATTGACAAATGGTCAAAGAATATGAAAAGGAAACTTTCAGATGAAGAAACTAAAATTATCTTTAGTCATATAAAAAATTGCTCCAAATCACTGTAGATTAAGAAAGGCAAATTAAAATAATTTAGAGGTACCATCTAATCACCATCTGATTGGCTAACATGGCAACAACAACAAAAAAGGAAAATCATAAAAACTTGAGGGGATGTGGAAAAATCAAGACACTAATAAACCATTGGTGGAGCTACAAATTGATACAACCATTCTGGAAAGCAATCTTTAACCATGCTCAAAGGGTCATAAAACTATGAATACCTTTTGACCCAGCAATGCCACTAGTAGTTCTATTTCCTAAAGAGATGAAAGATAAAGGAAAATAACCTAACTATACAAAAATATTGATAGCAGCTCTTTTTTTGTAGTGGCAAAGAACTAAAAACTGAAGGGATATTCATCAATTGGGGAATGGCTAAGTAGTGCTTATAATAGAATACTCTAGAAATGACACACAAGATGATCACAAAAAAAACCTAGAAATGCTTATATGAAAAGATGCAAAGTGAAATGAGCAGAACCGGGAGAATGTTGTACATAATAACCACAATAATGCATGATGATCAATTGTGAATGGCTTAACTATAACTATAACAAAAAAAGGATCCAGAACAACTTCAAAAGACATGCCCAAAATAGGATATACACTACTGTATAAGCACAGATGAAGTTGAAATGCAAATAAAAATATACCATTCTCTATTTTCTCCATTAATTTTTCTCTAGTTTAAGCAACATATATCTTCTTTCACAACTGATAAACATAGAAATATCTTTTATATGATAATATTTGTACAATCTATATCATGTCAACTGCCTTTTTGGGAGAGGGAAGTCTGAGGGAGGGGAGAAAGGGAACATGGATTATAAAATATAATAAACTGAATATAAGAAATTATATTGGGGGAAGATAGGCGACTCGGTGGATTGAGAACCAGGTCTAGAGACTAGACTTCTTGGGTTGAATAGGCTTTAGACTCTTCTTAACTTGATTCTGGGTAGGTCATTTAACCTCTACTACCTAGCTCTTACACTCTTCTGCCTGGGAATCAATATAAAATGGAAGGTAAGTATTTTTAAAAATAATTTGTATAGGTATATGATCTGGAAAATAAATTTATAATTATAAATTAAAAAATAATATTATTCTCTCTTATCTAGATTTAACAGAGAATTACTCAGTCCTCTGACTTACTTGGCCTCTAAGGATACAACCCTGGAATAATATAGAATGGTTCTGAAATAATTCTGACTCTTGATTTTCTGCCACAGTCACCATTGAAATGATTTCCTATCTATAAAAATATATTATCCTGGCTATCTAGGATGATGTAGGCCCAAATGTAGTATAAAAGACAGATTTCCTGATGATAATATAAACAACTTGGTGGTTTTTACCATTCCCTAGATTGTTAAAACTGATATATAACCCTAAAGTGTTGGTTTTGATACTGACATATTTATGGCATTTGAGTACCAAGAAAAACTATGAATTTTGAAAATGTGGTCTTATATTTTTCCATTCCCCAACATTTTTTCTCTTAATTGACCAATTTTTTTCAAATTGAATCTTCTGATAGGAATTCAGAGTTAATACTGTGTAGGACCAAAGAAATCAGGCACTACTCACCTCCTGCATTTATCCACTTAGGGATTTTCTGGTTTCCCAAAGTGCTAGCTTTTATGGCATTAGAACTTGTTTCCTCTACAATCAAACAAATTAGCCTGATTAAAAAGTGATATGAATCATATCTGGTACTGCCCAAGTAAACTTCTAATTGCTTCCAGCTTATATGAATTACAAAAAATCTTTTGATGAAAATTTTAAGAGTGACATTCACATGGCAATAATTTAAATCTATCATAAACCAAACTTCACTGGCAGCAAACATATTAGCCAAACAGATTGATTGCAAGTTTGAGGACCATTAACTTGATCTACAGGAATTCAGAAATGCACTTTATACATCTTCTATTTCCCTCTTTTAATATATGAGTTTTTTTATATCCATGACAATGCCACTGATAAAATAAATAATAAAATACAGAATATAATTAAATGACAAAATTAATTATTTATAAAGGGAGAAGAAAGGGAATATACATTTATATGGTGCTTTTTTAAATCATCGTCTTATCTGATACTCACAATAACCCTGGAAAGTAGGTGCTACTTTATCTTTATTTTACATTTGAGGAAACTGAAGTAAGCAGAGGTTGTTATTTGCCAGTCACATGACTAATTAGTGTCTGAAGTAAAATTTGAACTCAAATATTCCTGACTCCAGACCCAGTGCTCTATTCACTGCTCCACCAATTGTCACTATAAAAATAAATAATACAAAAGAAAATGAAGAAATATGGAGTTTAAGACTATTCTCTTCTTAAAGGTTTACTCTGGCTAGTGCTTGTAATTTTCTAATGTATGGACATGACCATGTACTATAAAGCAGTAATTATCAAAAGAGCCTGGTATTGGCTAAAAAATAGAATGATGGATCAGTGGAATAGATTAGGTACAGAACATACAGGGGCAAATGACATTAGCAACTCTAGTGTCTGATAAACCTAAAGACCCCAGCTTTTGGGAAAACATTTACTATTTAACAAAAACTGCTGGGGAAACTGGAAAACAGTAATGCAGAAAGTAGGTATGGACCAAAATCTCACACTCTATACCAAGATAAAGTAAAAATGGCTTTATGATTTAGATAAAAATAGTGTTCCTATACATAAATCAGGTGAACATAGAATAGTTTACTTGTCATATCTATGGAGAAGGGGAGAATTTATGGCCAAACAATAGACAGAGAGGTCTGTAAAATGTAAAATGAATAATTTTTATTATATTAAACTAAAAAGCTTTTGTTCAAACAAAACCAATGTAACCAAGATGAAAGGGAAAGAGAAATCTGGGGGAAATGTATATTAAAAAATTCTCTGATCTAGGTTTAATTCTAAAAATTTTAGAGAATTAAGTCAAATTTATAAGAATCAAAGTCATTTCCCAATTGACAAATGGTCAAAGGATATGAAGAAATCTTCTGGTGAAGAAATCAAAACTATCAGTAATCATATGAAAAAATGTTCTAAACCACTCTTGGTGAGAGAATTACAAATTAAAACTCTGAGGTACCATCTCACACCTATCAGGTTGGTCAATAGAACAGTAAAGTTAAATGTTGGAAGGGATGTGTCAAAACTTGGACACTAATGCCTTGTTGGTGAAGTTGTGAAATGATCCAACCATTTTGAAAAGCAATTTAGAACTATGCCCAAAGGGCTCTAAAACTGTGTTAGATGTTTAGAACATCTAGGGGCCAGATTGGTCAAAGGAATCTAATTATCACAAGGAGGGAAGCCCATCTTACCCAAAAGGCTATACCAACATCTATGCAATGTGATTCACTCCAGAGGTCATTATGGAGTTCAATCCATGCTGGAGGAGGTCCGCCAGTTTTGGGAAGCTCCAGGGATATTAACAAATGCTATAAGAGTATGTCAGGCATGTGACATCTGTAGAAAGTTTAATCAAGGTCATTTCAAATGCAAGGCATTGGGAGGGTGATCCCTAGCTTTTCAGTGTCTGCAGACTGATTTTATTAACATGCCTGGAGACCAAGGATATAAATATGTTTTAGTCATAGTGGACAAACTTACTTGATGGGCAGAAGCATATCTATCAAAGAAAAATAACATCAGCATGGTAGTGAAAGCATTGCTTAAAGAAATAGTTCCTAGATATGGCATTCCAGACACCATAGACTCAGACAGGGGAAGTCACTTTACATCTAGCATTTTACAAGTGTATCAGTCTCTGGGAATAAAGGGTAATTTCCATAATGCCTATAAACCAGAAAGTTCAGGACAGGTGGAAAGAATGAATAAGGAGTTAAAAACCATGATAGCTAAATTCTGTGCCCAAACTCATCTAAATAGACAGAGGTTCTTCCATTTGTACTGTTCTATCTGAGGATGAAACCCAGAGGAGACTTATATATTTCCCCATATGAGATATTGTATGGATAGGAAGGACAGCTAAACCATCTTATATTTCCATGCTGGGAGGGGAATGCCAGTTACACACCTATCTGACACAGAGACAGGATAGGCTGGAAGAACTGAGAAGGCTAGGACTACTATTGCAAAGGGACCCACTAGATTTCTCATTACATAACATCAGGTCAGAGGATAAAGTATATGTGAAAAATTTTACCAAAGAGAAACCCACAGAGACCAGATGGATTGGCCCATAAGATGTAGCTCTCACCACTCCTACATCGATCAAAGTAATAGGAAAACATTCTTGGTTTCATGCATCTCACATTAAACATCACTATGCCCATGATAACATGCCAAAAGACAACTTAATGGAAGCCCAAGAATCCATTCAAACACAGACTCCCCAAGAACAATCCTTGATAAATAAACATAGAGCCCATGAATCCAAGGAAATCGTACAAGAAGAAATAGAGATACTAAGCAGGGACAGTGTATCCAAAACAGAGTAATGCCCAACACAGATAGTATAAACTTGGATTAGTTAGATCAGGTAGGATTAATATAGCCTGTGAAACACAGGAGAAGTGGTTCCTTGTGGAACCTGGGAGTTTATTTGGGTGGATTTAGAATCCTTTAGCATTAGTAAACATATATACAAATCTCCATCTCAAGTCTGGACTAAAATATCATTAACCCCTACAATCAACCTCAAAGGAATATAATAATTGCTTACAATCACACATTAAGAAAGATACCTATATTCATTCCCCCCCAAAAAAATCTTGCTTGCACCCATGAAGATGGCACAAACATCCTGTATAAAGTTTCACTCACATGCATCAACATATTCACTTTTACATGCATGCACACATTAATCTTACACACACTCATGATCCTGTAGTTCTGGATACCTGAGATCATCTTTCAAGGTGAAAGAACAGGCAAGTATGTATCCTGTAAAGGAGAAGGTGCCCTGGACTGGTGACTACTTCAAGCAACACCAAAAACTAGCAGACACACTGACAACTGGAAAGAACTTTGAATCAAAGACATTATGGGGAATGAACTTCAGGAAAATGGGACATGTAAGATTAATCGCCGATCACATTAACTTCACATATAGGGAAGTACATTTACATGCACATTGGAAAAAAATGCATCCACCATGACATATCTAGAACATGAACAAATTTCACACTGACATTAGGGGCTGTGCCGTAAATAAGGACAACCCATAAATTGTATATCTGTAAATAGATCTCTAGTATCAGAGGATATATATATATGTATGTATGTATAAATAACATGTAACATATATAAATGTGTAGAAAACCCAGACATATATATAGATAGCATATTAATGAGCTAATCCACTAAAATAGATAGAAAGGAAAGAGTTAACATACTAACCATTAGCAGGGACAGAGTAGTTTAGGGTGGAAAAGGGTATGTTATAACTAGAGAGGTAACATAGGGACAGAATAAATCAAATTTCATTTAGATACAAGTTAATATATATACACATATAATTGTTATGAATTGTTACATTGGAATTGGCATTACATAAGGCATAGGATAGTTTATTTTTACTTAAGAGTTAAATTTTATAGTGATTGCAATACAAATGACCTTTGTATCAAGAAATTGTTAAATTGTAAAACTTTGTTGGCACATAATCCTAAACCTCTTCCCGCAACTCAGTCTTAGCATAAGATAGGAATTTAGATTAGCAAATAGACAGATTAGGATAAGATTTATTATTTTGGGAGGGGGGAGGTTAGATGGGAACAATAAGTAACATAGATAGATTAGAATAGACATAGAAGGTAAGTAACTGGTGTGGGCCAGGGTGGCACCATGTGAACAACAGGAAATGGAGGATTTGTGACAGAGGCTGACACTAAAGAAAAAGTGCCAGCCTGAAGACTGTGAAACTGATCACCTCGACGGGGGAGGGGCCCCAAGGGATTGGAATCTTGAGGAGGAGAAGACTCTGGCTAACTACCTCCAGAGAAAGAACTGTTGGAGTCACATGCAGATCAAAGCAGACTGTCTTTAATTTTTTTATGTTTTTATTCTGGGTTTTGGTTTTATATTAATATTTTCTTAAAACAATGACCAGTATGGAAGTATGTTTTATATAATAATTCATGTATAACCCAGATCAAATTGCTTGCCATATCCAAAAGGTATGAGGGAAGGGGGAAAGGGAGATAATTTGGATCTTATAATTCAGGGAAACATTTTGAAAATTGATATTACATGTAATTGGGAAAATAAAATATCTTTGAATATAAAAAAGAAGGCCTGATTTGATGTAAAGGAAGATATCACTGATTTCTGTTGGAGTATGATTGATTCTTAAATCTTCTTTAGCAAAATATAACTATTTGAGCCAGAGACTAGATAATGCCTCCTTGGGATCCCCTTTGGTGGATTCTACATTATAATAATGGTCAAATAACTTTTTTCACACTTTTATTTTTATTTCATATTTAAAACCATTTAAATAAACATTTATTAAGCACCTACATGTGCCAGGTACTACTATATGCTAAGTACTTGGGATATGACAAACATGAAATAATTCCTTTCTCCAGAGGCTCACTGGTATATTCTGCTATATTCTGAAGCATATTTATATTGAGGGCACTGCTATTATTCAATGCAATCAGTCACATATTCTCCACAGCCTTGGAGTCATCTTGGACTTCCTCACTGTCCCTTCACCCCACATATGCAATCACTCGAAAGTTCTTGTCAGTGCTGATTCTAAAACTTGTCTCCAATCTGCTCCCTCCTGTCCATTCACTTGGCCACCACCCTAGAACAATCTCTCATAAATTCTCATCTGAACTACTGTAAAAGCTTCCTCATCTGTCTCTTCCTGTCAAATCTTTCCTCTTTCTAATCGAATCCTCCACACAACTGCCAACATAATATGCCCAAAGCACAGCTCTGGCCATGTCATTCTGCTTCAATCCCTATTACCTTTAAAATCAAATACAATCTCTTTTGTTTGGGATCAAAGTCCTTTATAACTTGACTCCAAATTGTTCCTTCAAGTTTAGTTTACATTATTCCCCTTCATGCACTTTTTGGCCCAACAAAACTGACTTTCTTTCTATTCCTCATATACAACATTCCATACTTCAGCTTAAATGTCACCTCACACAAATGCTTTCTTGATCATCTTAACTGCTAGTGTGTTTCACTCCAAATCACCTTATATTTATTTTGTGCGTATACTACATATGATATGATATATATTAACATAAGTATATAATCATAGGCAGCTAGGTTGCTCAGTGGATAGAGTGCCAGGCTAAGAGTCAGGAAGATTTATCTTCCTCAATCCATATTTGGACTCAGACACTTACCAGCTGTGTGATGCTGGACAAGTCAATTAATTCTATTTGCCTCAGTTCCTCATCTGTAAAATGAGGTGGAGAAAGAAATGAAAACCACCTTAGGATCTCTGACAAGAAAACTGGATAGAGTCAATGAAGAGTCATTAAAAAAGTGAAAATGACTCAGCAACATAATATATAACATAATAAATGTAAATATAAATGTTTACATATGATATAAGTCCTGAGAGAACAGAACTGCTTCATTGTTATCTTTGTGTTCCCAATCCCTAGACCAGTGCCTGACATATAGTACTTCATAAATTAATGCTTTTTGATTGATTGATGAAAGAGAAGATAACCAATGGAATTGTGTGAAAGAAAAGGATGAGAATAGAGGCACAGAAAGAAAAAATGACATTAACCGTGAGTAGGAATAACTCTTCCTTGGTAACTGGAAGGAAGAGAGGATAATCAAAAATTCTGTTAATTTTTGAGGAGTGAAATTGAGGGACCAAACTCCATTCAGATCAACACATTTTTTGAATGAATTAAAGGTTTTGGCCACCTGCTCTAAGAGTGGGGATGGAAAAGGGAGGTAGCTGAGAATTTGTTAAGAGGGGAAGATGTTCAGAAATAATACAAGAATTTGCTTCATCTATAGGATTTTGTTATACTTTAAGTTCTCTACCTTTATATGCTTTGGTTTAAGTCTTTCCTGTGTTCATTATACTTTAAAACTTTACCATCATATAAAATAAGAAAATTAAAAAAAATGATCTACTTTATAAAAATATTTTCCGATGAAAAATTGAAATATGTTATGCTATATTAAAAGTTAATTATGCTTTTTTACGCTAAATTTACTTGATGCTAGCCACTTAAAAATACATTTAATTGAAACCTTGATACTTTAAATGGACCTGAGATCTCAGTGATGTGAACATTAACTCTAATGGTGAATATATTACATACATACATTTTTAACTACACATACATTCCGTATCTTCCCATGCAACTTCTGTTCAGGTCTCTCCATAAACCCTTCCAAAAGTATATACTCAGAGTGCTAGAGGCTATTCTCTAGACCTTTTCATGTTTTAGGGATACTAGTATACTACTTGATCTGTACACCTGTTGTCCCATACTCTCGCTACCTGACCCATCCGTTTCTTTTTCTATTCATATATATTCTTCATTATGCCCTTCAGTCCCCTTTTTGTATACATGAGTGTGAGTGAACAGATCAAGGGAAGACCTTTTGGTCTCCAGTAGTGGAGGGGGGACAAGAGGGACAAGAGGGAACTGGGGAGAGTAGCTTTAGCTAAGGAGGGAAGGCAGAAGGGGAAAAATCTTCAAAACCCCTCTCTTCTCTCTGAACTAACCCATTACATCAGCTGTCTCCCTTGAACCCCACTTTGAGAAGGGAGGGTCTTCTCTCTTTTCCCCTCTCAATACTGAAAGTCTTAACCCCTCAGGTTACAACTTAACCTCCTTTTTTAATACACAGCCTGCCAACATACCCACCTTGAATCTTTAATTGATAGCTGTGTATAAAATGCCATTATAATATATGGCCGATGCACCAAAGGTAAATCCAAAAACCTGTGTAATCAGGATTTACAGAAGCCATAATGTAACTTTATCTTATCAAAATAGCTTCTAAATATGGCCTTCAAAATGTGCTTTCCCCAAACACTGGAGAGATAGATAATTTTAGTATACATACCACAAATTAAAAGTAATCAAATGATATGAGAGGTCCTGAGTTTAAATCTGGCTTCAGATACTTCCTAGCTGTGTGAACTTGGGCAAGTCATTTAACCCCCCATTGCCTAGCCTTTACTGCCCTTCTGCCTTAGAACCAATACATGGTATTGATTCTAGGAAATAAGGTAAGGAAGAGTTTAAAAAAATAAAAGTAATCAAGTGTTTTAGGCAGTCAAAAAATATAAACCAATTCACCACATTTTCACTTTGATACCTTAACTAGGTAAGATTATGTCTCACTGATAAAGCCTTTGAACTGGAACAAGAATTATTACATAGGAATGTAAGGAATATATTTGCATAGGCTGGATAGGCCAGGGAAAGTTGGTTATGCTCCAGGAATCATCTATAAATTTTCAAGCAAGTTGAGAAGTGATGAATTCCCAAAACTGGATTGAGCATGGAGTTTTAGCTGAAAGAATCACCTAGGGTAAGGTTGGAAAGGCCTTTAGGTCTGGTCTTGAACAGATATCCTCATCTTATACTATAGCTGGAGGAGGGTCCAGAGCATTTTATACTTTCTTTCTTTCTATTGGTGTCTTAGCCAGCATCCCCAGAGTAACTGATGACAGTGTAGACAGCAAGAGCCAAGGACAGATGAAATAGATTCCTAATACTTAAATTTCTTGAGCATCCTATGAATGAGATTTCTGGCAAGTAAGAGCTGAATGATTCTTTTGCTATATATGTTCCCTAAGCTTGGACCCACTTTACTCTGGAATCTCTATACTTATGGGAAAGTGTGTCATGAACCTTTGGAAGAATGTTTGGTACTAAGCGTTTTTATTATACCATCTTAGTAAATATCTCTTTCAAAAAAGTCACTGAAAAATAGATGACTAAATTGATTCCCAAAGCTGACTACTGGAGGCTCAAGCTGATAGCATTAGAGAAAGTTTTCCAATTTTCCTTCAAGAATGAACCTAAAACGTTGAGGGCCAAACTTTAAAGACTTGATTCAGTGGTGAGGGTGAGATTTTGGATCAAGATACTAAAGAGTTTACACATGTACTACATAAGGATACACTTACCTCATTTCTGTTTTCTCCTTACTTGCATTTTGTGGTTGTTGTGGTGGTGGTCTTTCAGATACTATCATATTTCACACAGCCCAATTTTGGAGAAAAGTTTGCTTTCCTTTGTCAGTTATTTCTACTTTCTTTCAAAAAATTACATAATGCTTTATTTTCCCCAATTACATGTAACAACAGTTTTAACACATGTTTTCTGAAATTATGAAATCCAAATTGTTCTCTTCCTTTTCTCCCTCCCTCCTCTCTGAAGTGGCAAGTGATTAGATTTAGGTTATATATGTGTGATCATGCAAAACACATTTCCATATTGGTCATGTTTTGAGAGAATAATCATGTAAGATAAAAACATACAAATAAAATAAATTGAAAATTACTATGCTTCAGTCTTTATTAAGATTCCATTTGTTCTCTCTCTCGAGTTGGATAGCATTATTCATTATGTCCTTCAGAATTTTCTTGTATCGTGTTTCTGAGAACAGCTAAATCTTTTACAGTTGATTATTATACATATTTCTCTTATTGTGTGCAGTATTATCCTGCATCAGTTTGTATAGGTCTTTCCAGGATTTTCTGAAATCATTACAACCATATACCACAATTTGTTTAATCATTCCCCATTCGATGGATATCCCCTCAATTCCCAATTCTTTGCCACTACTTTGCCCTATTTTTGTACAAATATGTTTTTCCCCCTTCTTAAAAATCTCTTTGGGACACAAACCAGGTAGTGGTATTACTATTAGGGTAAACATAGTTTTAGAGCTCTTTAGGGATAGTTCTAAATTGCTCTCCAGAATGATTGGATTAGTTCACAACTTCACCAACAATGCATTGGTACCCCAATTTTGCCATGTCCTCTCTAATGTTTATCATTTTCTTTTACTGTCATAACAGTCAATCTGGTAGGTAAGCAATGGTACCTCACAGTTGTTTTAATTTACATTTCTTTAATCGATAGGGATCAAGAACATTTTTTCTTGTTACTAAAAATGGCTTTTATTTCTTCATCTGAAAATTGTTCATATCCTTTGACCATTTGTCAATTGGGGAAATAATTTTTACTTTCACCTATGTCATTGTGCCAGTTGGGATTCATGACCAACAGAATTTTCCAGTAAAAAGTAAGAGATAAGGTATGACTTCAATTCCACATGCTAACTGAAGTCTATCTTGCCATGTCATCAGAAGTCAGATTATGAAATGACCTTAGCTTTCACATTCTCGGGAATGATTATTTCATCTTCAATCATGATTTGACAAACTCTCTTACTCATATCAACTTTTCATCAACTACCAACCATGACCAGTGAATTTAGGAACTGAACAGTCTCCATTTTTTTTTTAATTTTTAAGGGAAAAAGGACTTATTCAAGCATAACAACATTGTTTCCTTGTCACTTTTTACCTTACTATTTCTTTCAAAATGTCATTTCCATTTTAACAATGAACTGCACAAAAACTAGGTTTGGGTGAGAGACCAAGTAATTCTCCCAAACTTGAAAAAGGCAATTTGTCTTTTCTCTCTATCTGAGAATATTTCTCCAACCATTTTAGCTATTTCTTCTCTCTTGAAGTTTGAAAACTATTTAGATATCTGTTCTGTACTCTCCATAGCTGTGGCAGCCAATTTTCACAAGGTTGAATAACCCTTGCAAGGGCAGTATAATCAACAGTATAACCTTGTACCAGTGCATAAATCTTGTCATGCTCTAGCTCTGTGTCAACCCAGAAGCTAGAGCAAAGAGTAGTACCTTTGAATTTAAAATACCTACCACACCTATCACCTATTATGCTATAGATGCCTTGATGTCAAACTCCTGGGGGAACCTTTTTTCTTTGCAATTACAGTGTAACTCATAGCATAATGCTGGGACTTAACAAAGAATGAGTTCAATTCTCACTTTGTGAAGGCAATATATGTGAGAATGTTTTGATGTGAAAGGATAAATGTAAGAATACTTGGATGTGTGAGGTGTGTCATCTCCAGCTTTCCACTGGGAGGGGTAAGGCCATATGGACTGGTACTGCTTTTTGTAAGTACATAGATGGAAAAATCCTGAAAGGAATCATGGACTATGTCAGGGGTGAGATTGGGGAGAAAGAGAAAGAAAGGGAAGGGTAAACCCTTCCAGAAAGAAAGATTGACCATAGAATAACATTTCTAGGAAGAAATATCTTGTTGTGCACTGAGATAGCATAACCTCGGACCCAGATGATACCCAAAATGGAGATGGGAATTGTTTTAGCATAAGCATGGACATCAATTGTCCATCAAGTAACTGTATTTTTATTATTTCAGTCCTGTTGTTATTATTCAGTTGTTTCAATTGTGTCCATCTCTTTGTGACCCCATATGGTGTTTTCTTCACAAAGATATTTGCTTGTGTTTTTTTTTTTCTTTCTCAAACTCATTGTACATATGAGGAACTGAAGCAAACAGGGTTAAGTGAAGTGTTTGAGTTAGGATATGAACTTATATTTTTCTGATTCCAGTCTTGCTCTATTCACTGGCCACCTAGCTCCCTATCTTTTATTCATAGTCAGTGCTATGTAAATGTTAAATATTATTATTAATAATAATTTTAGTAATTCACTCTAATAATTTATTTTGTGGAAATTATTTCAAGGTAAGCAAAATTATTACATCAGCTTTGCCTTCAAAAGCATTTCACAACCTCCTCTGGTTGATAGTTAAAAGCCTTCAAAACCTAGATCTAATGTATCTTTCTAGTCTTGTTTTACATTACTCCCCTTACACACATTTATCCCTCTTGCTATTCTTTATCCATGATATTTCATCATTCATCATTGTTTCTTTACATAGACTGTGCCCCCTTTTCCCCATCCCCATAAATGGAATATATTACCTTTCATATCTCTAGTGCTCTTAAAAACTCAGCCTAGGTTATATTTTCTATAAATTTCCTTCCCCAGTTGCTAACCAGTGGTCTCATTACCATGATTTTACTGTGCATATATTTTATATTTATTTATTTATGGGTGTATGTATGTGTGTATATATCTAAATTATATCCCCATATACAATAATCTCTTTTAATTTTGTCTTTGTACTTCTGGGACATAGCTAAGTACCTTATTCCTAGATACTATTTAATAAATATTAATTAATTAATTGATAGTTTTTTTTTTCCTCTTAGTCTCTTTCCTTCCTACTAGGAAAGAATTTTGAGAAGCAACATGGTTTCAGGGAAAAAAATGATAGATCCTCAGATCAGAGGACCTGGCATCAAATTCCAGCTCCACCACTTACTGCCTTGACCAAGTCTTTAATTTCTCTAGTCCTCAGTTACCTCATCTATTAAATGAGACAGTATATTAGTTGGTCATTGAAGTCCCTTCCCAGCTATATATATCTATGGTCCTATACATTGGAATATGAAGAACAGCTTATCTCTCTTATGGACCTAGGATCTATAGTTAGTGAAGACAAACCCAGCAAGGTCAGGAAATCATTGATTCACTTACTGCTGCCATATCACTTATATCATACCCTGAGAAAAAGCACAGTGACTGCTGTTGTAAGCATTCACTATAAAGAAATTTCCACCATCTTTGTCCATGCATTGTAAAAGTCAAAAGACCATATCCCTTCTTTAGCTGGCTCCTTTACCTTAAAAGGGAAACTGATACAGATTTTTCAGCAGCTAATCTGACCTTTCTTTGTGATCTCAAATTCCCTTTCATGAGCAGAACTATAGAAATCCCTGCTGCTGATGTGGGCCAAGACCATACCACTAAGGGTAAGTCAAGAAGAACACTACTATTTTGCTTTTCACATACTTGATTAAAAGTGACTATATGCAAAAACTGGGTAGCACAGTGGATAGAGTACCAGGACTGGAGTTGAGAGGACCTGGGTTCAAATGTGGTCTCAGATACTGCTTAGCTGTATAACTCTGGGCAAGTCATAACCTCAATTGCCTAGTCTTTCCTGTTCTCTTTTAGAGATGGTACTAAGACAGAAGTTAAGGGTTTAAAGAAATGATCATAACATCAAAAATCATGTGAAAATTCTCTCCAACTCTGACTTGAAAACTGAATGCAACTTAAAGGATATTTCAGAGGCTCAAAAATGTTAAATAACTTGCCTGAGGTCACATCATGAATAATTATCTGAGGCTTTGAATGATTAAACTGTCAAATGTTGGTTGAACTGACACTCCTCCAACATTTTGAGACCTCTGACTCATTTGGGTTCTATAAAAAATCCCACTGATATTCTTGGCTTACAAAATTTAGAGCAAAGATAGGTAAATGTTTGTAGATCTTGATGCTTTCTTTTTAATGGTAGTAAAGTGGGCAAGCTTCTTCCTGGTTTCCTGGTTTATTGCATTAATTAGTTATCACAGGATCAATAAAGGAGACAGAATTTTTTTAAATAGTGCTTTATAGTACAGCTGGAAATTACCTGCAGATAAAAAGCAATTAGAGGGGGCAATTCACAGTGGATAATTCCACTTTAGGCATAATTTTACGAGAAAGGGCCAGTTGGATGTCTATATAGATATTATATAGGATTCTTTTATTGACTTCTTCAGCACAAGTGGTGGCATTCAATGAATCAACTTAGCATAGTGGATAGGGCACTGGACTAGAGGTGAGAAAGACCTAAGTTCAAATCTTACTTCTAATACTTTCCAACTGTGGGATACTAGGCAACTAATTTAACCTCTCTGTGCTTATTATTTCATTATAAAATGAGGGCAATTAAAATGGATGGCCTCTAAGGTCAATCTGTGATTCTATGTGGAAAAAAAATAGACACAAATAAAAAGATACTCTTTGAGGAAAGGCAACATGCTCAATAATTTAGTCAAATGCTTTTATTTACTTCAATCAATATGTACATTCTTCATTACCACACTCAATTTATTTAATTATTCAGTTACTTAATAGAGAAAAAGGAAAAGCTCCCATTCTGATTCTCACACCACACAATGAAAGTGACCTAAGTTTCTTGAGATGTTGAATAGGGAATATTCAATCTACATTTTATTAAAATCATCCAAAATAATTTGTCATACTCTGGTCTGAAAAACAAAAGGAATTTGAGTTGTAAGTCCAAGAGTGAAGGGCATAGAGTTGAACCTAGGCAGATCTGTTCTTCTCCTGTGGGAAGCAACAACTGGGATCCAGATCCCTTGTGGCCTTGATTCTGATGAAGCTGTAGTCAATCATCTCTGGATTCTAGAAGTCTAGAGGTTTGGAGTGTGGTTTCTTTTTACATCTTAGTTCATTAACAATGTGAGTTTTTCTGATTCTTCTTAGTCTGGAGCTAAACTTGCTCTCCATTGCAGTACTTGACTGGTTTATTATGGTCAGAAATAATAAGTGGGACTAAATGTGCCTTACTTTTAAGGAGAATTCAAACTATCATTTTCCTTCCTTCCTTCCTTCCTTCCTTCCTTCCTTCCTTCCTTCCTTCCTTCCTTCCTTCCTTCCTCCCAGTTTCAGCTATATTCATAGTCATTGGAATGAATTGTTCTCATCTGTCTATTCCACCAGTGGAAGTCTACACAGACTTGGAGTAGGGATTCCCCCAACTTACCAACAGGTTTAAGGTCCATAATTTACCCTCAACCTGGTTTAGACAATCTACTGAGATAGTTTACTAGGGTACAAACTATAGCTTCTTGGAGCAGCTAGGTGGTATAGTGGATAGAGTAAAGAGTCTGAAGTTAGGAAGACTTATCTTTCTGAGTTCAAATATGGACTCAGACACTTAATAGCTGTGTGACTTGGGGAAAGTCATCTAACTCTCTTTGTCTCCATTTTTTTCATTTATAAAATGAGATGGAGAAAGAGATGGCAAACTACCCAGTATCTTTGCCAAGAAAATCCCAAATAGGGTCATGAAATGTTGGACAACTCTGAAAGGGCTAGAAAACAATAAAAATTGCATAGTAGGTATCTAGGTAGCATTGTGGATTAGAGTGTCAGGTCTGGAGTTAAAAAGACCTGATTTCAAATCTAGTCTCAAACACTTATGAGCTGTTTGGCCCTGGGCAAGTCACTTAACCCAGATTGTCTCCATTTCCTCATGAGGAGAGGAGAGAGGAGAAACTTGAAGCAAGGTGAACAATTAGAAGACTATTGTAGTAATCCAGTAATTCAGGCAAGAGAGTTAACAACCTACATATCATCTTTGACTCTTCACACTCTTATCTCTATGTCACGTCACTGCTTACAATACCCATGGCTTCTATCCTCCTAGAATTTGTCATATATGCCCCCTTCTCTCCTCTGATACTGCTACCACATTAAGCCAGTAGTTCATTATTTGCTGGTCAGCCTCTCTGCCTCCTCTCCCCACTCTATTTTTTTCTCCTCTCAGCTATCAAATCAGTTTTTCCTAAAGCACGAATTTGACTATATCACAGCTCTGGTACTACTCTATTGCTTCTAGAATCAAATATAAAGTCCTCTATCTTTTAAAACTCTCTGTAACCTGAGTCCTTCCTATCTTTCCATTTTTCTTATATCTTACTCACTCCTGTAGACTTTGAGATCCAGTGATACTGGCCTCGTTGCTCTTCCTCAGATTATATTCTCCATTTCCCAATACCAGTCATTTTTACTTGTTGTCTTCTAAACCCAGAACTCTCTCTCCTTTCATATTCACCTCTTAATTTCCTTGATGTCCTTCAAATCTCAGTCAAAATCTTTGTGGAAGATTCATTCCTGATTCACACTAAAATTAGTCCCTTTCCTTTATTGATTAACTCCAATGTATTTTGTATCTGTGTGATTGCTTTTAATTGTTTGTATGTTGTGTGTCCCATTATCAGCAATGCTTAACACGGTGCCTGGCACATTGTAAGCAGTATTTATTGACTTAAGTAGGATAATAGGTTTGTGAGTAGAGAGAGGAGGACACAATAGATATGTAGAAAAGAAAGAAATGAACACTCTCCACACAACTAAAACTAGACTTGAGCAATTGGAAAAACATTAATTGCTCATGGATAGGATGAGCCAATATAATAAAAATGAACATCCTACCCAAACTTATTTATCTATTTAGTGCCATACCCATTGAACTCCCAAAATATTTCTTTACTGATTTAGAAAAAACCATAACAAAATTCATCTAGAATAACAAAAGATCAAGGATATCCAGGGAAATAATGAAAAAAAACCACATATGATGGGGGCCTTGCAGTCCCAGACCTTAAACTATATTACAAAGCAGCAGTCATCAAAACAATTTGGTACTGGCTAAGAGACAGAAAGGAAGATCAGTGGAATAGACTGGGGGAAAGCGACCTCAGCAAGACAGTATACGGTAAACTCAAAGATCCCAGCTTTTGGGACAAAAATCCACTATTCGATAAAAACTGCTGGGAAAACTGGAAGACAGTGTGGGAGAGATTAGGTTTGGATCAACACCTCACACCCTACACCAAGATAAATTCAAAATGGGTGAATGACTTAAACATAAAGAATGAAACCATAAGTAAATTGGGTAAACACAGAATAGTATACATGTCAGACCATTGGGAGGGGAAAGACTTTAAAACCAAGCAAGACATAGAAAGAATCACAAAATGTAAAATGAATAATTTTGACTACATCAAATTAAAAAGCTTTAGTACAAACAAAACCAATGTAACTAAAATCAGAAGGAAAACAACAAACTGGGAAAAAATCTTCATAGAAACCTCTGACAAGGGTTTAATTACTCAAATTTACAAAGAGCTAAATCAATTGTACAAAAAATCAAGCCATTCTCCAATTGATAAATGGGCAAGGGACATGGATAGGCAGTTCTCAGCCAAAGAAATCAAAACTATCAATAAGCACAAGAAGAAATCTCTTATAATCAGAGAGATGCAAATCAAAACAACTCTGAGGTATCACCTCACACCTAGCAGATTGGCTAACATAACAGCAAAGGAAAGTAATGAATGCTGGAGGGGATGTGGCAAAGTAGGGACATTAATTCATTGCTGGTGGAGTTGTGAACTGATCTAACCATTCTGGCAGGCAATTTGGAACTATGCCCAAAGGGTGACAAAAAAATATCTACCATTTGATCCAGCCATAGCACTGCTGGGTCTGTACCTCAAAGAGATAATGGACAAAAAGACTTGTACAAAAATATTCATAGCTGCGCTCTTTGTGGTGGCCAAAAATTGGAAAACGAGGGGATGCCCGTCAATTGGGGAATGGTTGAGCAAATTGTGGTACATGTTGGTGATGGAGTACTATTGTGCTAAAAGGAATAATAAAGTGGAGGAATTCCATGGAGACTGGAACAACCTCCAGGAAGTGATGCAGAGCGAAAGGAGCAGAACCAGGAAAACATTGTACACAGAGACTAATACACTGTGGTATAATCAAATGTAATGGACTTCTCCATTAGGGGTGGTGTAATGTCCCTGAACAATCTGCAGGGATCTAGGAGAAAAAACACTATTCATAAGCAGAGGATAAACTGTGGGAGTAGAAACACTGAGGAAAAGCATCTGCCTGAATACAGCGGTTGAGGGGACATGACAGAGGAGAGACTCTAAATGAACACTCTAATGCAAATACTAACAACATGGCAATGGGTTCGAATCAAGACATATGTGATACCCAGTGGAATCACGCGTCAGCTACTGGGGGTGGGGGGGGGGAGGAAAAGAAAAATGATCTTTGTCTTTAATGAATAATGCTTGGAAACGATCAAATAAAATATTATAAAATTAAAAAAAAATTAAAAAAAAGAAAAGAAAGAAATGACAAGGTTTGGTAACTTACTAAATATGTGAGGTGGATTAGAAAGAAGATGACATAAATGTTGTGAACATGGATGACTGGAAAGAGACTAGCACCTTTAATAGCAATAAGGAAGTTCACAGAAGGACAAGGATTGAGGGGAAATATAATGAGTCCTAATTAGGGCAGATTAAGTTTAAGATGCCTGTTTTTGTCAACTATAATTGGTGATGTAAAACTGAAGTTCAGGAGAAAGACTAGGTATGGGTACATAAATCTATGAACATTTCCATAGAGAGAGAAAATGAATGTATGGGAGCCACTAAGGTCATCAAATGAGAGGTTATAGAGAGAAAAGAGCAGAGAGCCTTTGTGGAGTCTTGTCCTTTCAGCTACTTTCCTAGATGGCTTTTTATGACTGCTTTCTCTTGGTTCTCTTCCTACCTGTTTGAATGCTCCTTCTCAGTATCTTTTCTTGGATCTTCCTCTATTTTACACTCAATAACTGGGAGCATCCATCAGTGCTCTACAAAGAGCCTCATCTTCTCTGGACTTGAACTTGGGTGTTTCTGACTCCAGGTCCAGCATTCCATCCACTATAACATATATGCTGTTGAGGAATGAGGAGGCTGGCATCCCTTATTTGAATTCAGATTCATAGAATAGAGATAATTTGGATATAGCTAAAGGCATAAATATAGACATAGCAAAAACAAGGACACATTGATGGGGCCAATGAGGAAACAATGAATGGTCACTCAACTGACAAAATGAAGAACACTAGGTCACAACTGAGTTTTTAGTTTTAAAAATGACTGTTAAGCAATAAGTCAAAAAGCAGTAATAAACACCTACTATGTGCAGAGTCCAGTGTTAGATGCTGTATCTATAAAGAAAAAAGAAAACAGCTCTGTTCTTAAGGGACTTACATTCTAACAGGGGAGACATGAATCCATTATAAGAAAGAATATACCAAGACTGAGAATTGAGAGGAAGTGTAATGAATTATGGGAATCCTTTTGATGTTAAGAAAAGGGTTCATTCCCTACTGGACTTCTTTGAAGTGCAAAACTTTCCAGAAGAAAGGACTTGAAATAAAAGGACCTCTTAAGCCTTTTAAGAACAGGTCATGTGTCTTAAGACATTTCTGTATCCCAAGTGCTCATCACAATAACCAACATGTCTATTGTTCAGTCATTTTTTCAGTGGTGTCCAACTCTTCATGACCTTATTTGGGGTTTTCTTGGCAAAGATACTGGAATGGTTTGCCAACTCCTTATACAATTCATTTTACAGATGAGGAAAGTGAGGCAAACAGGGCTAAGTGACTTGCCCAGGGTCAAACAGTTAGTTTGACTTTTGAATTCTTCCCAATTTCAGGACTAGCACTCTATCTAGTGCATCATTTAGCTGCTCTCCCTGCATACATTAGGGACTCAATAAATGTGCACTGGTGAGTTTGACTAAATTTCTATGCTCATAGAACTAAGCCCTAGGAGATGTAGGATTATGAACTTATCTGACTCTGGGTGTGATGAAGACTTGAAGAATATAATGACACTACTGCTATCACAGAGACATGAAGTACCCTTACAAAGTGCCACCCACTGCTTCCCACCAGCCCTAGTCATCTGCCTTCTTCCCTGCTTCACATCTTTTGTCTTATTTAGATGCTGTCTAAATAAGAATTCTGAGCAGTCTCCTCTCTGTTCTATACTGCACCCAGCATACCCTGCGTCCTCAGTAAATATCAACAAAGAGTGATGATGGTACTTAATAATACCCAAGAAGTGGAGCTCAAACAGAGGGGAATGAAAATCTACAGCTTGCAAAGAGAACAGAAAGAGGTATAATTCTATTTTAAATAGCTGCATAAATCACGATACAAAGAGAAGGTAAGTTACAGGGATATGCCCTCTCCCTATAGAATATAAAACATCAAGGGGGTGGGAGAGGAACAGAGAGAAAGGTGAAAAAGAACAGACAGGAGTGTGTGATTGATGTTTTATTATGTTTAACATTATGCTATGTTGACAGGAGAAAGAAATATATGCTATGTCAATTTTCCAGAAATAGAATGGAGAATGAGGACCCTTATCTGGAAGTCGAAAGGGAAGGCAACAAAAGAGAGAGAGTATATGATTAGCCACATGCTTGACACTTTGAAGGATGCTCAAGTTTTCTCTGTAGAGAAAAGGCAAAATTAAACCAATAGTCTGTCAATTTCAAACTCCAAATAACTTGAGCTGTTTTCTCTAAGTTCCTAAGTTATAGCTGATTCCTCCTTCTCACTCCCCCTTCCCCAAACCCTTTCTTTGAGCTTCTCTTCCCTTTTGCTTGCAAATTTTTCCTTTCTATTTCCTCCAAATTTCTCAGTATTTTTCACTGGACTTCCTACAGAGCAATTTTAATTCCATGGGCCTAGTAACTAGGACCAGAGAGGAGGTAATTAGAATTTAGTCACATGAAAATTACCTTAGGAGAGTAATCAAAACTCCTCTGGAAAAAGTGATTGTTGTGCCCAAAGAAACCCAAGAGGTCATCTAGTTCAATTTCTTCATTTTTCAGAAGCAAAGAGTCTGGTATGATCGGTTTCAAGCTGGTCTCCAGTCAGATAGATTTGGGTTCAAGAATCTCTTCAGATGAATGCAGCAGTGTAGCCTTGGACAATTCACTTAACTTAATGGTGCCCCCAAGCAACTCTCTATAGACTATTGCTAACTGAAAGGGAGTTTCTATGCTCTAACTCATATCCAACAACAACAAAAAGACTTGCTCAAATGGGTTCCCAAGGTAGCAAAGCTAGAATTTGAAACCAAGGGCTTCACCATTTCTACATTTCTGCATTAGTTTTTTTTTTCCTTAAGGGACCTGCCCTTAGAATAATAGTATCATGAATTGGTTGAAATCCTCTAAGAAGGAAGGAAAAAAAACATTTATGAAGTACCTACTATGTGCCAGACATGCTATGCTAAGTGCTTTACAAATGTCATCTCATTTGATCCTCATAATAACTTTGGAAGGTATTATTTTCCCTATTTTATAGTTGAGGATATTGAGGCAAGCAGGGGTTAAATGATTTAAATCAAGGTTCTGCAGTTAGCATTTAATATTGGATTTGAACTCGTCTTTGTGACTGCAGGTCCAGCAATCTGTCTATTAACCAATGCATGTTATTGTGGGTGAGGAAGAGTGGAGGATGCTGGCATAAAATATCATATTATCTGAATCTGGAAGGGAAATTATTGGTCATCTTTTGAGTTAAAGAACCTGAGAACCAGAGAGCCTGTGACTTATCCAAGGTCACATAGATAGTAAGTACATGGTAGCCCTAAAATACAAATCACACTGAAGAAATTATAACCCTTTACCAAAACAGCAGTCACAAGAAGGACCCCAGAGAATTTTTATGACTTCTAGAGGAAGGTAGGGGACAAATTGGAAAACTGAGTATGGTTACTGTAAGGTTGGCACTGATTTACAATACTTACACATCATCATACTTTTTATAACCTATTTAGAAACTGGATGTGAACCACATACAAATGGTGCTATTGCTTACTAAAGATATAATGCACTTATCCCAATTGGAAGGCAGCATTATTCTGGACTCAATTGTTTTCTAATAGAGGACTTACTGGGTTGGAACTTCAAAATTCCAACCCAAATGTCAATGCTGAAATTCAGACTTTGTAAAGGGGGCTGATTTCCTCAACTGGCAAGTAAAAGTAGGAGGGAACAAGGGGAAAGAACCCTGACTCTGAAGTTAGATGATCGAGGTTCAAATCCTGCTTCTGATGCTTGTTGTTAATCTTGAGCAAGTTTTGTAAATTTGGGGGGTTTCACCTTCCTCATATGAAAAAGGAAGTGGTTAGATGAGATGGCCTCTATGATCCATTTCGACTTTCATCTTCAAATATATGATCCTTTAAAAATGATGAAGTCCAACAATTCTTATTTTTCCTTCTTTTTAGTCCTAACCCATCTAAAATATTGGGTCTCCATGGCCAAAGAGTATATCACTTAATGGCCAAACCTTCTTAGGTGAGACTTTGTATACTGCCTAGTCTTGTCTTTGGAAAGAGGATATAATGAGCTAAAAGCCTTTCCAAGTTGGTAGACTCTCCCACTGGCACTCAAAGTCAGGTATAAGAAGGTACAAATAGAGGATTATAATAATAAGAAATCAAAAAATAACAAAATAACAATAAGAACAATGTAATCAGTATTGATAATAACCATTTTATTATTATTATCATTAACAAGAGGCAATGTAGCACAGTGGATAGGGAGTTGACCTCATACTCAAGATCTGGGTTCAAATCCTGCCTCTGATGCATGCTAACTTCATGACCTTGGGCAACTCATTTAACCTCTCATTGCTCCAGGTGATTCCAAGTTGGTAAATTGAAAAGATTGTACAAATATATACTGGTATAGAGTTCCTGACCAGTAGTTCTCTCCAATCAAATCACATATCTGGTGAAACAATAACAATAAAATCCACCAAAATTGAAATAGCACTTTCAAGTTTGCAGAAATTACAGAAGAGTTAATTGTTATACAAAGTGTCCCCAAAGTCTTAGGGCAGTAAAAGTTCCAAAGCTTAAATGCTATATGGTTTATAAAGCATTTTATGTTCATTGTCTTATTTAATCATCCCAACAAGCCTATAGGATAGGAAATGCAAGTATTATCCCAGTTTTACAGATTGGAAAACTGAGAAAAAGATGTTAACTGATCAATCCAAGGTCACATATCTGAGAGAAACTTCAAGTCTTCTGGCTCAGTTTAGGGCTCTGCTGGCTATACAAGTCTATCAGTCAATAAACTTTTATTAAACATCTGCTATGTTCCAGGCATTGGCTGTGGGATTGGAAAATCAGCATATCACATTGCTCTGTTTGACCAGACAACTTTCTCTGAAGGAAAATGAGCACATGACAATACATAATCTGTGTTGGTTTCTTCCTGATAGAGATGTTAAATTACATTTTCTAACTTTTGCTTGTATTTTTTAACCATGCCAGAGAATAAAAAAAAACACAGAAGGCTATCACTGTATGAAAAAGAGATGAAATAAATCACAGTCCAGCTGCCTTAACTTTCTTTTTGCTTCATCATTTCAGTTCCAAAATATACCTAACAGACCCAGTATAGTACCTTGCATATAGTGGGTACATAATACAAGTCTGTTGAGTTGCAATTATGCTTTGCCATCATCTCTCTTTTACATGTTGTCTTCTGCTCTTTAAAATAGATGGTTTTTAGTGGCTTTCCACTAGTCATATCATGACATACTAATCTTCCCCCTCTTCATTTGTAACAAAGAAAAACCATTAATGAAACACACTAAAAAACAAAACAAAGCAAAAACACAATCGCTAAATCTAACAGCATATACTCCACTCTAAACCTATAGTTTAAACCTAGTTGACCTAGGTAAGAGAAGTGTAATTCATTCTAGAAAGCCAGTGGTCATCAGAAATTTAAAAAAAAAACTGAGTTGGGCTACCTTTTGATGATGTTTAATTTTTGCATTATTGTAGTCACAGTGTATAATGGTCTCTTCAATTGCTTTCATTGCTCTGAATTATTCCATCACAAGACTTACCATGTGCCTCAAAATTACTTATCCTTATTGTTTTTTATGTTAAATAATATTCCAGCAATTCACCTACCACAGTTTGTTCAGCCATTTGCCAACTAATAGGCATCCACTTTGTTTCCATTTGTTATTTTTTGCTACCACAAAGAGGCCTGCTGTGAATATATTTGCTTAAATGCAAGCTATTATTTTATCTTGGACATTTGTTCCTCTCATTGACTTCCTTGAAGTATATGCCCAGTGGTAGGCTTATGGGTCAAAGAGTATGAAAAATTTAGTTATTATTCTCATGCAATTCTATATTGTTTTCAGAAACCTTGGACCAGTTCATAGTTCCATCAACGGTGTATTAGTATAGCTTCTTTTCCAGTATCCCACTTCAAGGATCATTTCTACCTGTTCCTATTTTTGACAATTTGCTGTCCCCACTGATTTTCTAGTGTTGTTAGTTGTCAAATATTTATATCTTCCCTAGATAAATGTATAGAGGACTCTGTCAAGAAAATATAGGATTTAATTTGAGTTCCATTTTTTTGCTTACTGTGCTTTTCAACTGCCAAAGCAATGAGCAAAAACATTCATTAGATAATTCTAAGGATGATTCTCAGACTCCATTAACAAACTTTAGCAATGCTTCTTGTCTCCAGTCTTTTAGTTTTCTTATACTAAAATCTGAAAGCATTATGAATTAATGGAGACAAAGGACCAGAACCCTGGGATGCTGTGCCAAAAATAGATAATTCAGCATTCACAGTCAACACAATGAGTATCTATAAACAAAGGAAAATATGAACACATTTGGTTTCCAAAAGGCAAACCATACTTCTGTTGCAAAGAAATGGAATAGAAAAGGATAAGGCAGGTGCTAGTGTAGAAGAAAAGGGAAGCCAAGAAGTAGTGAGTAATATTTATTTAACCAGGGGAGAATCATCAATAAAGGAAATAAAGCAATGCCTCACACTATTCTTGGTACAGAACACCAAAAAAAATTCCTTCTATATGAATCCCAAAGGGGTAAAGCATCACCAGTTTGTCTTCACAGATGCCTCCCAAAGCAGCTCAAACATATTTCTTCACTTTAAAGGGTAGTTTAGATTAGAGGAACAAAAGGATATGATGTTCATTTTATTTTATTTTATTTTTTGCCTTCTGGAATCCTACAAATAAAACTTTGAATTTTAAGAACAATTAAAGGCTCTTATCCATTTCCTCCTTCTATAACATTATTTCTCTTCATTTATCCATTTTCTTCTATACCACCAGTCTTCAAAATGGGGGCCTCTAGCAAGAACCCCATTATATGTGATCAACCAATAGGAAGGTAGGAAGATGACTTGTCTACAAAACAGACATGTCTAACATTCAGCCATTATAATATAATTGTCCCCTGCTTCTATACCAGGATTACCCACTTAGGGCAGTAATAACACCACCAGTCTGCATGCCCTACCCAATAGCTGTGTAGATACTATAAAGAAAATTCCCAGCTCCCTTGCATACTGATCCTCTGCCCCCTTTATCATCTGGTAGCTACCACAGCATCCTTTGGAGCAGTGATCTTTATGAAACAGAGCACCTTCACATGCCCCCTTTTGTTTTGAGGTAGGGCAGAGTGAGTCTCAGGATGAGCAGGCATGGATGGGTAAGATGGTATCTGCATTGCAGTTATTATTGCATTATCTTTTCCCCAAATCTTCTTAAATTTCCTGTTTCTCTCCAAGCACTACCATGTTCTCAGTCATTTAAATTGGTAGCCTGGATGTCATATTTAACTCCTCAATTTCCTTCCCCAACCCCAACTAATCCAACCAGTTGTGAAATCTTGATGTGTCTCTCCATAGAACCTCTTACATCTGTCCTTACCTTTCTCTTACACAGTCACCAACTCTAGTTCAGGCCTCACAGCATTGGTCTTCTTACCTTAAACCTCTGTCCTTTCTCTAATCCATCCTTCATATGCTTTCTACAATGATTTTCCTGAATCAGAGATCTAACCATGTTATTCCAATATTCAATACATTCCAGTAATTCCCCATTATCTTGGGCATCAAACACAAACTCTTCTGCTTACCATCCAAAGCACTTTATATTTCTTACACAACTTACTTTGTCACATTATTCTACTCATACTTCAAATTCCAGAAAAAAAGGCTTTTTTGCCTTTCTTCACCCTTGTGCAAAAACACAACCAAATTATCTAATCATAAAGCAGAAGTTAAGATTTTTACCTTTTGTTAGGCAAAACCATCCTGGAAAAAAGAGCTTCATTTATACCAAAGACTTTCTGTTTGGCTGAAATAAGAAATAATTCATTTTTGCTTTTTGTTTTTGAATTGTATATTGTAAATATGTACACATAATCAATAAACATTTATTAAGCATCCACTATGTACTAAGCACTGTTCTAAGCACAGAGAAACCTGATTCCTGCTGAAAATCTTTTTGTTCACTATTTATTAAATATTTTATTTTTGTAGTGTGTCCACAAAAAAGAATCACCTGCTTGGTTAGCTAAATTCATTACTTTTTGTAGTACCAATTATTATTTTGAAGTCCACCCAAAGCCCCAAAGACAGGATTTTTTAAATTATTGAAGTATATTCAATCATACTGCTCTTATCAAAATGTTTCCAATAATATTTTTGTGAGAACAAAAGGATTCATATTATTAAAATTTGTTAAATTTTAATATTATCTTTCTCATGCTTTTTATTGGTATATTCTCTAACATATATTAGAAGCTATGATTTGTAAATGTACTCACATTAGAGATATATTGTCAAGTTTATTTTTTCATATAGTAGGATATAATAAAAAGAATTTGGATGGTACTAATTTATAGCACTCATTTCACATTTAGTCCATGCTATACTAGATATTTATTTTTTAGGTATATGTTGGGTCTCCAAAATATATTATAAGCTCCCTGAGAGCAGAGATCATGTATTAATCAACTTTCTATTCCCTAAATGCCAGGCTTTCATTGTGGATGTTAGAATCCCCGGTTTGGAACCATGCTCAAAAGGACGGTAAAACTGTTCATACTGTTTGACCCATCAATACCACAACTAAGTCTATAACACATAGAGATTAAAGAAAAGGTAAAAGGTACTATTTGTAAATAAAAAATTTTCAGTAGCTCTTTTTTTGTAGTGGAAAAGAATTGAAAATTGAAATAATTTCCACAAATTGGGGGATAGCTGAATAAGGTGTGGCATATGATTGTGATGGAATATTATTATGCTATAAGAAATGATGAACAGATGGCAAACCACACCAGGATCTTTGCCAAAAAACTCCCAAATGGGGTCACAAAGAATCAGATACAACTGAAACCATTCAGATACTGCCCAGCTATGTGAGCCTGGGCAAGTCACTGAACCCTGTTTGCCTCAGTTTCCTCATCTGTAAAATAAGCAGGAGAAGGAAATGGCAAACCACTCCAGTATCTTTGCCAACAAACACTCAAGTAGAGTTATAGAGGGTCAGACATGACTAAAAACAACTGGACAACAACAAAACAAATGAGTATAGCAATAGCATCAACCTCTCAAGGTTGGTGTGAGGATACAATGACATAATAATTAATAAAGTAAGACACAGTGTCTAGAACACAAAAAAAATAGAAATGATGAGCATTATGATTTCAGAAAAATTTAAGAAGACATATGAACTGATGCAAAGTAAAGTGAGCAGATAGAGGAGAACATAGTAATAGCATATTATAATAATGATCAACTGTGAAAGACTAAGCTACTCTAATTAAGACAAAGATCTAAAACAATTCTGGATAACTAACTTGTAATGGAAAATGCTATCCACCTCTAGAGACAGAACTGATGAACTTTTGAGTACCAATCAAAGCGAAATTTTTAACTTGCTTGCTTTTTCTTGCTTTTTGTAAGGTGGCTAATATGGAAATATTTTACATGTATAATTGATATATTACTTGCCTTCTCAGTGGATGGGGGAGAAGAATAAGAGGAGAGAATTTTAACCTCAAATTATATGAATTTTTAAAATGTGCAAATATAATTGGAAAATATTTAACAAAATTAATTTAAAAATTTTTTAAAGATGTCATATTTCTCTTATCAAAGGTTTTCCTTAGTATAATATAAGTAATATGAAGTGGGCAGCAAGGATCAAGCACATCATAAATATTGCTTTGGTTCCGTGAATTCTTTCTGACATGATAGATAACTGGGAATTTTTAATTTTCAGAGCAGAAATGACCTATTCCTATCTTATCTCTCTAGCTCTCTAGCTAATGATACCAAATGAATTATTGATTTTTGGTGCTATGACTTCAAAAATCCTCATAAGATTGTTCATGTAAGTTATATTTCTGCACAACCATGCAAGGTAAAGAATATGTCCAGACCCCTCATAACTTCTATCTATAGTACAGTTAACCTTTTCATAACTGTCTTCATAGAACCAGTTCACTGTATATGCCTGTGTCTTGATTTACAATTCTGGGAAGGAAAGAAGGGAGGGGTAAAGGAAGGAAGAAGGATCTTACAAGAGCCTTGATTGTTGGAAGGGTAGAAGATAGGACATCATTTCAAAGCAGCTAGATGTTGTTGTTGTTGTTGTTGTTCCTTTCCTTGGTGTTCTCTGCCATCTCCTTATGGCTCCCTTTCTGCCTCACTTCCAGGAGCTCTCTAAGATTGACCCAGCAGTGGCCTGCTCCCTAGATGTATCTGGTGCTGCCCATCCAAAAATTGTCTCCTGTCTCCACACATCAAAACTGCTATTCCTTCCATGCTATTTATTAGGAAAGTAAGATGTTTGATTTGTTGTGACATGATACTGAAAACAAAGCTTTTTGGAGGGTGAACTTTTTGGTTTAGTCTTCTGTCCTTAAGCCATTTGTAGGGGCCAAAAGTCTTTCATAGACTTCTTGCTGCTTGTTTTATCAGACAGACATTACCAGCCATATTTTCTTTTTCTGGTTAGTCAGAGAATCAGCTTACTCCTGAGCTTTTTCCTTCCTGATTAACTGAACTATGAGAACTCAATGTCTAGACTTCTGGGATGTCTTTCCACCCTCAATGGAATATTGTCCATTCCTGGATATTGGGACAGGATAGATACTTGGATCCTAAGATTATCTTGTCTTTAGGTGGGTCGTCATCCTTCTCTGAAATCAGAACTGGTAGGAGAGAGAAATGTTTTCCCCTAGCTGGAAAGGAGAGTGTAGACTTTACTTTCTTTTCCTTTTTTTAAAATCCTTACCTTCCATCTTAGAATAAATACTAGGTATTGGTTCTAAGGCAGAAGAGTGGTAAGGGCTAGGCAATGAGGGGTAAGTGAATTGCCCAGGATCACACAGCTAGGAAGTGTCTAAGGCCAGATTTGAACCCAGGACTTCCCATCTCTGGGCCTGACTCTCAATCCACTGAGCCACCCAGCTGCCCCCTAGGCTTCACTTTCATTCCTCACCTCCTTACCCCTTTCTAACTCTCTTTCCTTAGCTGACTAGAGAAATGCTTGATTTGGTTGTAGGCAAAAAATAGTAATTGTTTTTGATTCTGTGAATACCTTGTCACTGACTGGTGCCTAACTACTTTTTAGCCAACCAAAATTACACATTTTGTTAAATTTCTGTCAGATTAACTACTTTAAGTTTTACTTAACGTTAACACCATTTCAATCTTCATAGTTCATAGCAATAGAAATTTAAACCTAGACAGAACATTTATGTTTGTTCAATTGTTTCAACCACATCTAATTCTTCCTGACTCCATTTGGGGGGATTTATTGATAAAGGTACTGAAATGGTTTACTATTTCTTTCTCCAGATCATTTTACAGATGAGAAAACTGAGACTGAGTTAAATGATTTGCACAGGTAGTATGTCTAAGGTGGGATTTGAACTCATGTCTTCTTGTGTGCCATGTAGCCCAGAAGAGATATTTCATCTCTTTTTTTCTAATGCTCTCATTTTAAAATGAGGAAAGTGAGATCCAGAGAAATGATGTGACTTATATTGCTCCATTAACACAGCAATACTCCATGACTTAAAAGAAGATGAATTGTCCTTTAGGGGTAATTCCAGAGGCTATGTGCTCAGATAATTCCTGGAAATTTGGGAGAACTCCAAAGACATAGTAAGGTATTGACTGGACATGTGGGGAATGAAAGCATTCTTGGCTATTATTGGTCATGTGGGAGTCTCTCCATGAAATGAAAGCATTTTAGAATGATGGACAAATTCTTGTTCGTCCTCTGGTCCTTACCACCTCTATCTTCAATGGTGGACAGGAGCTGCATCTTCTAGAAGAAAGATAGCCTCCAGGTAGAGTTCTTTTTGATTGTGACTATCCTAAGAGGAGAATCTTGCAATTTGTCTCTAGAGAGTTTGTGAAGGGTCATAGAAGGAAAGGGCTATGTTCTTTCCACTATGTCTGCTGCTACTTCCATATTGAATAGATTTATCTAAATGAGCTTGTGCCTATCTTATGGATACATTTTTAATTTATATTTTCTTTCCTGATTAAGTGACGAAGCATCAATCTCAAAGACTGGAGATGAGCTAGGAGTTCAAGGGTCTGGAAGTCCTAAGACCCATGAAAGATGCAGCTGGTTGTGGCAGATGTAGAAGAAAGCTGATGAGACGGGAAGCTTCTACATAAGAGATTTTGCTTTCTAACAAAGGGCCTGCCCCAAGCACAATCTTTTAAACAACAGACAAATACCAGAAGTTTTGGATAGTGTCCAGTTTAGGTCAAATGCCTAATTTGCAGCCTTACTTACTGCTTTATGTTCTGATGAGACTTAACCATCAGTCTCTTATATGATTTTACCCAAGAATTATTTGTTAAATTACTAGTAAATTTCTGCATATGAACAGTTTGGTTGCTGAAAGTGGCAGAAAAAGGAACATTTGTGTAATGAAAACTGATAAAATCAACTTGAGAAGAAACAGCCTTTTAGATAAAACGTTTGAAGAGAGACAGATTGTTCTGAGGACCAAATGTAGAACTGCCTTTTTATTTTAATGATTGAAGACAGAGCAGTGAATGAAGTAACAATGGCTGTAGAATATTGTGCTTCAGAAACTCATTTTCATGTGACTGTTTTTAGAATTTTTAAGGTTATATGACAAAATTATTAATTATTGGAAGTTTTCATGTATATACATGATAATATACACATGCATGCATATATACATATGTAGGCATTACATGTCAGATTCATACTTAGAAAGATGAATTTTCAATTCTAACTTCATAAAGTAAAGATGACTCATTGACCACCAGGATTTTCTAATTTACAATATTAGGAAATTTAAGAAGTGTGGTAGAAAAAAGAAGCTTTAAGATATAGGGGGAAAAAAACAGGAAAAAGAAGCAGGAAAGTTAATTGAGTATAGAAGTTACAAAAAGCCTGAGCAGAAGACATAGAAGACTTCCATGTAAGACAACTTCTTCAGATACATTGCTAGGAACTTGTTGATTGGAAGAGAGGCATTATTTTATTGATTACCTGTACAAATACTGAAGCAGGGCATGGAATTGGGAGCTAAATTCTGTTGCTATTCAAAGAGCTATTGGTTCTCATTGTTCTCTAAGTACCTTTAATGAACAATGAGAAAGAAGGAAAACCTCATAGGAGTGCTCAAATAGCCTTCTAATGCCCTCTTTCATTTTAGAGGGGAAAACAGAAAAGGAAAAGTAGCTTTTGCATTTGTTTTAATGTGAGCTATGTTTTGCTGTGAGGGAAAAAAACAAACAAACTTGGAACTGGTTGGACAAAGCTAAATCCCCAACTATTTGCAAACAAAGGGATCTTGACAATTTTTTTGCCTCAGTGGAACTACTTGTTCCTGAAAATGTAATACTTTCTCTCAATGCCATATTAAAGTTGACTTAGAGTAAAGAGAGCTCTTCAGTGCTTCATAAGCTCAGGAATAGAAGAGAACAAGCCTTACCTATCAGACGAATGGTGAGGGTCATTAAGGGAGTTGATAACAAAGATGTGTTTTTTTTTTGTTTGTTTTGTTTTTTTGGTGTAGATTCTTCCTGAAAGGACCAAAAATCATCAAACCTTCTAGTCCAAAGTCATGAGTTGTCCAAGGTACATGGGTTTTTCTACTCATATGCTTTCCTATTGAATGTGTGTGTGTGTATATATATATATATATATATATATATATATATATATATCCCTACTATCCCTATGAGCATTTTTATGCATTGGTAGGGAGTGTAATTCAAGTCTATGAATGGAGTGTGATGTTTTGATTATTCTTGTTTTTATTTTCTAGTGAATTATTATGGTGTTTGATTATTCCCATTTTGCTTTCTATTGAATAAATATAATTATTATCATTTTGGCGTATTGTTTAACAAATGTTTTAAGATCAGCAATGATGATTTTTTTTCTAATAAGTACACCAGTGGGGGCTCAGGAGCTACAGTAGCAAGTAGTATCAGTATATCAGCTCCTGCTTCTCCCTCATGCACCAGGATTCTTATATTTAGGACCCTAAGACAGAATTGTGAGTCATAGTAATGTGGAGTATCCACTCTGAGATCCCTGGACCTGCCATGAAGAATTCGGGGTTGAATGAGTTAGTCAGCTGAGAGGGTAGCAGCAATCTGTGCCATACCTGTACTATGTACTGAATTCTATTCTATTAATGCATTCCTGTGAGTTTATGTTTAGCATTTGTGCATATTTGGGTTACATAAGATAAGGTAACCAATTCATACTGTACACGGATGAATTGTTTTACTCACTGTGACAGAGACAAGAAGAGAGAAAGGTTTTGCAGGATTTGTGGACCAAGACGCAAGTACCAGGGATCCAATGCAATGTTCCCAGTTGTTGGCAATTTGAGCTGACAGCAGGGAGAGGACTTTGTCTCTGACTAGAAGTCACTCTCTCTCCCTGGAGGTTTGAACTGGCTGAAAGACTCTGGTGGGGCTGACTTGGTTTTTGGATTTTCTCTCGCTCTGAGCAGTTGAATTTGACATTGAGAAGAGAAACGTGGCTTTTGGACTGAGTCTCTGTCTCTCTGGCTCTGCACAGTGGAAGCTGACCAGGGGAGAAGCTTTTGAGTTGGTGGTCTTTTTGAGAGTTGAGCTGGTCAGGAGAAACTTAGAGACTTTGAACTTTATTTTTCTCTGGGGTTGAAACTAAGAAAGGAGACCAGCCAGGCTGAATTTGTGAAGAAGAAAAAAGAAGATTTTGAAAGTGCTGATGTCCTCCATCTTCCTAACTGTCTAAGAATCACACTTGTGACTCCCCAAACTCTCAATCTTATCTCATTTAGATTAGAGAAATCCTCATCCCTCTTGCCTCAGTTTCCCATCCTGTTATCCCAATAAATCCCTTGACTGAGAAAGCAACTAGAATATCTTTATAGTTTACTCAAGTGGGGAGGGAAGGAGCCAAAGGCTTCAAGAAGAATTGGGTGGAAAGGGTTGGTTAAGGGAGGGAGTGAGGGAGGAAGGAGGTCAGGAAATAGATTGATCCATCAGTCATCAGTAGGGATCAATAGGCAAAACCCAGAGCAGACCCCAGAGCATTCCCTTGTAGGGCAGTATCTCCTGTGTACCAGTATCCCTGTGTGTGGCATCCCTCAGCATTTCTCATTTCTACCTCCATTATAAATAAGCAGCTTCAGGTTCCTATAGAAGCTCTCTCTAGTCAAGCCAGAGAACAACAGTCATTGTAAGAAATAACAGGTTCCCCTCAGTTTATCCTCTCTAGTTCAACAAGTAAAAGTTTCCCTCAGTTTACTCTTCTATTTCACTCCCTCCCTTCTTTTGTGGGGAGTCCCTAGATATGAGCCATCATCTAATTTACTACCATTAAAACTGTCTTGGATTGCTGGAATGGAATACTTAATGAGGCAAAGAGTCAGAAAAAACAGTATAACTTCCTCACATTAAAGACAGATTCCTTGGGATTGAACCCTCCAAAGTGCATATGTAAGTACAGAATGTTACAAAACAGGACATAATTATAGGACCAAAGCCTTGTGGTTCTTCAGGCTTTCCAAAGGCATTAGTGAGACCTTTGTGTTTAGTACTGTTAAACAGTAACATGTAGAACTTCCTAACTTTCCACAGCCTGAGTCACTGTAATGACAGGAGCATGTGCATGATACAAATGAACAATTTTATAGCCATGGAGTACACTGACATCATGCCATATGCTTCGTCTTTATTTGGAACTCCTGTTTCAGGATGAGAGTGAATGAGTGGACAAAGATCAAATTCTAATGAAGCAGAGACTTTCCAATTTTATTTTCAGAGATAGCACTTTGGAAGAATTGTGTCATACTCTGAGATTAACTGCAGTACTCGATTTGGCTAATCCACTTTATCATTCAGAAAGCAATTTTGAAGCTTCCTTTGGAGATTGAGCAGGGACATTTATTAATAAGAATCTACTTCCCATGTCCCTCTTGCATAAGTTGATCACCCTTTTTAAATGGCAGGGATATTCACAAAGTCTAGAAGTGCTGAAAAGGTTCATGATGAATTGTACTTCTCTTATCTAAGTGGGAGAGGTAGGACAGATTCATATGTTTTGTGCATCTTTGAAATGAGGTTAGTATTCAGGGAATAGAGTAAGTGCTTTATTACTTTACCCAAAATTTAAAATTCATCTTTCATTAGAAAGACAAATCTTTATTATTCAGGGCTGCTTTTGACAATTCTCATGTGAAAGAAATGGTTAATATAGTTAGCTACATTATCCTGGGCTCATTTTATTTATTCTGCATAATTTAAGAGTTGATGTAGAGAGATTTCTGTAGAGTACATTTTGAATTCCCCA
Source organism: Monodelphis domestica (assembly GCF_027887165.1). NCBI lineage: Eukaryota > Metazoa > Chordata > Mammalia > Didelphimorphia > Didelphidae > Monodelphis > Monodelphis domestica. The sequence continues at coordinate 144,688,739 of NC_077228.1, read as the reverse complement.
TAACAGAGCTATCCTGCCTTTAATATAATAATCTTCCATGGGGTCCAAAGAAATTGTAGTTGACATTGGTTAGTAAAAGGGACATTTTCTCTGGCTAGTCCACATTTCTACCATGCTCCATTTCCTCATCTCTCCCTCAACTTTCCTAATTTTCTAATTCCCATCTAAAAATCTAAGCCATTCTCAAAAACTTTTAATTCTAGTCTTCCCCTTGTTAATGATTTGCTTTTTATTTTTTATATAGCTTGTTCTTATATATGGTATTTTGCTTATCTCCTCCATTAGACTGTGAGGTCTTTGAGGGCAGGGATCCCCCCCCCACACACTTTTGTTTGTATTCCCAGCATTGATTAGTATCTGGCACACAGTGGCACTTAATAAATAAATAATTATTGACTATTAACTAAGGGAAAGAACCTATAAAAATATTAAATTATCCCTATACATTCAAATGCACACACACACACAACCATAGAATCTGTCAACCTAAGGCAGTCAGAGAATGTTGACACAGATCTGTCTTCTTTCTATCTCTTGTCTATCCTTCAGTCACTGAGTTGTTTAAGCATCATGGATAGATGCATTCATTAAAATAAGGATCCATGCTAATGGATAAAAAGTGAAATAGAAGCAAATTGTATTACTTTTGGTAGATCTCGATCTGGTAGACAAGTTTAGAAGGGTGACTATAATAATTCATCCTTATACAGTACTTAAAGATTTTTTATTCAGGGAGATGATGATTCTTCCTGACTCCAGAGCTAGCGCTCTGCCTTACTACCTAGCTGCCTTACTTTAAGATTTACCAAGTACTCTATCAACAATTCTGTGAATTAAGATAGTTGCTAGGATAGCTAGGTGGTACAGCGGAATACCCAGCCTGGAGTCAGGAAGACCCGAGTTCAAATGAGGCCCCAGGCATTTATTAGTTGAATGGCCCTGGGCAAGTCACTGAACCTTGTTTGCCTCAGTTTCTTCATTCATAAAATAATCTGGAGAAGGAAATGGCAAACCACTCCAATATCTTTGCTAAGAAAACCCCAAATAAGGTCACAAAAAGTCAGGCACCCCTGAAATAAGACTGAATATCAGCAAGTGCTAGTGTCATTGTCTTTTACAGACAAGAAAACTGAGGCTCAGAGAAGTTGAGGGATTTGTCCATGATATACAACTAGTGTCAAAATTCCAATGAGAGAGGAAAAACTAACTCTTAAAATGGAGTCACAAGTTATCTCACACTATTATTTTTCTGTACTTTGCATGCTTCAACCAAACTCATCTGCTCACAATTCTTCAAACAAGTTGTCCATATATCTCTTGCTTCATTTCTCTTCACTACCTATTAAATTCTTCCTATCCTAACCAATCTCAAATGCTACCTTCCTTATCAATCTTTAAATATTTATTTACTGACTGACTAAAATGATCTTCTCCCACTTTAGAAGTCTCATAGCAATTTTGCCTTTCTTAGGGACATAGTTACAATATGAAGCAGAATGTAATTTTACACTTAAATGTTTTATCCCCTTGCTAAATTATAGGTTGCTTGAAGGCAAAGTCTATGCCTTATTCATTTTTATCCTACCCAAAGCCCAGCACAAAGCTTTACTCTCAGAAAAAAAAAATTGGAATTAATCACTAAATGATTTTAGATATGCCTTAGCTTAATGTATCTTTTTCATATGTGCTTGCCTGGATTCTAGTTCAGAGATAATCTGGTCCAACTTCATCAGTCTTCTCAGTCTTTGACCCTCTTGACTTCTCTTTAGGATTTGATTTTATTGGGTTTGTGCCATTTATCCTCACTGTTTGCCCATACCTTCTCAGTCTCCTTTGATACATCTTCATCCAGATAAGTAACCTTCATTCATCCTTTGCTTGAGAGTACCCCAGAATATTTTAATTCTCTCTTTTCTATATCTGTTTTCTTGGTGATGTCATTATCTCCCATGGATTTAAATAAAGTTTAGTCTTATAGATTGGACATCCCCATATGAATATCCTCTAGACATGTTGTCCAAAACCAAATTCATCTATCCCTCAAAATAATCCTACCTATTTTCTTCCTAATTTCTCTATTTTTATTGAGAATACTACCATCCTTCCAATCATTCAGGTTCAAAACTTTGAAGTCATTTTCAGATTATTTTTCCTCACAGAAAGTAGCCAATCATTTACTAAATCTGGTCTTTTTACTTCCATTGTGTCTTTCATAGCCATTCCCTTCTCTCCATTCTCATAGCCACCACCCTCTTTTAGGTTCTCTACACAAATGATGTCAAAATGAATTAACTACAGATCCCTATGGGCCACATATTGACTTAGAAAATCACAAATTAACATTATTGCTGTTGTATTGTAGTTTTATTTATTTTGTTAATGTGCCTCAGATTACTCAGGAGTTTTGCAGGCCATTTGTCTGTGACCTTGCCACTTCTACTTGGACTATTGCAGAACCTTTCTGATTAATCTCCCTAACTGAAGTTTTCCCCTTTTTAATCAATCTAGTTTAACTGCCAAAGTGGTATTATCATACCACAAGACACTCCTTTCCAATATCTCTCTATTATCCTTGGGATAATATTTGTTATTTCATATTATTCTATTATTATACTATTCTATTCTATTTATCCAAAATGAGGCTACATTTGTAAAACACCTGGCAAAACTTAAAATGCCATGTAAAATCTAGCTATTACCTTCTGTCTTAGAATTTATACTAAGTAATAGTTTCAAGAGAGAAGAGCACTAAGAGCTAGGCAACTGGGGTTAAGTGACTTGCCAAAGGACATAAAATTGGAAAACGTCTGAGATCAAATTATAACCCACCACTTTACCATCTTCAAAGCTGGCTTTCTATCTAACTGCCCCTACAAGTTATTCTTCAAACATTTATTATGTAGCTATATAAAATATTTTCTTGGTTCTGCTTGTTTCACTTTTCATAATTTCACATAGGTCTTTCCATTTGAAAAAAAAAAATTCACCTGCTTGTCATTTCTTATGGTACAGTAGTATTCCATTACAACCATATGCCACAACTTGCTCAGTCATTTCCCAATTGATGGATATCCTCTCAATTTCCGGTTCTTTGCCACTACAGAACTGCTATAAATCTTTTAGAACACATGTTCTTCTTTTTCATTAATCACCTTAGGACTCAGGCCCAATAGTGGTGTTTTCTGGGTCTCAGAGTATCCACAGTTTTAAAACTCTCTAGACATAATTCCACATTGTTTTCCAAAATAGTTGGAACAGTTCACAGTTCCACTAACAGTATATTAGTGTCTTCTTTTTCACAACCCGCTAATATTTGTCACTTTTCTGTTTTTCATTTTAGCCAATCTGATAGGTAAGAGGTGATATCTCAGAATTTTTTGATTAGCATTTCTCTAATCAGTATTGATTTAAAGCATTTTCCATATGACTATATAAGCTTTGATTTATTTATCCAAAAGCTGCATATGAATATCTTTTGACCATTTATCAATTGGGGAATGAATCCTATTTTTATAAATTTGACAAAGTTCTCTACATTTTTTAGATATGAGATCCCTATCTAAGATACTGTCCATAAATCCATCCTCGGACTCCACAATTTTCTGCTTTCCTTCTTATTTTGGATACATTAGTTTTATTTATATAAAACCTTTTTAATTAAATGAAATCAAAATCATCCATTTTTATATCTCACAATGCTCTCTACCTCTTGGTTATTCATAAATTCCTCTATCTATAAACCTGATAGGTAATATGTTCTCTGTCCTAATTTAATTATGACAGCTCTATATGTCTAGGTCATGTATTCGTTTTGATTTATCTTAGTAAATGGTATAAAATATTAGTCTATACCTGGTTCCTGCCAAACTTCTTCCAATTTTCCCATCAATTTTTAACAAATAGTGAATTCTTATCCCCAAACTTGGATTTTTTTTTTACATTTGGCAAATACAAAGTTACTGTAGTTTTTTACTACTCTTGGTTGTATGTATGTTTTGTTCCCCTGACCTACCTTTCTATTTCTTAGCAAGTACCAGATTGTTTTGATAATTACTGTTTTACAATACAGTTTCAAATCTGGTATTGCTATACCTCTCTGTTTTACCTTCCACCTCTTCCCCCAATAATTTTTTTGATAATATTGACCTTTTGTTCTGTCAAATGAATTTTGTTATTTCTTCTGACTCAATAAAATATTTTTGGTCATTTATTTGGAATTGCACTGAATAAATAGTTTAGTTTAGGTAAAATTGTCATTTCAATTATAGATGATATAATTTTATATATAATTACTTAATTACATACATTATATATTATTTGCTCACCCATGAACAATTGATACTTCTCCAATTATTTAAATCTGCCTTTATTTGTAAAAAAATTATTTTACAATTATATTAGTGTGATTCCTAGGTTTGTCTTGGCAGGCATATTCACAAGTATTTTATTCAGTAAATGGTTATTTTAAATGAAGTATCTCTTTCTCTTCTTACAGGTCTTTCTTTGTGATATATATATATATATATATATATATATATAAATGATGATGATGTATGTGGGTTTATATATCCTGCTCCATTGTTAAGATTACTGATATTGAACTTTAAAATTGCATTTTAGGATTTTATCCATATACCATCATATCATCTGCAAGATCTATCATTCTTGAATGGCTTTGAAAACAGTGCCACAACTGACTCTAGCTACTCTCTAAGTAACAACATTGCTAAACACACACTGGTTCATGACTAATAACCTAGTTACTTGGTGATGAATTCTTAGCCATGGCAACCTATAGAAATAAAGTAAAATGCATAATAACCTTTAATCCTGTGTATCCTACTTTTAATTCTGTAATGACAGCAGGGAAATGGGAATAAATAGATAGTAGATAGTGTTAACAATTACACATATTTCAGACCATTTGTAAACATGAACTTACCTTTTGCTCTTGTAAATGAGAGACTGTTGCACAGTGACCAACAAAAGAAAAATCACTATGGGGATTGATTCACATCAATATTGACATTCTCATTATAAATCAAACTAAAAGATAAAAAAGAAAATACAGCCCAATGGAAGGATGCCTCATAGGTGTCCTTTGGAAGGCCAATAGTAGAGTTAGATTGGTTTTATTGTGTGAAGAACTGTAAAAAGAAATATAATTTCCAAGGACACTTGGTCATCTCAAATTGCCATACTCTTGATAAGCATTTAAAAAAAGTACTCCAGGTGAGTGATTGCCAACCTATATTACTGAGGGCAAGGAGACAAGGACATGGTTAGAGTCAGCATAACTTCAAGTCATGGTATAGCCGTCTCCAAAGGTTGAGAATATTAAAATTGATTCTGTCTTCCTTTTTTATTGATCTTATTTACAAATAATTGATTTTGTCCAATCACTGCTTTTGTCCTGTAACTGCTTAAGTCATGATTCTTAATTAAATTCTCTGAATTTAATTCAGAATTCAGCTGGTCTGTAATGTGTTACAGTTAGAGATCTATCTCTCTTGCTAATCACTGATCTATTCTTGCCTCAAGGAATTTTTGCTGATCTTGGAAAATGCATGTAAACACAAGGGAGTTGGACCTGATATCTCTGTGCCACCAAGCTATCCTTCAAGGATGTCTGGTTTGCTGTCCAAAAGTTTGGGCTACTATCATGCACTGGACTTCCCAAATGAACAAATCTTAATCTCATGAGAGAAGAAAGTGAGGGTCATTTCTAGCCCCCATTACCAAACCTCCAACCAATTATATGGCATCCTGCACTTCAGCTTTGTAACCAATCATTTTGTACTCAATGCTATGCCATCTAACATGCTCTTTTGCTTTATGTCTTCCAGCTTGATGTCTTTGACATGAATGGAGGCAAGTCATTGACCCATATTTTCAGAGATAACATGCCCCTGCTAATAAATGTTCTTTTGCTCAGAGATCTGCTTCAGTTTGTTCCTTTCTTAAAATTCTATCGAAACAGAGTCAAACTTCAGAATAACCCAAAGGGCAGTGGAAATGTAGTTTAACTGCCAATATTGGCAGACTCTTGTGGCATTTCAACTGTATCCTATAGAATGCATAGTTTTAACAGGATATTTTGGAAATGGGCAATTAGTGTAAGCAAAGGCATGAAGGTGGGAGAATATAAGACATGTATGGGACAGGGTGTATGGGCTCTACTTTGATATAAGAACAAAGGGTGAGAGGAGTGGTATAAAATTTAAATAGAAATAAGGCCACTAAGCCATGCCTAAGGATTGCTTCCAACAGTGTATTGATTTAGAAAACCACAGATTAACATTATCTATGTTCTATTATATTTTATTTATTTTGCTAAATATTCCTTAATTCTATTTTAATCTGGTTAGGTGCAAGAGGTACAGTTTGATACTTCTGGTATAGAGTGGTGATAAATAAGACTGGAAAAGTAGGAGATGCAGGTCTACAATTTACGGGAGTGAGCAGCCCTCTCTAGCATCTTTAGGGTGAAATCTAAATTCCTGTTGGCATTAAAATCTCTTCACTATCTTGCCCCTTTCCAAAATGTAAATATTCATATTGAAAGTTTAATATTTTGAGAACCAGTTTAAGCTGGTTCTGCATATCACTGAATAAAATACAAACTTCTCAGACTCTGCAATTTAAAATCCTCCACAATCTGGCTCCAACATATTTTTCCAGATTTTTTCCTATATATTTTTTCTCCCCTTCATGCAGAGACTGTTCCAAACAAATTGAATTAAAAATTTTGCCCTGAACTCAAAATTCCATCCTCCATTTCCATACCTGGAATGAACTCATCTCCTCTCAGTCTCAAAGAATCTCTGGTTTCTTTCAAGGGTCAGTTCAGACACCATCACCCCCTACATGAAGCATTTCTCTATCCCAGTTTTTGAGGCTCTGTCCCTACTCATTTTACCTTTTATTTTCTTATATATATAGTAGTAGTAGTCTCTCGGTAACCGAGGATGACGATTGTCTTTGTGTGTTTTTTGTGCACAAAGACACTTGTGCATGAAGATTTAAGTGGAAAAGTCGATGCACAGCGACAGTCCCACTCTCTCGGCGTTGGAAGCCTGGGTCCAGTGGCACGAAAAGTTGTTACATCTGGAGACTTCCTCAGCTGCATTGGATGGCCGTGTTGTCTTTTGTGCTCCAACACGCCCTGAGCACTGCACAGTGCCTTGCTGCATCGCCATCTCAGCCGTTGAACCTTCTTATTGGTTTCTTCCATCTGTTCAGCCGAAGCAGTCTTCACATGCTGGGTGAGCAAAGCCCTGGTTCACCAGGGGTCCACGACGACGACCTGATGGCTATCCTCACAAGGTTTAGCCGGCCTGTCGAAGCCGTTGCCTGGGGTGTGGCCGCTGCTGCATGCTAGCAGCTACTAGGAGCCACAAGTGAGAGCTGTGTGTCAGGAGGGTCAGAGGCTGGAGAGCTGCCCTAGGAGGGCACAATAAGCCCTCCATAACAAAGATATTACTCTTCCCTGAGCACCCCATACACCCCTATATATATATATATATATGCGTTATATCCTACATCAGAACATAAGCTCTTTGAGGAAAGAGACATGTTTTGTCATCATGTCCCAAATCTACCACAGAGTATTGGTCATAAAAAGTACTTAGTAAATATTTTAATTTAATTTTTAAAAATTAATTTAAAATTTATTATTTTATTAAATTAAATCATTTAATTGTTATTGTATATTATACATACATAATAAATAGATTATCTATTATTGTACATTATATTATATATAATAAACAACTAAATGATTTAATTTAATAAATAATAAAAATTTAAATTTAATTTTAAAATTTAATCTGATTTTTCAAAATTAAAGTGAATTAGAAAGAAACATCCTAATACTATATGTTCCTTGAAACAACAAAGACTCTGTCTGTAGTTCAACTCTGACATTACTGGTGAAGCTGTTTGTATCTGCAGCTATTATGCCAAATTCTCTACGGTATTTCAAAGCTAGAACTTGGCTCAGCTCACATGCTGTGACTTTTACCTCCTAGATTCAATCATCCAATCAACAAATGCTTTATTAAATACCTGCTATATGCCAAACTCTGGGCATATAGACAAAAAAAATAAAAAAACAAAGCATACCCACAGGGGAGGCAAAATACATCTATATAAGAATGAATATACAAAATATATACAAAGTAGATATAAGACAACTTTTCAGGTAAAGGCAATAGTAGCAGACAGAAAAAGGAGAGGCTTTAGGCAGAATGTGATACAAATTGGAAAATAAACCAGTGATTACAAGAGGCAGAAGTAAACAGGGACTGCATTTTCAGGAGAGGACAGACAGTACACAGAAAGAGAAGTTTCTTTCATCTTTTGAATTCATCACAGGACTTGAGTCCTAGACACCAAGCCCTCACTTCTTTGACCCAACTTAGCATTCTGTTCCCTAACATTTGAAGAACTGACTCACTGAAGTTCATAGAATGAATGCTTACAGGTATGAACTTCAGTGAAAGTACCGTATGTCTAGTAATGATCCAGTGACCCAAAATCTTAAAAAAATAAAAATAAAAACAAAACTTTTCCTATTATCATGTCCCATTATTTTATCCCCATTTGATCTCTGTTCCTCCTGTATCTCAATGATTCTAGCCACCATTCTCTCCCCATCAAAATTATGTAGTTTTCATTCTGTATACATTTATATGTGTACATGTTATCTCTTCTTATAGAATGTAAGCTTATAGAATATAATGCTAGAGACTGCTTCATTTGTATTTCTGTATTCTCAATACCTAGCATACAATAAGTACTAAATAAATGCTTTTGATTAGTTGATTGAAAATACACTTCTCTAAGAAATAAGGAACTGTGGATTAAACCACACTGGAATTGATGTAACTGAGAGATAAACAACTTAATTTGAAATATCTCTACACTCTTGGGAAATGTTCAGTTCAGTTAGAAAGAACTGGAGAGCCAATAAGTAGAAATGACTAATGGAGGAAAGATTTTCTTTTTTATTCTCCATTGTCTCCCTGCTACCAAGATAGGATAGAAATAATGAGTTTAGCTAGCCCCAAGCTATCACAGAGAAAGATCTGGAATCTTCATCTAACACTTAGGTATTCTCTTGGTTCCTTAATTTGAAAAGTTTTGCCCTCCACCTTTGTGATAAATTAGATGAAAATATAAATACATTTCTTGTCAATCTAATATTGATAAATGTAATTCTGATATAGGGCCAGGCCCTTGACTAGTCACTGAATATGATTTAATTTGTAGAAAAGAGAATATAAAAACACCCTCTATATGGTATTCAGTTTAGTTTTTCATAAGAAAATGAAATCTATCCCAGGAATCCTGAAGTTATATTCATGCATTTAAATTCTGGTTATCCAAACTTCTTTAATAATCATTCAAACTATTGTTTGAATGTGCTTATTATTACATATATGATTACTTTATTTTTTGTTTCCATGTAGAATTTATATTGATTTTATTTGTAAGATGAAAGAAAAATAGGGACATGAGATCCCTTATTATTTGAAATATCCAGAATATCTTACAAAAAGAGTTGCATCTACCAGTGGCACCCACAGATTTGCATAACCCTGCATTTAAGACCAAGAGGCTAGATACAACTGGAACAGATAATTTATAATCCTTCCTAATGATTTTTTATTTTTTTTATTTTAATTTTTCAGTTACATGTAGGATCATATTTGACAATTATTTTCGGACATTTTAGGATGCAGATTTTCTCCTTCCCTCCCTCAGGCAATAAATAGGCATATATAGGTTATACCAATACTTTTATGCAATACTTCATATTGCTCATGTCATGATAGGAGACAAATATCACACAGACAATAAAAACTTATGAAAGAATGAAGTAGAAGATGGGATTCTTTGATCTATAATCAGACTCCAACAGTTTCTTCTTTGGCTATGTAATATCCTGCCTCACGATTGAAGATTTTCAGTTTCATAACTTTTAGGAGTAGCTCAGAATGAAGGATCTCAGAGAGTCAAGAGAGAGGGACTCTGGACACATCTTTAAATGAAAACATTATCCAGTCCAGCCTCCTCATTTTAGAGATAAAGAATCTAAAGCCCCAATACCTTACTAAAAGTCACACAGGTAGTAATGGCTGATCAAAGACATAAACGCAGGTCCTTTTATACTAGATACAGAGGTTTTTTCACTCCAGCACATTGCCCCATTCTATTAACACTCCTTACCCACATACAGATGTGCTGGTTGCCAGCTTGTCAGCTAGGAGCATGTATACACATACCTCAGAGTAACCAACAGTCCAATTACTTTGATGCCATTTCTAAAATCAGCGTAACCTGAAAACATGGATAATAACACTTAAAAGGGTCCTAATTGCTTCTTTTGAGGGTCTCAGTCACACTCACAAACTAATTCTGAACTCTATATCTGTATTTTCTCTATCTAATTTCTCTGTTCATCACCCTTTATGGACTGGTCTGAACAGTGTGGCATACTAACTGCTTTCATTTTGTAACATTTCTTTGAAAGCTGTGATAAAAGATGAAAAGATTTGCAATTTGCAAAAAATGTTGCAAAAAACTGAGAGATGCAAACCTTAGGGAATGATTGATGGGAGCATATGATCAAGGGTCACATGGGAGCCTGAGGGATCTAGGAGAAGATTCCATCTGCTCAACTGACTTCTTCTCTCCTGAAGAAGTTGAGATTAAGGCTTGAAGAGGATTTTCCCTGTGATCAATGGAGGAAGGAGGTTTTCTGGATTTGGCTGCTGGCAGCATCAGTGAGAAGATCTCTGGACCTACTTGGACATCTACCAATTTAAGATCCTGGCCTTATCTGATTTGGATTCCTGGTGTGATATTGGGATATTTGGGAAGTTAATGTTTTAGCTTGGTAATATAGTTTAGTTAGTTATAGTTAGTTATAATCTTTTAAATTAAGTATAAGAATAAGAATATTCCTAAACCCTTATTTCTTCCTACCCTTCCCAAACAATAAATAAGAATTTATTTATATGTTTTCCTCTTGTTTTTCCCTTACCCCCAAATCCTACCATAACAAAGCCAAACCAAATTTCAGGACCTTATAGAAGTACAAATGCAATGAACTTAAAAATTTCCCCAGCTATACTTTGTAGTTTCAACAAGACAGAAAAATTCTGTGGAGTATGTTGAGCTTAATGACTCCTGTGTTTCCTTTGCTAGAAAGTCCCATTATCTTCATCTCTGACAAAGACTATTGTACATGATCTTATGGGTAAGATTCCATGATTCTACAATAGTGAGAGATTAATTTCTATAATAACTTCTGGCTTTATGAATAGTTGTGGAAGTTATTTTTATAGTTTTTTTAAATGAGTAATTTTATGAACTTAATGCAATCAAATACATTTATACTTAAATTTTTTCATTTCTTTTAAAATGATCTTCAATATATATGTATACATCTTATTAATTCCTATTTTTTTCATGTTCTCTTTTTAAGTGTTTAAGTGTTAAGATGTGTCTCATTTACATTTCAGTAAAATTCAATGTCTTAAGGGGAATTTTAGAGACTTGGAAATATAAGATATAAGCCCTCTAAGATGTTAAGGAAGTATTGTACAACTTGGAGGTGCTTTTGACTTGAATAGCAAAATGGTCAATGTAAAGGTCAGCAAACAAAATTGATCTTCTGTAGGGCATAGATTGCCTCCATAACCAGACCACTTCCTGTGGTCTTCCTTTTATTTTTTTCTTTCTAGAGGTGACAAACTTCTAAACTAAGACTTGGAGAGAGTGAAAGTCGAAACGGTTCTCCCAATCCTAGACTAAGGATAGCAATCTTTGCTCAGAATGTAAAGTAGTACTCTAGCTAATAAGAGTACAGTAAAATCCAGCCAACTTGGAGGTTGGAGGCAGTGAAGACTACAATTTTCCTCTTAAGAGTATGGTGAATCAACCAACTCATCTTATAAAAATATGGACAGCCTCATGGCCAAGTGCCATGTTTAGAATTAGCAGCCTAGTGGCAGAGTAAACTATTTGGCTCAGTACAGGAATGAATAAATTCATTCAGACTAGGCACCAAATACTATGAAGCATGAGCACCTTCCCCTACAGTTAACCTCATAAAGACATCCTGGAGAAAGAAAGGAGATCAAAACCCTGCTGTTCTAGAGTTGTGAATTGCTTTGGTCAGATAGATTCCCTACTTAAGTACTTCATTAACTTTGTATTTTATTTGTGACTATTCTTCCCATTTCTACATTCTTAAACATGTACAGACTCCATACTTATGAGACAATTTATCTTAGGATTTTGGGGTAAGGGAAAATGCTTTCTAGCTACCACTTTGCTATATCATTGGAGTAAAATTCTTTTCTAAACAACTTAGTGATTGATTATTAATGTGAAGCACATGAATTGAGGTTTATTAATGACAATTTTAGGTGTAATCATCCACAGAATTATCCTTAGAACCTAAGTGAGCAGTCAATGTTCTAAGAATGCCAATGTTGAAAGTGATATTCTTTGAGAAAAAATATTGGGGGGGAAAGAGGAAGAATAGGGGAGTGGGCAATAAAGCAGGCAAAAACTAAAAGTATGTTGACAATGAGACACAGATGTAGGGAATCCAAAGCAACTCGGTTTTGGAACAGTAAGGTCTTATTCTTCCTTTTTTTCAGAATTCTCAATAAGTACACTTTAAGATAGAGCAGTATAAGCAGAGTAAGAAGGAAGGTGTTACAAAAGAAAAAAAATGACTTTAATTTTAGTGTGTGTGTGTGTGTGTGTGTGTGTGTGTTTTACTTTTAATTTCAGAGTCCTCTTTTTATTGGAATTTTGTTCCAGTTATTCTTTTACATCCCATCTAATATTCCACTCTGCTTGTCACCATTGTGCTATTTCTTCTCAATACAATTTTGTATCTTCATTATCAGAAATTGGACCTCCACCCATCAGAACTCCAGAATATATGGCTCTGGTGCCTGGGAAATTAATTCACTTACCTTTAGGAACCTCATCCTTAGGCGCAGTTTTCTTGATAGGTGCCTGAGTAAAGGTTGTCTCTCCCATCTAACCCATTATATTTATTTGGTTCTGGAATCCGAACTTTTATATTGACAAACCATTTATCTATACAGCTATCCACCCAATCAATTTTGCCATCTGGCTACTGTGGCATGCCTATTCTCCTCTTACCTACCAAAAACCTTATTTTCTTCCTCTTGCTTTTGACAAAGAATCAAATCAACAACAGCACTGTTCTAGAAAAGGCATGCCCACTGACTTCTCAACAATACGAATCAATTCAATATCCCTTTGATTCACTGGACTAAAATCTCCTTCCCTGGACAACTATCCCTATATTTGTTATCTACAAAAGATATGTAAGCTCCTGGAGGGCAGAGGCTATTTTTCATTTTGGATATATTTCCCTACTCCATAGTATGCCTATAAAATTAATGCTTTTTCATTCACTTATCCAAGTTAGAAGACTAATCAGTTAAAATTGCAAATCTCAGAAAAATCTCTTATTAAACTAAAGTAGGGAAAATATATAGAAATTATAAAGAAAAAATTTTTTACAATTTTCATGGGAATTTTCTGAAGTTTTGTTTTGTTGTACTTTTAAAATCTATATTATATGTGGAATAAAATGAGTTTTATTCTTTTATAATCATGCATGTATATACTTGAGATATAAGCATATAAATATATATGAATATATAAGTGAATGTATATTCTAGTCTGTTTATATGTGTGTGTATGTATACAAATGTATACATACACAGAGAGACTTGAATTCAGGAAGGAATGACTCCAATACTTGCTATAAAGTGGAATAACCTCAAAGTATCAACATTCTTTTCAGACTTTACTCATGCAAGTATACTAGCATCTCCTGAATATTTTATGTTAGTTCACATCTGGATTCAGAGGATTCACTTGGCTTGGGGAAGAAAGGCAATGGATTCCCAGTTCCGAAGTAAGAGAGCTTGAGATAAGTATTTTGGGGGAGAAGGAGATGCAGTGGAAGGAGGAAAAGCTTACAGCCCGTTAAGACTTTCAACCTTAGGTTCTAACAGCTGGCAGCCAGAATAGGAGATAGAAGATGTGGGCACCAGTCTCCTCATTTGTAAAATGGAGAAGATTGAAATGAATAATCTCCAATGTCCTTTCTACTCTAAATCCAATGATCCTATTAAATCCTATAAAATGCCATGAGCTTAATATTTAATATTTAAATTGTTTAAAAGTGGAGAATGGCCAGTGTAGTTAGGAGGGAATGGGGTGCATTTATGTATGGCTCCATTTACATAATTAAAGACAGGTTATACTGACAACTTTAACTGTATTAATAATAAAAAAATGGGGGGAAATGGAGATTATAAAATGCCTTGCATTCATCTCATTTTTTAAACCTTTACCTTATGTCTTAGAATCAATACTGTGTATTGGTTCCAAGGCAGAAGAGTGGTAAGGGCTAGGCAATGGGGGTCAAGTGACTTGCCCAGGTTCACACAGCTGGGAAATATCTAAAGCCAGATTTTAATCCAAGACCTCCTGTCTCTAGACCTGGCTCTCAATCCACTGAGATACCCAGCTGTCCCCACATTCATCTTTAAGAAACAGGAAGACCCTGACAAGATTGAAGTCCAGTGAGGAAAGAATCTGAGAAGCACCTGAGAATTCCAAGAGTAAATATAAATGACTAAAGGTAAGGATTGAGTGCCAGGAAGAAAAATTGACAAAAAAAGAAGAGAGAGAGAATGATTATACAAGTATTGGACAAGGGGCACCCTCAGGTTAAGTTATTAGGTAAAACTTCAATTTACTTTGCAGCACGTTGCAGGCATACAACTTCAGACAGTTGTTAGTTATGTGATGAGTTTGTGATAAGTTAGTGCTACTCCCTCTACTCTGGTAGGAATTCTTGCTTCCTCCTTTATTGCTCTCCATTTTATATGAACACCTCTTTAAAACAGTTATCAGGGCAGCCAGGTGGTACAATAGAGTGCCAGGCCTTGAGTCATAAAGACTCATCTTTCTGAGTTCAAATCTAGTCTCAGACACTTAATAGCTGTGTGACCCTGGGCAAGTCACTTAACCCTGTTTACCTCAGTTTCCTCATCTGCAAAATGAACTGGAGGAGAAAGTGGCAAACCACTCCAGTATAATTGCCAAGAAAACCCCAAATGGGATCATGAATAGTACGATATAACTGAAAACAACTGAATAATATGTGCTAGGCATTTTGCTAAATACTTTGCAAACATTCTTTCATTTGATCTTACAACAGTCTTATGGATACTACATAAATGGTAGAAATTAGATAATATTATATATGTATATATATATAGTGTAGTTATAATCCATTTTTTAAAATGTGGAATAAAGGCAAACATATATTAAATGACTTGCCCAGGATCACATAGGTAGTAAGTGTCTGAAGCTATATTTGAACTCAGAAAGAAGAGTCAGTCTTCCTGATTTCACTTTATCCACTGTACCACTTAACATTCCTTTTCAAGTATTGGAAGATGATTATCATATTTCATCTAGAAAAGTATGTTATAATTTCCTCTTGAGTTCTACTGAAAATGTTAAGAACAAATTTTTCTCCATTCTAAAGTCCTTTCCACATTTACTTGAAGGAAGAAAAAGTTTATGTGTACTTAATTAAACCTTTCAGGAAACTACACTCTCTACTCAAGCCATTTTCTCCCATTTTATTAGGCATAACTCCTTTCAACCAAGAAAATATGTAAAGGCTCAGGACCAGAAAATAGATTAAAGGTAGTAATCAAATTCTGACGGAGTTATGCTTCCTTGTTAAGATCTTGGCTTTCTCCATTACCTAAAGGGATTAGATTAATGATACTCCAAATCATAATACTCTCTCCATTTCCTGAAGGGATTCTGGTATTGATCAAAGGGAGAAAGTTGAGGTTTCTCTGATTACTTTAGATCACCTATGACCACTTTAGGAGGTAAGATAGGAGCCCTTGAGGGGAATGGTAATAAAGAGATTGAGTGGTCTTAGAAGAATGATTTTCCAAGATTATTTTTTTGGATTGATGAAGCAAATTATTTACTGATCTATGTCTGGGTCTTTTGCTTTATCTTGACAATGAAATAAGAATATAATACAAACTGGGACATCAAAATGACATGACAAAAACATGTCTGAGGGTTTAAAGGGTCTATGTCCACTTGGACATTTCTTTCTTTTTTAATTAAAAAAAATTATTTATATTTTATTTTTTAAAATAATTTTCCATGGTTGCATGATTCATTTTCTCCCCCTCCTCTATTTCTCCCCCCCTCCCAGAGCTGACAAGTAATTCCACTGGGTTATACAAATGTTACCATTTGATACCTATTTCCATCTTATTCATTTTTGCAATAGAGTAATTTTTTGAAATCAAAACCCCAAATCATGTACCCATATAAACATGTGATAAGTCATATGTTTTTCTTCTGTGTTTCTGCTCCCACAGTTCCTTTTCTAGATGTGGATAACATTCTTTCTTATAAGTCCTTTGGGATTTTCCTGGATCATTGTATTGCTACTAGTAGCAAATGAACATTTATTTCTCCATACTAGAAATAATTGAATTTAGAATAATTTTTAATTAATTTTTCAAAAACAAAAAACATTTTGAGTTTCCTTACACATATACTAGAGTGCTTTGCTATTTCCTTCTCCAACTATTTTACAAATGAAAAAAACTGAAGCAAACAGGGTTAAAGGGCTTAGTCACACAGCTAGTAAGTGTCTAAGGCCAGATTAAATAGCATTAAGCATCTACTATATGCCAAGTTCCCAACAGGAACTGAACATACAAAGAAAAACATAGAATTTGTTCTGCCCTTCAAGCTTTCATTCTTCCAGGAGAAATGACTTGTAGAGAAAATCAAGCACATGCAATTGGAGAAATCAGAAAAAATTCATTATTAGAGGAAGCATTTGATCTGAAAAGGGTTTCAAGAGACTGAGATGGGGAAGGAGAACATTTCAGACCTGAGATTGTTGTTGTTTGTCCTTGGGTTTCTAAGAAGACTAATGGCATCATGGGGTGATATCTTGATTTATTAATGACTTGGATTAAAATGAGGCAGAGTTTCACAAAAGTCATCAGCTTCACTCTTCCAGAGTCATCCAAGTCCAGTGGCAAGACAAAAGATGGGATGACTTGTGATTTTCCAGGATGCAGGGGATGACCTTGGATTCTTCAATGTCTGACTAAGCTCTAAGCATTCTGCAGTTCCTGCTTCAGTCACTTTCATGGCAATTGAAACAAACTGATCTCATTTGCCCATTCCACCACCAGAAGTTTTCACATACTTATGGTAATTATCTGTCTAACTCATCAATGGATTTTTGACCCATTGATTATCCTTAACTTGATTTAGCCCATATACTGGCAGGTGATCACTGTGCATATTACATTTTCTTGGAGCCACTGGTTGGATACCAAAGGGCTCCTCACACTAGAGGAGCTAGTCCTCCTTGAATACCCACCTAACCCACTCCAGACATGAGGTATGGCCTGAATTAAGACACAGAATTAAAAAAGAGAAAATCATTTAGGAAAAATACCAAGTCTAGCTGGACTCTAAAGTGCAGTCAAAGAAAAATGACACGTAATCAGGCTGGAAAAATAATACGGTCCCATATTGTGAATGGTTGTAAATGTCAAGCCTGAAAGACTATGTTATGTATATAATTAATTTATTCTGTGGATGAAGAAACTGAATTTCAGAGGGGTCATGTGACATACTCATGGTTACATAGCTGGAAAAGTATCCATCAGACACTTCTATTTACTAATTGATGGATTATATTACACCATCAATGTGCTTCCCCAAACAGGCATTTGTGTTTAAAACCTTTTATCTCTAACTATAGAATAAACCTGGCCTCTCTTGGGGGATTTCAGGCATCACAGAGTGAAGGTTGAAGAGGAAGCAGGAGAGTCTGTGAAATGTCATTAGATAATTTTTAGGTAGGCTTGGCAAATATTTGTTTAATCTGCAATGTTATGGACATAGGCAAGCGTTCTTTTGGTACAGATTATAACTCATCCACACTTGATCTTGTGCAATTCTTGTTCATGCCCTTCTATCAGTTCTCTGTTAAATTTACCCACTCAATCTTCCTATAACACTTAAACTATTTCTGGGTGCCACCTCTGGGCAAATAGGTTGCTCAGTGGATAGAGATCTGGGCCTTGAGTCAGGAAGATTTCTCTGCAGGAGTCCAAATCTGGTCTCAGACATTTAGTAGCTGTGTGACTCTGGACAAGTCACTTAACCTCGTCTCAATTTTCTCATCTATTAAATGAGCTAGAAAAAGAAATGGCAAACCACTGGAGTATCTTTGCCAAGAAAATCCAAATAGGTCCTGAAGAATCAACCAAGGCTGAGAACAACTGAACTGAAGAGAGTAGTCCTCAAGCTGTCTATCTTGTAGCTTTCACTCTCCCGCATGTCCTTAAATATATTATAATGTTATAGAATATATATATTATAATGTTATAGAGTTATATATCTAGAATTGAATGTTTTTCAACTGCTTCCTTTCATTTTAGTAGTATGATAGAGATAGCTTATACCTACCACATATTTTTTCCTTTGCCTTTTAAGTCATTTGTAATTTTGATCTTTCTGATTTTTCATGATTTGTAAGACATGTAGAAGAAACAGAGGAAGAGTGGTGTTATTGAAAAATGTATTTTTATGGTAGCTTGGGACCTTTGACAGTGCCTAGTTTCCCAAATGAAGTTCAAACTTACCTTCTTTTATTCATAATTTCATAGGTTTAGAACCATAAGGATCTTCAGAGATTATTTAGCCTGTGGTCATTTTGGCCCAAACCAAATTAATATGTGATTTGGATATATTTAACAAAATAACAAAAATATGAAGACATAGTTAATACCAATATGTAATTGGAATCCTCATTCATTAAATTACTTCTGTTTGAGTTTAATATCACTGCTCTTTTCCAAACTCCTCATTTTACAGATTTGTTGTTGTTATGGTTCAGTCATTCCAGTTCTGTCTAAATTCTCCATGACCCCATTTGAAATTTTCTTGGCAAAGATACTAGAGCAGTTTGCCATTTTCTTCTCCAGCTTATTTTACAGATGAGGAAACTGAGGCAAACAGCGTTAAATGACTTGTACAGAGTAACAGAGCTAGTAAATGTCTTTGGCTAGACTTAAACTCAGTTCTTCCTGACTCTTGGGCCCAGCACTCTATCCACTAGACTGCCCCACTGCCCCCATTGTACTTATAGGTCTTGTTATTATCTATGGACTAATTCAATGGGCTGCCAATGCACTATAACATTGAATATCTCAAAGGAGCATATAAACTTTTTTATTTTTCAATCACTTGTTTTTTTCAGTGTAAATGGCTGGGACAAAGTTTTTTGGGTGACTATCTCATCTTGTTGTAGTACTTGAGATAGCTAGGTGGTAGATTGTGGGCCTTTAAATTCCTCCTCAGGAACTTATTAGCTGTATGATGCCAAACAAGTCTACCTCAGTATCCTCATCTGTAAAATTAAGATTAATAATAACATCTACCTGATAGGCTTTCTGTGAGGATCAAATGAGATAAATGTTTGTAAAGGGCTTAGCACAATACCTGGTATATAGTAGGCATTATATACATATTAATTCTTAATAGTAATAGGAGTAGTACTTATTACAGTCAGCAAAATATATATTTTTATTATGAATCAATGGGCAGCTGGATGATAAGTTTTATTTTTTTTGTAGTAATATAAGCGGCCACCCAGGGCTCTAAAGTAGCAAGCAAGATCTATCCCTGAATATTTTCTCCTGAGTGCTGGCATGGGTTTGAGGGGTCAGCCTTATATGTAGTAGAGTCTGGGAAACTCAGAATCAAGTGGGGAAAGAACATAATGGGGGGGGGGGAGAATCTAAAGAGAGAAAGGAGGTGAGGAATGAGTGAAGTGGGAAAGTTGGCTAGTTGAGATGCTGGGGGTTCGTTAGTTGTAGCTCTGAGTCAGTGTCATTTTTTGTCAGTGTGGTGAAGGGAAGTTGACTGTGTAGATGTAGCACCTAGTGAAGTCCTATCCAACCCAGTGAGTGTGGATCCTTGCAAGGATATCATAATATGTGGTTTTCCAAGTCATTATGAGAATTGGCAGGCTTTGGGGAGTGGGTGTGAGTTTGCATTGTATCTTTGGACAGATTCCCTCCTGAGAAACTCAGCTATTTGTAGGATATGATGAGGAGTTGTTTTAGATCGTCTATGTCTGATTGGCACAGATCTGCTCAAATTCTAAGAGATTAAGAATGGAAGAGTTTTTGATTCCAAGTGTGCCAAAGTTCAATTATCCATAACTTCTATTTGGATTTTGGGCAGGACATCCTGGTAGAAATCAAACTTAATAAAGGATATGAAGTCCTCTAAAAATCTTAAGATAGAAAATGTTGGCTATCATTATGAAGCTGCTAATAATGAATATCTCAAAGAACATTATGTTCATTTTTATACATTTTAAGCGTGTTTTATATAATAGCTGGTGTTGATACTCAGTGTATCATCTTTGAGAATAGGAGAAAAAATTGGAACCTAGAACTGATCTGTAAATAAATGTGCATGCCTAAAGAAGATTTTTCCAAAAATTCAAAAGATTTAGGACTAACAATTCAGATAAGAATTGCAACTCTCTCTTAAAAAAAAAAAACTCTTACCTTCCATCTTAGAATCAATATTGCATATTGCTTCCAAGCAGAAGAGTGGTAAGGGCTAGGCAATGGAGGTTAAATGACTTGCCCAGAATCACATAGCTAGGAAGTATCTGAGGCCAAATTTGAATCCAGGACATCCCATCTCTGTGCCCTACTCTCAATCTACTGAGCCACCAAGATGTTCTAAACAACCTTTTCTACTCTGATCTATTTCCATGGTCACATCTGTTTTTGTAAAATTTTTAAACTATACATGGAAGAAATATTACTGAAGAAGAGCTTCTAAGGCTACATTTTGTTTCTCTGTTCAAAAGCTTTCTTAAAATCAGTAAACAATAGTTACAAAAGCATTTCATATTTTCTATTCTTTCTAGTTAACTGTAAGACTATAAAAATGTGGGATGCTAAAATAATATTTTGCAATGTCTTTTACTCTGAGTACTGTCCTTTGTAGTCATATCTTTATTCCAAGCATGATTGTCATATATTTACTGGCTAATAAGCATTTGTTATACTCTAATTTTTTAAATACTGGTTTTCTATTCATTAAAAATCTCTAAGAAAGAATTATAAATTAAACATCTCTACTTTTGTCTATTTTATTCTCTTTCTTTATTGGTTCAGAAGTTTATTCAAGTAGATAGGGATGGATCAATTTTAAAAGCATAAGATCTCATTCTTAACATTTCTTATAAGGTAGTATTTCTTTTTACCTTGTCTCTAATCAGCTGATGAGCTAACTACACACAATCAGTTGATTAAAAAATTGCTTTGCCAATAACCAGTAATATACTTTCTATTAAAATATAATCTGTTTCATGTTTTGTGATTTTCACCACATTCACTTCTTTTTACTTGTTTTGATGATAACTCATAAATGTATAAGCATGAGGCAACAGAGAAACTGTAGGTCTTTCCCATCTTTCATTTTTTATCCCTAAAGTACTTACTTCAATGTAATTTTTGTCAATGTGTGCCCACTTTCTCTTTGAAGGTATCAAAAATAAAGGTATAGGTTTACTTGATCCTTCATAAAAAATTATACAAATTATAATACACTTGATGACTTTGTAAGAAAACTTGTTCTGTCCTTTTTTTGCTGGAGGTAAGTTTGATAAGAATGGTCAGATCAGAAGAACCCGAACTTAGTTTTTTTTTCATCTATTGACTTCACTCTTCCATTGAGTTCACAATCATGACCTTCAGCTACTACAGGTATATATTCCCTAGAATTGCTCATTATGGAGGAATATGCAGTCTGCTATCACCAGCTTCTTTCATCACTTGACATGATGAAGCCAAGTATAATGAAAGTGATTTGCCCAAGGTATCAAAAGAGCTTGACTACAAATCCAGTGCTATTCTCACTGTAGCACCCAGTTTCTGTTCAGTCTTATACAGATGATTACCATGATTAAAAAAATTTCAAATAGGGTATCATAATATTTTTGAGAAAAATGTTTCCATTCATTAGAATTTGAAAGACCTTGACAAGTCATCAGATAACTTATTCAATATTCAAGAAGTATTTATTTGTATGTAAGATGGTCTGGGAAATAAAAAGTAGTCTAAGACATAGCTAGCCCTTGTCCTCAACTAAGCTTATACTCTAGAAGCAATGCTTTTATTTCTTTAAAGATGTTTTAAAACAGAAATAGTCATTACCATCTGTGAGACAATAACTATTCTATTTTTCTGAACTTCATTAAGTCACATATTTGAAACTGCATAACATGTAGGCTTACAAAAGCAACTTGTCATTAATTTTAGAATGCATTGTAATTAAAACCGTAGGAAAAATGTATTTTTTAAAAGCATATGATTCTCTATTTTGAATAGACCTAGAAAGATTTAGTAGACCATCAGATAGTATCAATTAATCCCCTCAGGCTTGGAGCCCAGGGCTGCCTGCTACAGATGAGCTATCACCCCATATTACCTCATTAGAATCAACCACAAAACTGGGAGAAAAAATGGCAAACTGGAGCCTTAAATTTTACAGTTCACCTAAGGATAAACAGCTCTAGTGTGCTCATATTCTGAGATACTTAGCTCTATACCAATCCTAATAAAGAGATTTTATCAACAATTTACCCATTGATTATGTGATATTTTTTTCCTCCTCAATATAAACATTTTGAATTTAGACTGTGTCCTTGAAAAGCTTTTTAATTCCCCCCAGTACTCAGCTTTGAGCAAGACTCAGAGTCTTGGCCACTGCCATCAGGTGATTAATGATGCCTTTTGGGGTGATCCTAAGAGGCACAAAGAGTTTTTTCTGAGAAAAAAAAAAGAACTAGGCATACCAGAATTATGCCTGAACTGTAACACTTCTGGCCTAAGGTAACTGTAATATAAACAAATTATATTTACTTATAGAGACAGAATTTGAGTGTTCTATGGGATCTCAATGGCTATATAGTCCATACTACATAGTAACAAACAACAACTTAGTTAACTTTATTCTAAATCATACAATGCAATACTGTAAAGAATAGGAAAAAAAGAGAAAACAGCTCCCAAATATGTCATTTCTTAACTTCATCAAATCAGAGTTGCGAGGGATGATAGAGGCTATCCCATACAAATGATATTTTAACAGGAAGATATAATCCTTCCAGTAAAACCAGGAGTTAGTATAAGAAAGATAGCAGAAAGAATTTGGATGAAGATCAATAGAGGTAGGAAAAAATTCCACTATAGATATTCTGGACAGAAAAAAAGAAATGGATGAGTCCAAGAAACAGATCACAAAACTGGAACAACAGCTTGACATGGTATTGATGGGGTATTTAAATTACTTGGACAACTATGGAGCTCTTTTCCTGTCTAAAGTTACCAGGTAAAAGTGAAAGAATCAACCAGGGGAAATTTTACTATGGATCTAATTGGTATAAAAGAAGAGGAATAAATTGATGGGGTGGAAATGCCTCTAATTTTTAGAAGAAGTGACTATTCAGAGATAAAAGCTGGGACTAGTTTGAGCTACCTCAAAATTTTTTGGGAAATTGGAAAAAAGATAGGTTGGAGCACATAGATTAAATTCTACAGGGGAAGTAAGAAAATGGAAAGTACTCCAAATTTAATTCTTCAGAAACAAAAAGAAGTCATTCCAGTAGAGAGAGAAAAGAAGAGTTGTCTAAGGAAACCTTTCTTTTTAAAAAATTATACATATAGAAGTTGTAAAATGGTGAATGCACAAGTATGTAATGCTATTGTAAGAATAGCACTAAGATTGTTAAAGCTGAGATGAGCCGAGGCTGGTGACCAATGCTATGGATAAGAAAAACAACAAATAGCTAAATTGAGCAAAAGAGAAGAATAAAAGAAGGGATAGGACCATAACTCAGTATGAATATGACAATAACACAACAACTAAGAAAACATGAATCAGACATGACAAAGAATTATAAATATTCATTCTAAATATCAATAAAAGCTTTCTCTTTATAGAATATGTTCTATAACCTATAGTCCAATGATTTTAACTTTAACTCCCAGAAAAATTCTGTAATACATTATTGAAGGAATAGTTAGTGAACATCTAGGGGGAAAAGGTGATGATTTCAAAATGCCAACATGACTTCATCAAAAATAGGACATGCCAGACTAACATCCTTTCTTTTTCTTACAGGGTTACTAGATGAGGGATATTCTGTGGATGTAGATTAGTTAGTTTGGGGCAAAGTTTTGATAGTCTCTAATGTTGTGGTTGTGAGGGAGAAATGAAGAGTTGAAGATGAGATAAAACTTATCTATATTATAGTGTTGGATTTAGAGACTAAAGGGACTTTAAAAGTCCTCTAGTACCACATGCTCATTTTATTGAAAAGAAAAATGAAATAAAAAAGAGAGAGATTAAGTAACCTGCCTAAGGTCTCAAAGGAAATATATTGTAGATCCTGAATTCAAACCTAGGTCCTCCGACCCCAAATCCTATAGTCTTTTCGTGACCACATTTTCTACACATTTGTAAAAAAAAGATGTCCCAGTCCATCCTTTTTAAATACAATAATAGTTGACATTTATAGAGAACCTTAAGGTTTGTAAAAGTATTTTCCATACATTATCTAATTGAGTGCCTGTAAAATTAGTTTTACATGCAATATTATCTTCCTTTTACTGATAGGGAAACTGAAAATTAGGAAGGGCATAAGACTTACCTTAAGTCATATGGTCAATCTCTTAAAATGCTTAATACAATATCCCATCTCAGTCCTTATTCTTCTGGATCTCTCTGCAGTTTTTTTTAATAATTGAATCACTCCTTCCTTCTGAACATTCTCTTTTTCTTTTAATTTTATGTTACTTTTTCCTACTACTTCTCCTATCTGTCTGTTCACTTTTCCTTAGTCTTCTACACTGTGTCATTATCCCTATGGTTTGGTGGTATCTCTACAGCTCTAGCAAGGATCTTCTCTGCTTTTTCTATACCCTCTATTTTTCAACAATTCTCACTTGATGTAAAGTATTAGCTCCAAGCAGATGATTCCCAACTCTCTCTCTCTCTCTCTCTCTCTCTCTCTCTCTCTCTCTCTCTCTCTCTCTATATATATATATATATATATATATATATATATATATATATATATATATTCCTCTGTCTATGTCTATGTCTGTCTCTATCTCTATTTCTGTCTCTGCCTCTGTCTATCTATACGTCTCCTCCACCCCACCCCTTCCAACCCAATTACACCTCTGATTATAGTTCTACAACATCAACTGCTTGCTGAATATATGGATATATCTACTTGAATATTTAGTCAAAGTCTCAATCTCAATATATCCCCCCAAAAAACCATTATATTCTGCCAAACTACCCTTCTCATTCCAAATATTCCTATTTTTGTTGAGGGTACCTCTTCTTTCGAATCACCTAGGTTTGCAACCTTGAAATCATCTTTGATTCTTTGCTCTTATCATGTTCCCAGTATTTAATAAAATGCTACATCTTGTCAGTTCTAGCACAATATAACTCACACTTGTTTCCATCCTTCCACTCATACAGTCACACTTTGCTCAACTTCTGCAATTTCTTACCTATTTAATAATAGCCCACTGATAATATTCCTCTTTCATTCTCTCTCCTCGCCAGTCCTGCTACCCTATCACCAAAATAAGCTTCCTCAAATTTAGCTATGACTTTACCATTTTCCTGGGCAAGAATCTACATTAGTTCTCTATTTGCCTATAGAATGTTGGCCTTAAAAAACCCTTAAGAATCTAGCTTAGACCAGATGTCAACCAAAATGGCCTTGCTGTTCCTAGAATTCTACATTCCACCTACATATCCTCATGTCTTTGTAAAAGTTGCCCCTAGAGTGTTTTTGAAATATATTCCCTCATCATTTCCACTTTTTGAAATCCTTAACTGTTTTTAAAATTTTGCTTACATGCTACCTTCTAAAGAAAGTCTCACCAAACCACCTTTCCCTCTAGCGGTTAATATTTTCTTTCTCCTCAAATTATCTTGTATTTACCTATCCACTTACATGTTGATTTCCACATGTAGAATGTAAGCTCTTTGAGAGTGGAGACTATTTTCCACTTTTTACAAAATCCCCAGGGTCTTGCACATAGTGAGCATTTAAAAATTATTTGTTAAATTTAATTGGAGCATTTAAGAACAAGAATAGCCCTCTGAATTATGCTTGGTAAGTTTGAAATTGCCCATAATGACCAAACTACTGATCCCTTCTCCATCACCAAGTTGACATAGTGCAGATCCTACAATATGTGCCCAATAAATGCTACCTGACTGATTGTTAGAATTTGTCTCAAATTCTGGGGGATAGGGACAGGAGAGGGGGGGAAGGGGTGGGAGAGGGAGGGAGGGAGGGAGAGAGAGAGAGAGAGAGAGAGAGAGAGAGAGAGAGAGAGAGAGAGAGAGAGAGAGAGAGAGAGAGAGAGAGAGAGAGAGAGAGAGATGCCCAATCTTCTTGAAAGGTTTTGTTTTGGCTGAACAAAGTACTTGATTGCAACTGACTAAGCAAATTAAAACATGTGCCCACATAATATTTGGTTAGCAGCATGTTTTGTATACCAAAAAAGAAAGACAGAAAGTCTCTGCTTTCTAAAATAGATTTCACTTACATAAATGATTACCCTTGAATGTTAACCAGCTTAATACAAATTATCATGTTGAATTTTTTATTTCTTAATTTATTGAAGTCACAAATTAGCCATGACACATTAGGCACAAATATCATAGTAATCCTTAACTTCTTTCAACTTAATTCTCCCTTTCTGGTTTTGAATAATAAACCAATAAACTTTCTGGAATTATAGAATTTTCTTCATCCTTCCCAACACTAATATGAATTTCAAGTGTAATTAGAGTTATGTCCTAGAATTATGCAATTGGCACAATCTCTGGCAGATGCAAATTACTATGGAAATGTCCATATGTGGTATGCGATTCCAAAGCCCCACCATATAGGTCAAGGATCCTAGAGGTTAAAAAGGTCTTATGGGTCATCTATTCTAATCAATACCAATATAAAATTCTCTTATATCATCACCAACTAATAGTGCTCAGTTCTACCTTGAAAACTTCCACAAAAAGAAACTTACTATCTCACTAAAAAGGGCTCAGTCCATTACTGAATAATTCTAATCATTCAGAGGGTAACTAGATGGGGTAGTGAACAAATGGACTCAGGAAGACCTGAGTTTCCTGGGTTCAAATATGGCTATGTGATCTTGGGCAAACCACTTAACCCTGTATGCCTGAGTAACATGTGGCCGAAATAATTAAACAACAACAAAAAACAATCAGAACTTTTTTTCTTACATCAAATCAAAATTTACTTCTCTGAAACTACTTCATATTACTTATAATCTTGTTCTTTGGGGCCTCTCATAAGAAGTTTAATCCTTCTTGCACATGAAAGCCCTTTGAAGGCTTGAAGAACATAATTATGGATTCCTTACTCTTTCTATTCATTGAACCAAAGATATTCATGAAGTTCTTTCACTAATTTTCAAATGGCTTGCTGTTTAGTTCTCTCACCATCCTAGTTACTTTCCTCTTTATTTCTTCCACCTTATCCACATCTCTCCTTAAATGTGGTGTCCAGAAATTAACCCAATACTTTACATATCATCTGAATAGGACAAAAGATAATTAAATTCTTTGTTCTAGAAAACCTTTGTCAATGAAATGTAAGATAATATTAGAGTTTTGTTTTGTTTTTTTTACTATAATGTTTTCTGGGCTAACCTGGGCTACTAATTAACACTGAGCTGGCAAGCCACTAAAACATTCAATGCTTCCCTTTCTAAATGCTCCCAAATAATCCTTTTTAATATAGTCTCTAATTTTGCCAGGAATTTAAATAAAATTAACCAGCCTTTAGTTTGAAGACTACCATCTCTGTCTCTATCTTTCTGTCTCTCTCTCTTTGACTCTCTGTCTCTGTCTCTCTCTAAATGTATATTATTTGTCTAAATTTTGTCCTATATATTCTTTTCCCATTCTCTATGATTTAAAAAAAATCACTGACAATGACTTCATAATCATATTTGCCACACAAAATTCTACTCTACTCAACCAGGTACAGAGTAGAACTAGGAAGATATATATATATATATATATATATATAGATAGATAGATAGATAGATAGATAGATAGATAGATAGATTTTTTTTGCCATGGCATGGTGAAAAGAGTAGTGGAAAAAAATGTTTAAAAATCTGGAGGGGGCAGCTGGGTGGCTCAGTGGATTGAAAGCCAGGCCTAGAGATGGGAGGTCCTAGGTTCAAATCTGACACTTCCCAGCTGTGTGATCCTGGGCAAGTCACTTAACCCCCATTGCCTAGTCCTTACCACCACTCTTCTGCCTTGGAGCCAATACACAGTATTGACTCCAAGACAGAAGGTAAGGGTTTAAAAAAAAATCTGGAATCAAAAGACTGGGTTTTAAACTCATCAACTGTGTGGTCACTCACATGCCTGACTCTTAGTATTTTCATCTATATAATGAGAGTAATAATAATAATCATCCTACTTAACTCAGAATCATTATAAGAAAAGTCCTTTATATATCATAAAGTACCATATAAATATGAGTTATTACTATTATTTGCATAAGTCAAAAATTTTACTATATAAAAGAGCTGAGGCAAATTGCTATGATTTAAGGCTATTTTCAGGAGCAATAGGAAAAAGCTACTTTCTTTCTGGGCTCCCACATTCCCTCCACTCAACCTGACATGGTCCTCTTATGCAGATCCATAACTAGAGGGAAGTCATCAGAGCCTACACCAAAATATTTAGAGGGTGTTCATAATATTATTACTCCTCAGGTAAACATAAAATTCATGGCTCCTTACCTAGTGAATAAAAATAATGAGTTGATAGATGAAACTTCCACTTGTTCTTATTACAAAGAGCAGCTAAGTCCCTCCTAGTTCAGTATCATATTTCCTACCTGGTGGCAGCCTATCCAGTAATAGCTGTGTGCTGTTTTAGGATCTATTTCCACCAGGAAGTCTTGTGTCCAAAGATCAACCCTCTACCCTCAACAAACACACATGTGCGCGCACACACACACACATACACACACATGCATACACACATACACAAACCTGAATGAGTTGAAACATTTACTGAGGGGACATTTTTTTTAAGTGAGTATATTCCCTTGCACTAGATCATATACTGCCTATTCTTTTCCATTAAAAAGACTAAATTCTGGATAAATGAGATCACCTACACCAGGCATAATTAACTTTTTGGTGTCATGAACATCTTTGCAATCCTTTCTCAGAATAATATTTTTATTTGCAACAGACAGGAACCCTTTCTTACAAAGGAATCCCCCTTGTGAAAAGTTCACAACTCCAGATTAAAAACTTTTGACTATACTCACTTGTTGCCTAAAATCTAAATTCTATCATCATTCCCAGAAAGGAAAAAAAGCCATTTATATGTTACCAGAAAGGTAAAATCTCCCTTATCTTAACCAATTCTTAATCTGTCTGATTTCCTCTCTGGACATTACAAATTCCTCATGGTAGCTTCCAACATCATGGTTATTTTTCAGTTTAAGTATGATCTTCTGAATAAAATGGTCCACTGTGAATGTGATGCTTTCGCTTCACAATCCTGCTCTCTTCCTGGCTTGCCAATTGATAAATATGTTTAGAGAATAAGCACCTTCAATGACTGACCAAGTTCTAAGCACTTTATACCACCTGCTTCAGCATCCTTCATGGCCATTGGAATAAATTATTTTTGTTCACCTATTCCGCTGGGGGAAGTCTTTACATTCCCCTAACTCACCACTGGGTTGAAGGCCTGTCAGTTATCCTCAACCTGCTTTTATCTACCTGAAAGATGGTTTTCAATGGAATGTGGCTATTGAACAGGCTAAACTCACACAGACATTGCATGTATATATGTACATATATGTATGTACACATATATTGTATATACTTATGTACATATGTACATAAATGTCCACATTCACACATACACACAGGTACTTTGGGGTACACTTAATAGCAGAGAAAAATGAAGTAATTGGAAGTAAAGTGACTGATTAAACCAAATCATCATTTATCTCAAAATTTTGCACATGGTAGGTGCTTATGCTCCACAAATATTTATAAGGGATTTATTTATTTATTTTTATTTAAAATAAATTTATTTTTTAAAGGGATTCCCTAATTTCTCCTCTGGTCATACCATACTCTTTGTGAAAAAAACTATTTTTTCATATATATGTATGTAGAGACAGACACATAGAGAGGCAGAGACAGAGAGACAGAAAGACAGAGTGAGGGTGAATAGGTATATAAACATAGACATCTAAGACCTGAACTGTAATTTCATTGGCTTAGAGAACTTTAAGGGACTTCCTCTCCCCATGCAGGTTGGCATATACTCTGTAACTTAAAATGTCTTTGAGAAATGGGATTTGTTTCATCATCTGCATTTGTATTCCTAGCACTTGCTAGTGCCTAGAACATAACAGGCCCTAATAAATGTTTGCTGATTGAATATAGTATTAGGAATTTGCCTCAAATCACTTAGAAGTTAATTTTTGCCTTTCTTAGAGCCATGTATCCTGCATTTATGAGAAGTAGCACCTCAATCTAGTTCTTCCTGATTTTAGGGTCAACTCTCTATCCACTATGCCTGCCTTCCCCAAAAATTGTACCAATATGAGAAGGGGGAAAAGGCTTGAGTCTTGTACAATAGAATAAAAATGTTGTGGAAGAATATTATTGTCTTATTAATGTGAAAAATGTGTCTTTAATTAGATCATTAGAAAGTTGGTTCTACCTGAATACCTTATTGTTCTCATGGATAATACATCTCCCCTCCACCGAACTACTCACTTCAAGTAGGGTGCTGAAAAATCAGTGATGATCATTTCATTCTGTTTTCATCAATTGGTATTTCAATAAATAGATTCTCTCAGAGAAATGGCCCAACCCAATGCTTAGGGCTTCTTGGATAAAAAGTCCCATTTATTTACCTATCCATTTAATTTCTGGCAGTCTTAAAAGTAAATATGAGAAATTAACCAGTCTACATTTCTCATTTGTTTCTTTATTTAAATAGATTAGTTCTGTTCACTAGGAGGTTCTGGAAAGAAAAATGCATAGGAGGGGCATGTTTCTTCCCTCTATATATCTAGTATATGTTATTACTCCCCAAAGGCAAGGATGTAAGTCACTGTTTGTAAGAATGACTTCTTTTTCTACATATATAATAATGGAAAGAATCAAAAGATCAAAAAAGCATTGTACTATCTATCTCAGAGGAGATTATATTATTATTATTAACAACAATAATGATGGTGATGCTAGTGATAACTCACATTTATATAGTACTTGAAGGTTTACAAAGTCCTCTATTCACAATCACTCTGTTGAACAGGTAGTGTAAGTATTCATGATCATGTTTTTCAGATTAGGAAAAAGGCTTAAGGAAAGAAAAAGTTACTTTCCCAAGGTCATATAACTAGTATGTGAAGGGTTT
This sequence comes from Monodelphis domestica, assembly GCF_027887165.1. Taxonomy (NCBI): domain Eukaryota; kingdom Metazoa; phylum Chordata; class Mammalia; order Didelphimorphia; family Didelphidae; genus Monodelphis; species Monodelphis domestica. The sequence continues at coordinate 144,657,017 of NC_077228.1, read as the reverse complement.
TGATTTTCACACAAATCTCTTGATTTTGATTTTGGTTCTGTTCTGCTTTAAAAATGAAAGAACATAAAGGTAGCATCCAAAGATGAGACATATACATAAAGAATAAAAATTTAAAAGTATTTTCAAAAATTCCTTTTAAAACAATGGCACAGAAAGTGTGTCCCTTGGGATCTGTGGCTCCTCTTCCTGCATAAGGAGATAAGCTCAGGAAACAATAGATATGGGAGAAAACAGAAGGTCTCCAGGGACCAATGTTTTCCTCAGTCATTGGGAGGAACCTCTGATCTCTATTAACTATAGGTACCCCATCACTAGGGCAGGTAGCGGGACAGTGGCTAGAGCATCTGGCCTGGAGTTAGGAAGACTCATCTTCCTGAGTTCAAACTAGACACTTACTAGCTGGGTGAGCCTGGGTAAGTCACTTAACCTTATTAACTTCAGTTTTCTAATTTGTAAAATAAGCTAGAAAAGTAAATGGCAAACCACTATAATATTTTTGCCAAGAAAATCTAAAAGAGGGTGAAGAAGAGTCATACATGATTGAAAAAAAGACTGAATAGCAATAATAAAACCCATCACAAAGCAGGTCAAGTGAACCCAGAAAATGACTTTGTAAAGAGTTAGCATCTCCATTTCACCCTGGCAATTTCACTGGCTATTTGCATGGCATCCTTTTGATAACAAGATATGGAGTCACTGCCTCTCTTTCTCCCCCTTCCTGGAGCTAACCCACACACCTCTACAGTGAGGGCTGGGGAGAAAGACTAACAGAGGTAGCATGGTAGAACCTATTAGATGTCAGGTATAGAATAGCCTCAAAGAGTTCCAACACCACAATGAAGCAACAGTGGATGAATGAATCAGTTCTTTGAGTATTTTTGTCTTCTTTTTGCTTCAAGTCATAATGGTGGAGATATTCATTGGTGTTTATGTGATCAAACATCAGGAATGGAAGAAAGAAGAGGACTCAAGAGAGCAAAATAATCTGCAAACTAGATGTGGGACCTCCTAAAAAATACAATGGGCTATAGATCACTTACTTGACTAAGACTTTAAATTTATATCTGACTTTCAGTTACTTCATCCTCTAGGTTAATGATAGCTATGAAAATTCAGAACACATTCATGTCTGTTTTTAATCCTGTATTAAACTTGAGAATTCTATTTAATTTAATCTCCTTGGTTGGAGTAATCTGTTGCCATACCCTCAGAGCATCTGTCTATTCTAACTATTTTCATTATATAGCACCTAAGTGAATATACTTTATAAAACACAGAAATGACCTCTATTTTCAAAGATGCTGTTTGTTGTGTTTTTCCTTCTTGTTTCATTCCCCATTCCTCCCCTCTTTCCCAAACCCATCTGCTTGCTCTGGGGTAAATATTACTAATTTAATTGAAGGCAAAGTATCTAGTTGTCTTTTAAAGCATGACACCTTTGGCAAAGGAAAAGATTCCAAAATGAACTTTAAAATATTGAAAGTACCAAAAATAGAAGGGAAAAATTGTTCAGAACCAGTATTCCTTCTTAATATTTTATTAGTTGCTAGTTCCCTCTAATCAGTTCTTTTATGTAATTAAAAATTCTGAACAATTTTCATTTAGTTGTTTTCAGTCATGTCCAATATTTTGTGAGATTTTCTTGGCAAGTATACTAGAAGGATTTGCTGTTTCCTTCTCCAGCTTATTTTAGAAATGAGATGTTTGCCTTTACTTAGATCTAGAGAAAGTGACTTACCTGGGATCACGCAGCCAGTAAGTGTCTGAAGCTACATTTGAACTCAAGCCTTCTTAACTATAGGTCTTGCACTCTATTCTCTGAGTCACATAGCTGCACAATTCCATCCAGTCAATTTTAGGACTAATTAAAGCCTTACACAGGTCCCTGCCAAGGAAATAAATAAGAGCTGATATGAGACCTAATCGTGGTCATGAGGAAAGGGAAAAATTCATTCATTCTTAGACAAATCAAGAAAATCTTTCTGAATAGAATGGCATTTAAGTTGGACTTTGAAAGATAGGTGGGAAGTCAGAAAGTGATGGAATGTGGAAAGCATTATAGAAATACAAAACAGTGTGAATGATACAGAAATAGCAGTTAAAATATTCACAAGCAATTTTGAGTAGTCTAGTCTGCCTAGAGTACAATGTATCAGGAGCAGAGTAATATGAAACAAGCTGTGCAAATGTAAAAGGGGGCACTGAATGCCAGACTCAAGAATTTGAAATAAGTTGCTGGTAAAAGCATTCTTATTAACTTAAAAAATTTATACAATTGATGCCAGATGGAAACATAGAAATAAAACTTAGGAGTAGAAGGTAGGAGGGAAATTGAGATATCTACCCTTACTCAGGGAGAAAGGCTTAAAGGCACACCATTGGCAAAGGCCTCAAAGTAAAGAAGGATGAACATGGCAAATGAGACTTAATCTAGACCTATCCTATGGTGGTAACTTGAATCATATGCAACAGGGGGAAGAGTGCTTGCTAATGGAGAGTGAAAAGGTTCCTTGATTATCAGTGGACTCAGATATATTGTTTTCAATAAGTTTAAATACAAATATCTTCAATTGTTTGACTTGTTCATTTGAGTGTTTATAAAGAAGTTTGGTGCCCTCAAACCAAATTCTTTATGTTCCTAGGGAAACCTTGAGATAAATGAGATAAAGAGAATTGTGAAAGACCCTCCCTCCTCCCAGGCCAGATTGTACCTGGATGTCAGACTAGGTAGTGTTTAAATGACACATGAGTTGCACTTGGGATGGGGTTGGAGAATCCTCTGGAATTATTATTTTGCTTTTTCAGATATAGAATTTCTATACTAACAATGGCTAAAGTAAATAGCTTCCATATAAATATCAAAGCAGGTATGCAGTTAGAGGCATATATTATAAAATCATGGGTTGAGATAAGTGCTCACTATAACTCTTGGGCTATTGGAGGGAAGGTAAGAATATTTTGATTTGGGTGGTGCTTATGGATTCTGAAGAGTGTAGCTGTGAAAGAATTTTGAAACCATTTAGAAAAACATAAATGAGTTAGGGAAGATATTTAAGAAGGAGGATAATTCAGTTGCTCCACTGAATGGTCTACATGATAACATGGAGCCTTCTTGATTCCTAGAGATACTTAGATACAACCTTTTTTGTTGTTTTATTGTTTTTTTAATAAATTTTATTTTTTTCTCAGATTGCACATTGATAAAATTTCTTAATATACATTTTTCCTACTTTGCAGTCATGCTCTTTCTCTCCTCCCCCCATTCTTCTATCCCCAGAGAAGCAATATTGGTTGTATATATATTATCATGTAATACACATTTCCATGTACATCATGTTGTAAAAGAAGACACATATTACACTACACAGAAATTCATGGAGGAAATAAAGTAAAGAATGGGATGTTTTAATTTGCATTCAAACTCTATCTGTTCCTTTTATGGCAGTCAATAACTATTTTTCTCATGAGTCTCTTGGAATTGTCCTAGATATTTGCCTTGTTGATAATAAAGCCATTCCGTTTATTATCATACATTGTTGTTGCTGTGTACAATGATTTCCTGATTCTTCTCATTTCACTCAGAATCACTTCATATGAATTTTTCCCATTTTTTTGTCATCATCTTTTTCATTTCTTATGACATAGTATTCCATATACCACAACTTATTCAATCATTCTCTAATTATAGACATCTTTTCAGTTTCCAGTTCTTTGCCACCACAAGAAGAGTTGCTTTAAATATTTTTGTATAGGTAGTTTCTTTCCCTCTATCTTTAATCTCTTTGGGATAAGGACTCAGGAGTGGATCAAAGTGTTTACACAGTTTTATGGCCCTTTGACTGTAGATTGCTCTCCAGAATGGTTGCATCAGTTAGTAGGTCCACAAACAATGTATTAGTGTCTTGATTTTTCCACATCACCTCCAGCATTTATGATTTTCATTTTTTGTCATGTTAGCCAGTCTGATGAGTACCTCAGTTTTTTTTTTAATTTTAATTTTATTTAGTCAAGTTATAACATTATTCCTTGGTTACAAGAATTATATTATATCCCTCCCTCTCCTATCCCTTCTCGTACTTGATGCACAATTTCATTGGGTATTATATGTGTCCTTGATCAAAACCTATTTCCATGTTGTTGGTCTTTGCATTAGGATGTTCATTTAGAGGCTACATCCCCAACCATATCCCCTCGACCCATGTATTCAAGCAGTTGTTTTTCTTCTGTGTTTCTATTCTCACAGTTTTTCCTCTGAATGTGGATAGTGTTTTTTCTCGTAGATTCCTCCAAATTGTTCAGGATCACTGAACTGCCAGTAATGGAGAAGTCCATTACATTCGTTTGTACCACAGTGTATCAGTCTCTGTATACAATGTTCTCCTGTTTCTGCTCATTTTGCTCTGTATCACTTCCTGGAGGTTGTATCAGATCCCATGGAATTCCTCCACTTTATTATTCCTTTGAGCACAATAGTATTCCATCACCAACATATACCACAATTTGTTCAGCCATTCCCCAATTGAATGGCATCCCCTCATTTTTCCAATTTTTGGCCACCACAAAGAGTGCAGCTATGAATATTCTTGTACAAGTCTTTTTCCTTATGATATCTTTGGGGTACAAACCCAGCAGTGTTATGTCTGGGTCAACAGGCAGACAGTCTTGTAGTGCCCTTTGGCCATAGTTCCAAATTGCCCTCCAGAATGGTTGGATCAGTTCACAACTCCACCAGTAATGCCTTAATGTCCTGACTTTGCCAAATCCCCTGCAGCATTCATTACTTTCCATTGCAGTCATGTTAGCCAATCTGCCAGGTGTGAGATGATACCTCAGAGTTGTTCTGATTATAAGATATTTAGAACACTTTTTCATGTACTTATTAATAGTTTTGATTTCTTTAACTGAAAATTACCTATTCATGTCCCTTACCCATTTATCAATTGAAGAATAGCTTGATTTTTTGTACAATTGGCTTAGCTCTTTATAAATTTGAATAATTGGACCTTTGTCAGTGGTTTTTGTTATGAAGATTGTTTCCCAATTTGTTGTTTAACTTCTAATTTTGGTTGCATGGGTTTTGTTTATACAAAACCTTTTTAATTTGATGTAATCAAAATTATTTATTTTATATTTTTTGATTTTTTTCTAAATCTTGCTTGGTTTTAAAAATCTTTCTTTTCCCAAAGATCTGACATGTATGCTATTCTGTGTTCACCTAATTTACTTATACTTTTCTTCTTTATATTCAAGTCATTCACCCATTCTGAGTTTATCTTGGTGTAGAGTGTGAGATGTTGATCTAAACCTAATCTCTCCAATACTGTCTTCCAATTTTCCTAGCAGTTTTTATCAAATAATGGATTTTGGTCCCAAAAGCTTGGACCTTTGGGCTTATAGTCTATCTTGCTGAGATCATTTACGCCAAGTCTATTCCACTGATCCTTCTTTCTGTCTCTTAGCCAGTACCATATTGTTTTGATGACCACTGCTTTATAGTATAGTTTGAGATCTGGGACTGCAAGTCCTCCTTCCTTTGCATTTTTTTCATTATTTCCCTAGATATCCTTGATCTTTTGTTCTTCCAAATGAACTTTGTTATGGTTTTTTCTAATTCCGTAAAGAAGTTTTTTGGTAGTTCAATGAGTATGTCTCTAAATAAGTAAATTAATTTGGGTAGGATTGTGATTTTTATTATGTTAGCTCGTCCCACCCATGAGCAATCGATATTTTTCCAATTGTTTAGACCTACTTTTAATTGTGTGGAGAGTGTTTTGTAATTGTGTTCATATAGTTCCTGTGTTTGTCTCAGCAGATAGATTCCCAAGTTTTTTATATGTCTAGGTGATTTTTATATGTCTAGGGTGATTTTAAATGGGAATTCTCTTTCTAATTCTTGCTACTGAAATATATTGGAAATATATAGAAAAGATGATGACTTATGTGCATTTATTTTGTATCCTGAAATTTTGCTAAAGTTGTTGATTATTTCAACTAGCTTTTTAGTTGATTCTCGAGAATTCTTTAAGTAGACCATCATATCATCTGCAAAGAGTGATATCTTGGTCTCCTCACTGTCTATTTTAATATCTTCAATTTCTTTTTCTTCTCTAATTGCTACTGCTAATGTTTCTAGTACAATGTTAAATAATAGAGGTGATAATGGGCATCATTGTTTCACTCCTGATCTTATTGTGAATGCAGCTAGTTTAATCCCTCTGCAGATGATATTAGCTGATGGTTTTAGATATATACTGTTTATTATTTTTAGAAAAGACCCTTCTATTCCTATGCTTTGTAGTGTTTTCGATAGGAATGAGTGTTGTATTTTGTCAAGGCTTTTTCTTCATCTATTGAAATAATCATGTGATTTTTGTCAATTTACTTGTTAATACGGTCAATTATGTGAATGGTTTTCCTATTATTGAACCATCCTTGCATTCCTGGTATGAATCCTACCTAGTTATAATAAATAATCCTTGTGATCACTTGCTGGAGTCTTTTTGCTAGTATCCTATTTAAGATTTTTGTATCTATGTTCATTAAGGAGATTTGTCTATAGTTTTCTTTCTCTGTTTTTGACCTGCCTGGCTTTGGAATCAGTACTGTATTTCTGTCATAAAAAGGAATTTGGGGAGTCAAGATGGCAGCTTAGCAAGCAGCAAAAGTTCAGACCTCTTGGAAGACCCTTCCTTACCGATACAGACTGAATGCTTCTAGGGCACCGAAATTCAATCTGAACAGGACAGAAGTGGGAACCCTCCTTCTGGACTCAAATCAAAAGATACACCCCCCCCCAAAAGCCGGAATCCGAGAATACTCAGGGCTAAGGGGAAGGCAGAGCAAAGGTCCCAGGACTCCTCCCCCACAACCCAGAAGGCTGAGCCCCGAGCAGCAGTGGGAACCTCTGAGCAGGCAAAGGTGCTGGTTTGCAGGGTCTACCTTGTGAGCAGTGGGGTGCTGGGCTCGAAGCATCCAGGGGATCCAGGGGGACTGTTCAAAAGCAAACATTGGTGTAGAAGGAAATAGTGAAAGAAGAAAAGGCAGGTAAAGGAGCAGAAATCAAAATGCTGGGAAATACACAGCTAGTAATCATAACTCTGAATGTGAATGTAATGAACTCACCCATAAAACGCAAGCGAATAGCAGAGTGGATTAGAGTCCAAAACCCTACCATATGCTGTCTACAAGAAACACATATGAGAAAGGTAGATACACATAGGGTGAAAGTAAGAGGGTGGAGCCAAATCTATTGGGCATCAACTGACAAAAAGAAGACAGGAGTCACAATCATGATATCCGACAAAGCCAAAGTAAAAATAAATCTAGTTAAAAGAGATAGGGAAGGTAATTACATCCTGATAAAAGGCAATATAGACAGTGAGGAAATCTCTGTACTCAACATGTATGCACCAAATGGCATAGCATCCAAATTTCTAAAGGAGAAACTAGAGGAACTCAAGGACGAAATAGATAGAAAAACTATACTAGTGGGAGATCTGAACCTTCCTCTATCCGAACTAGATAAATCAAACCAAAAAATAAATAAGAAAGAGGTAAGAGAAGTGAATGAAATCTTAGAAAAAATTAGAGTTAGTAGACATGTGGAGAAAAATAAATAGGGACAAAAAGGAATATACCTTCTTTTCTGCAGCACATGGTACATTTACAAAAATTGACCATGTATTAGGGCATAAAAACATTGCAAACAAGTGCAAAAGAGCAGAAATAATAAATGCAACTTTCTCAGATCACAATGCAATGAAAATAATAATTAGTAAGGGAACATGGAGAGGTAAATTGAAAATTAATTGGAAATTAAACAATATGATTCTCCAAAATTAGTTAGTTAAAGAATAAATCATAGAAACAATTGATAACTTCATTGAAGAAAATGATGAGACATCCTTTCAAAACCTATGGGTTGCAGCCAAAGCAGTACTCAGGGGGAAATTTATATCCTTGAGTTCATATATTAACAAATTAAGAAGGGCAGAGGTCAATGAAATGGGCATGCAAATTAAAAAATTAGAAAGTGAACAAATTAAAAATCCTCAGATGAAGACTAAATTAGAGATCCTTAAACTCAAAGGAGAAATTAAGAAAATTGAAAGTCAAAGAACTATTGATTTAATAAATAAGACTGGAAGCTGGTACTTTGAAAAAACAAATAAAATAGACAAAGTACTAGTCAGTCTAATTAAAAAAAGGAAAGAAATAAACCAAATTGACAGTATCCAAGAGAAAAAGGAGACCTCACCTCTAATGAAGAGGAAATTAAGGCAATCATTAAAAACTACTATGCCCAATTATATGCAACAAATATGGCAATCTAGGTGATACGGATGAATACTTACAAAAATATAAATTGCCTAGACTGAAAGAGGAAGAAATAAATTACCTTAACAACCCAATTTAAGAAAAAGAAATTGAACAAGCCATCAAAGAACTCCCTAAGAAAAAATCCCCAGGTCCAGATGGATTCACAAATTAATTCTATCAAACAAAGAACAACTAATCCCAATATTAAACAAACTATTTGACAGAATAGGCCAAGAAGGAGTTCTGCCAAATTCATTCTACGACACAAACATGGTACTGATCCCAAAGCCAGGCAGGTCAAAAACAGAGAAAGAAAACTATAGACCAATCTCCCTAATGAATATAGAAGCAAAAATCCTAAATAGGATACTAGCAAAAAGACTCCACCAAGTCATTACAAGGGTCATCCACTATGACCAGGCAGGATTCATACCAGGAATGCAATGATGGTTCAATATTAGGAAAACCATCCACATAATTGACCATATTCACAAGCAAACTGACAAAAATCACATGATTATCTCAATAGATGCAGGAAAAGCCTTTGATAAAATACAACACCCATTCCTATTGAAAACACTAGAAAGTATAGGAATAGCATGGCCTTTCCTAAAAATAATAAACAGTATATATCTAAAACCATCAGCAAACATCATCTGCAATGGGGATAAACTAGAAGCCTTTCCAATAAGATCAGGAGTAAAACAAGGATGCCTATTATCACCTCTATTATTTAACATTGTACTAGAAACACTAGCAGTAGCAATTAGAGAAGAAGAAGAAATTGAAGGTATTGAAATTGGCAATGAGGAGACCAAGCTATCACTCTTTGCAGATGATATGATGGTTTACTTAAGGAATCCTAGAGAATCAACCGAAAAGTTACTCGAAATAATCAACAACATTAGCAAAGTTGCAGGATACAAAATAAACCCACATAAGTCATCAGCATTTCTATATATCTCTAACCCATTTCAGCAGCAAGAATTAGAGAGCAAAATACCATTCAAAATCACCCTGGACAATATAAAATACTTAGGAATCTATCTGCCGAGACAAACACAGGAATTATATGAACACAACTACAAAACACTTTCCACACAGCTAAAACTACATCTAAACAATTGGAAAAACATTGATTGCTCATGGGTGGGATGAACTAACATAATAAAAATGACAATCCTACCCAAATTAATTTACTTATTTACTGCCATACCCATTGAAGTACCAAAAAACTTCTTTACTGAATTAGAAAAAACCATAATTAAGTTCATTTGGAAGAACAAAAGATCAAGGATATCCAGGGAAATCATGAAAAAAAATGCAAAGGAAGGAGGACTTGCAGTCCCAGATCTCAAACTATACTATAAATCAGTGGTTATCAAAACAATTTGATACTGGCTAAGAGACAGAAAGAAGGATCAGTGGAATAGACTTGGCGTAAATGATCTCAGCAAGACAGTTTATGACAAACCCAAAGACTCCAGCTTTTGGAACAAAAATCCATTATTTGATAAAAACTGCTGGGAAAATTGGAAGACAGTGTGGGAGAGATTAGGTTTGGATCAACACCTCACACCCTACACCAAGATATATTCAGAATGGGTGAATGACTTGAACATAAAGAAGGAAACTATAAGTAAATTAGGTGAACACAGAATAGTATACCTGTTAGACCTTTGGGAAGGGAAAGGTTTTAAAACCAAGCAAGATTTAGAAAGAGTCACAAAATGTAAAATAAATAATTTTGACTACATCAAATTAAAAAGGTTTTGTACAAACAAAACCAATGTAACTAAAATCAGAAGGGTAGCAACAAATTGGGAAACAATCTTCATAAAAACCTCTGATAATGGTCTAATTACTCAAATTTACAAAGAGCTAAATCAATTATACAAAAAATCAAGCCATTCTCCAATTGATAAGTGGGCAAGGGACATGAACAGGCAGTTCTCAGCCAAAGAAATCAAAATTATTAATAAGCACATAAAAAAGTGTTCTACATCTCTTATAATCAGAGAGATGCAAATCAAAACAACTCTGAGGTATCACCTCCCACCTCGCAGATTGGCTAACATAATAGCTATGGAAAGTAGTGAATGCTGGAGGGGATGTGGCAAAGTAGGGACACTAATTCATTGCTGGTGGAGTTGTGAATTAATCCAACCATTCTGGAGGGCAATTTGGAACTATGCCCAAAGGTCATAAAAGACTGTCTGCCTGTTGACCCAGACATAACACTACTGGGCTTGTACCCCAAGGAGATCATAAGGAAAAAGACTTGTACAAGAATATTCATAGCTGTACTCTTTGTGGTGGCCCAAAATTGGAAAATGAGGGGATGCCCTTCAATTGGGGAATGGCTGAACAAATTGTGGTATATGTTGGTGATGGAATACTATTATGCTAAAAGGAATAATAAAGTGGAGGAATTCCATGGAGACTGGAACAACCTCCAGGAAGTGATGCAGAGCGAAAGGAGCAGAACCAGGAAAACATTGTACACAGAGACTGATACATTGTGGTACAATCAAAGGTAATGGACTTCTCCATTAGTGGCAATGCAGTGTCCCTGAACAATCTGCAGGGATCTAAAAAACACTATCCACAAGCAGAAGATAAACTGTGGGAGTAAAAATACCAATGAAAAGCAACTGCTTGACTACAGGGGTTGAGGGGATATGACTGAAGAGAGACTCTAAATGAACACTCTAATGCAAATACCAACAACCTGAAAATGGGTTTGAATCAAGAACACATGTGATACCCAGTGGAATTGCACGTTGGCTGCGGGAGAGGTGGTGGGAGGAGGGGAGGGAAGAAAAGAAAATGGTCTTTGTTTCCAATGAATAATGTTTGGAAATGACCAAATAAAAATAAAAAAAATAAAAATAAAAATAAATAAAAAGGAATTTGGTAGAATGTCTTCTTTGCTTATTTTGTCAAATAGTTTGTATAATATTGGGATTAGTTGTTCTTTAAATGTTTGATAGAATTCATTTGTGAATCCATCTGGTCCTGGGGATTTTTTCTTAGGGAGTTCTTTGATGGCTTGTTCAATTTCTTTTTCTGATATGGGGTTGTTTAGGTATTCTATTTCTTCTTCTGTTAGTCTAGGCAATTTATATTTTTTTAAACATTCCTCCATATCACCTATATAATATATATAATATCACATATAATTCGGTGTAATAGTTTTTAATGATTGCCTTAGTTTCTTCTTCAGTAGAGGTAAAGTCTCCCTTTTCATCTTGCATACTGTCAATTTCCTCTTTTTAAATTAGATTGACCAGTACTTTGTCTATTTCATTTGTTTTTTCAAAATACCAGTTTCTAGTCTTATTTATCAAATCAATAGCCTTTTGACTTTCAATTTTATTTATTTCTCCTTTGATTTTTTAGGATTTCTAATTTAGTCTTCCTCTGAGGATTTTTAATTTGTTCACTTTCTAGTTTTTTAACCTGCATGTGCAATTCATTGACCTCTCCCCTCCCTAATTTGTTGGTTTTTAATTGGCGAGGAAGTGTTTTCAGATATCTGAACTGTCACTGCCTCTAAGCCTCCATCTTGACTCCACCTCCCAGGCAAGTACTTTTAAAAAGCACAGATTGGATAATGGAACAAGATGTCAGTTGGTCTGTGCAACCAGAGAATAGATTATTAATAATAATTTCTTACCTTTGCTAAACTGATCCAGCAGATTAGAGAGATAAAGGAAAGATATCTGAACAAAAAAAAATTATCTCAGAAGTGAATCTTTCTTGTATGGACCACAGAAACTAAAAGAGATTTGGCCACACCAGAAATCTTACCAAATAAGTTAAAATCTACATTCTGTTTTCACTAGTAATACACAGGAAATTCTTGTTTAACTCACTGGATTACTCTCCCTCCTCATCTCTGTCTTCTGGCTTCCCTGACTTCATTCCATTCAAATCCCAACTAAAATCCCATGTTCTACAGAAAGTCTTTCCCAATCCTTCTTAAGGATGGTGACTTCCCTCTTGTAATTATTTCCTATTGATTTTGTATATAATTTATTTGTATATATATGCTTGTTATCTTCCTTATCTGATTGCAAACTTGTTGAGGGAAGGGAGTATATTTTTGCCTGTTTTTGTATCCTCTGCTCCTGGCATAGGACAAGGTGTTTAATAATTATTTATTGACAATTAACTGGAAGTCTTTGAATCCTACCCAGGATATGTCTCAGGCATGATGCAAGAGCAACAGGTGCCTGATGCATAGACAATTACATATGGCTCCTAGGTACCAGTCTCAGTTGTCCTCTGAACTTTGAAGATTGAATGCCTGGAAGTTATAGGACATGAAAGTTTATAGTTACTGCCTAGACAAAGTGTTAGTACAGAAAGCACATAGGGTGTTTAAGTAAGATTCTAACTACCTCCTAAAAGGAGAGAGAGGTCTTTAGATTTAGGCAAAATTGAAAGAAATAAAATGAAGAACAGTAATTAAAGGTAGAGTCAGTATCTATTGAATGCATGAAACAAATTAGGTTGACCCACATGACCATAGGAAGTCTAGAAGAAAATCTATTATTACAATCATAGCTTCCTGTGTGATAGAGACATATCCTTTGCTGCACTTTATCAAAAAGGGAGATAGGAAAGGGACAGATGTCTGGAAAAAAAATGTTCAGAAGTAACTCTAATGTATTGGTAACCAAAACAAGAGCTGTCTTATTTCTAACAGATTTCACCAAAAATGTTTGAACTAGACATTCTGTTTGTCATGTTTTCTAGTTACTCTTCCCAAAGAGACAATTAAGTTTAGATTCAGAGATCAAGGATATACACTTTGGGAATGCTACTGAAACAATAGACCCAATATGTTGGGACAATATTTTGCTACAAGTATGAACAGGATGGTCCCAGGCAAGATGATTTTACTTGAAAGATAAATCTACACCACTGATTTTTTTACAACTTAAAGTTCAATAGGATAAGGATGAAATGTTGAGGCTTTTTTTGTGCCAGGAAACAACATAGAACACTAAATAATTAACTATTGCTACTAATATCCTTCCTAGGTCCATTCTAAACAGAGACAATGGACTCCATGCAACTGTGACCATAAAGATTTGTAAAGATTAAAATTTAGGAAACTGAGGCAGGTAGAAATGAGTTTCTCTCTGCAAGGAGTATTATATTTTTATGAGGTTTATTAAAGATTAAGGATTAAAGAAAATACAGGATAAGAAAACACGTGTCTAGGCCACAGAGAGGCCTAGATACAACCTCACCTACATTATGAAAAGAGCCACCTCTGCTCCAAAAGGGAAGTCCAAAAGCCCCCTCAGTAGGTGGAGAACTCCTTTAAATAATCATTTGTGTTCTCATCCAGTTGAGAATTCAGTGTGATTACAAAGCACTCTGGGGAAGTGGAGCAAAGGATTCTGGGGATTGGAGTCCTAAATTCAAGTCTATTTTTACAGATTAAAGATGTAGACTATTCTGCTTGACTGGATAATTGATCCTAAGTTAAAGCTATTTTAAAGGTTTCTAATTGAGAAAATCTTGCACATAGACATATGCATGTATCTATTTATATATATATATATATATATATATATATAGTATATTAAAAGGGCTGGTCATTTCTGGACTGAATGAGCACTATCTATACCATAGTTATGTCAAAATGTTTTTGGAATTTCCCCAGAAGGTCATGAGTCACATAAAGAAGAAACTACATCCTTAGTATGTCAAAACCCAGCTAATTTTTCCAGAGACTTGGTACTGAGTAGGACAAACTCCATCCCATTCTTAGTATTAAACAGATTAGAATAGTATTGGGAATGATCTGAAGTTGAGGACAAGAATATGCTGAATATCTATGCCTCCTGTGCAGCAGTGTATCCAAGTAAAAGGGGCAGTGCCAGCAAAGTATATTGAGGCCAGCATGAACTAATTTACTTACATGATAATGAATTGTAATAAGTCTTAGTGTAAATGCTCTCCAACTCCAAGGAATGGAAGACCCATTTGAGAAAGAAACTGTGTATGACATCTAGTTGTTTTTTTTTCATGGCATTTAAGAGAAGTCCATGCACCCCAATGCAATTTGTTGGGGAGCTAAGAGATTTTCAATGAGGGGCATGAATCAACTTGTGATAGTTCCACTGGAAATCCTGAGTTGAAGTACAGGCCAATTAAGAATTTGTGAGATAGCCCAGTAGACAAAGAGGCAGTTGCTAAGGGACAGTGATTACTGAAGTGGAGTCACAAGATCCGATTCAAGTCTCAGACTTTATTTCTTACTCTTTGAATGACTTTGGGCAAGGTGTTTAACCCCTTTGGGTTTCTTCTGTTTCCTCATCTATAAAATGAAGGGGGTTAAACTAGATGATCTCTGAGGTCCCTTTTAGCCATGAATCCATGGTCCCATGATAAGCGTGTATCCAGGTCCATAAGGTGAGGTGCCAGTCAGGGCCTAATTGACACAACCACACACATTTTTCAACTGGAAAGAATACCCTGGGATTGGGTAAAGATTGCTTTTTCCCTTTGCCAAGAGAGAAGGGGGAGACAGTGATATTCATTTCATTTGGAAGCCAGTTTCTCAGCTAATAAGACTTCCATGTTCTATATTGACAATATAACTCAGAACTCATTCCAGTCATTCCTAATGGGCCACAGGAAAATAAAACCTACTGGATGAAGAAGGGACAGCTAATAAACTGCATGTCCCATTTGGCTCATGCTGAATACCTAATGAAAATTTAATCTTTGCATTTGGGATCTTTCCCATCACTTGGTTCCCCAGAAACCAAACACGGGAAGAGAGCTGGATTTTATCATAACTCATTAGTTAAGAAACAAGAAAGTGGGTGCTGCTGCTGTTGATAATCACACTATTTCAGCTCTGCATAATTTAAAAATAATGTATTAAATAGCTTTTGTGAGTATGACATTGGGCTTGGTGTTCCAGATAAAAGGAAAAGAGATCTAAGTCAATTTACCATAAAGTTGTTTGGATTTGTAAGGGAAATAAAAACCTGAAAAGGCTTTAGGGTTTATTGACATACATACATACACTTATAACATATCAGTTAAGTGGCTTGATAAGAAAGACATCCAATAGCCTAAGCTTAGTTTCGATGCTGGTTTATATTCATTTGCTCAGCAAATACAAAGCCTGTTGGAGTCCTCAGAAAAAGACTGCCAGGTATTAGACTTACACAGATCCATAGGGTCTCTATGGCAGAGCTCCTCTGAAAAGAATTGTCAAGGGATATACATGCCCCAACCTAAACAAGGATCCATATAGGCTTGCAAAAATGACTGCACACCATTTTGCCAATTTGAATTCCAAATCATAACCAAAACCCAAAGATTCTTACTTCCAAATATCAAAAGCCTAAATGGATCATGATCATGGGGTAAAAATGAGTTTGGAACAACTTCTATCCAGATCCCCTGGCAACTCTGCTTATTTTTCTTCCTAATCAACCTTAATTCCTTTGTCTAACTGCTCAATAGCATCTTTGTGGTTAAGAGAAATGAAACAGTCTGCCCAACAGTACCTAGGTAGCACAATGGATAGAGTACCAGACCTACATTCAAGAGGACCTGGGTTCAAGTCTGACCTCCTAGCTGTGTGATGCTGAAAAAGTCACAATCCTAGTTGCCTTTCCTTTACCACTCTTCTGCCTTAGAATGTATATTTGTTTTGATTTGAAGACAGAAATTAAGGGTTAAAAAAAAGGAAAACCATCCTGCTCTAAGGAAGCACCTCCCAACTCAGAAATGGTAGTCCTTGTGTTTTTAGAATTTTTAGAAAAAAATTCTATCCCCAAGTGCTCTGAACAACTTTTTATGAAGAAATGTCTAAGGTAAGGAGAAATGTCTCTTAAATGGCTTAAATAGCTAAATTCAACCTGGGAAACAGAATTTGGAATTTGTTTGTGGGTTATTCTTTCCGGGAAAGAGCAGTGTTAGTCTCTTTTGATGAAAACAATATTGACTGAATTTGCAGCAGAAAGGGGGAATAAATGGAATTTTTATTGGTATATTTGTTCTTAAGCTGGGGACTTTAAGAATTTTGCCTTGATTCCAGTTTGATAACATGCATAGGAAGGGTATTGCTTCTTTAGTCATCAAGGAGGGTAGGTTTTGATGAAAACAAAGGTTGTCAGAAAAGCTCTAAGAAAAAAGGTCACCAAATTTTCAGGTAAATTGTCCATGGCACATAAAGAAAGCCTCCAGAAGGGTATTAAAGTACTTAAAATAGGCATGAGAGATTTTAGATGTTTGTGAGCTTTTCTTGTTAACATCAGGACAGAGCCATTCAGGGTTTGTTTGTCTGTTTGTTTGTTTTTTAAATTCTCAACTGCCTTATAATCTCAATTTTCTCTAGAGATTTTACAGTATTTGCATTTGAGAGGGTATAATTTTGTAGGACTTCTCCCCTCCCTTTTAGGGTAAAAATTCAGAGCTTGGATTTCTCTTGTGCATTTTCTAGAAGATTGGGGTTTAAAAATATTTTCTTTTTCTCTCTTAAGGTCTCATGGAGCCTAGCAGCTGCCAAGATGAAGTGTTGCAGTGACATACACCCTCACAAATGTGTGCATCCATAAAGGTTTTCAATGAATCCCATTTCTAGTTCCTATCTCCTTCATTAGCACAAGCATCTTTGCACATCACTGCAAATGGGACCTGACCTGTACAGGGGAACACAGATTCCAAGCGTCACCGGTGTGATGAGAATGCCTAATGGGCATCCAGCAGCAGGAGAAGCATTTTCCTAGCTGAGCCAGATGCAACATAAGCCTGCCTTGATAAATCAAAACATTTCTCTTCTGTGCATGGTGACATGAAAAGTTTTTGAAGAGGGAATCTCTGCTCTACGCAGTTAGTGGCAAGGGAGTGAGGAGAATGCATAATGAGCCTGCAGCAGCTGAGCAGAGGCAGATGGAAGCTGGTCTGTTGCCCACACCATTGTTTATCTTTGTTTCTTAGTACAGCACAGAGCAGAACAGGTAATAATGGAAAAATGATAAAGTTGTTGAGCACAAGACAATACACTTGCTGCCACCCACATATAGTAAAAATACAGCTTGTTATTGCACCAGAGCTATAGTAAAGGTTGGGGTGATGGGAGGAGTGTGGTAAGTGGAAGAGGAAAATACTAGCCTGGGAATGCAAGCCAGGAGAATTATTTGCAGAAGGGAGGAGTGGGAGAACAGTGAAGGGAAATATGAATAGATATTGCAGACAGCATTTAAGCATTTTCCCAGCAACCCCTCTTCTCCATAGGGCATGTGGACTCTTAATAGGGGACCTTCAAGTTCTAGCTCTCTACCAGAGCTCGACTTCCGCCCAAGTAATGACTGAGACAGACCTTGGATATAAAATGCAGAAGGAACTAATGGTGAGTCAGACAGCTGATGGAAAATGATTGGAAGCTTTTAAGCCTGACCAATTAGAGAATGATGTTGCTCTTGACAGTGAAGGGGGAAATTGGACAAGACTATTAGTTTGGCTAGGAAGATAACGAACAAAGTTTTGTTCATTATCTCTAGTTAACACTATGTAGCCCATGTTCTAGATTTGAATCTTTTTTCCTCATCCTGTTTACTAAAATTTTGTTTCACTGGATTTTCTGGTTCCTCATCTCTCCCCCTTTCCCATCTATCTTTCCGGTATCTGACAAATTAATCATTCTAACATATAGGTCTGATAATGCTACTCCCATGCTCCTTCAATGCAATTTCAATGATTATGACCTTCAAAAGAGAAACTCTTTAGCCTGATAAATATGCTAAAGTCTCCCCAGCCTTCTCCTGACCCAGCAATTAACATATAACTTCCCTCCCTTTTACACATAAGGTCTTTGGAAGATTAGAAAAAGTCTAGATTCAAGGAATTCATCTTCCACTACAACATGAGGTAGAGAGACTATTGGGCCAGGAGTCCCAGAAGATCTGACTTTAAACCTGGTCTCAGATACTAGCTTTGTGACATTGGCATGTCACTTAAACCCTATTTACCTCAGTTTTCTCATCTGTAAAATGGGGATAATAAAAGCACATACCTGTCAAGTGAGCTATTGAGATATTTGAAAAGTATTTACCATGATGCTTGGCACATAGTGTTACATAATAATTATTATTATTGTTATTATCATGATGATCTGCTCTTTGTAAGTTACCTTTTGATCACTGCCACTCTACTAAAACGGTTCTCTCAAAAGTCACCAATGACATACTGCTCAATCTACTTTTTCTTTCTTTTTTTTTTGCTTTTTGCTCAATTATTGATAAATATGGTTCAACATGTTATATAAATACCTAACATACTCCCACTTGAACAAAAAAATCGATAATATGCAATCCCTGGAAACTTAAATAAGTCAATGTGACAATGCAACTAGTAGTACACACAACTTTACCCCTTAATAGTTTTGTGTTTGTTAAACGAAAGGCTGAGTGTATATTTTATAAGTTGGCACAGATAGACTCTGTCTGATGTTTAACAAGTTTGTCATCACTGAAAGTCGTCCTAATTTACATAGTTGTGTTTATTGGTACACTATACTTTTTTTGTTCTTTGAACATTCTGCATCACTATATTTTTGTTGTTGCCCAGTTGTGTCTGAATTTTCAGGACTCTGTTTTAGGATTTTTTTCTAAAGATACTCAAATCGTTTGTCTTTTCCTTCTCCAGGTCATTTTACAGAGGAGGAAACTTGGACAAACAGGGTTAAGTGACTTGTTCTGAGTTGCACAGCTAGTAAGTGTCTGAGACCTAATAAACTCAGGAAGAAGTCTTCCTGAATCCATGTGTGGAATTATTTTCACTGAACCACTTAGCTGTCCTCAAAACATAGTTACATAGTTGTGATTATTGGGTGATATTATTTTTATTCTTTCTTTGCTTTGTATCATTCCCAAAAGATCCCATGATGTTTCTCTGAATTTTTCCTATTTGCTTTTTATACCTATTTATTGCAAATAGAAATTCTTTATATTTGCTTCCTTTATGATTGCTTTGCCTTTACATAATACAATTTGTTCAGCTAGACCTCAAACAATGGTCATGCACTTTTGTTTCCAAGAAACCTTTGTTGGATCAAAGGGATTTAACAATTTTGTCACTCTTGTTGTTGTTGTTGTTTTAATTTATAAAAGAATTGGACCTATCTACAATCCATAATTCCCCAGCACTGAATTTATGTGCTTATTTTCCTCCATTGCTTTAAAAAAATAAAATCTCTCATATTTTTCCACCTCTGCAATAGATGTGCAACATGAGCTGATAGTTCAGGGTTGTTTTAATTTCCAATGACTGACCTTTTCTCACTTGTCAGCCTCCTTGACCTTTCTGCAGCCTTGGACACTATGGAAAAACCTCTCTTCCCTTAGCTTATATGACCCTGCACTCTCCTGTTCCTCTTGTTATTTGTCTTACCACTCTGTCTTGGTTCTCTTTGTTAGATTATACTCATCTGCCACCTTAATGTCTCCCAAAGCATTAAGTAATACAGCTCTCTCTTAAAGTTCTATCCTGGGCCCTCTTCTCTCTATGTATTTTCTCTCTTGGTGATCTCATTGTTTCCACACCTTCAGTTTTTATCTCTATGTTAATGACCACCAAATGTGCAAATCTTCAATGTCCTCTCAAACCCCAGGTCTGGATATTCAACCTTCTAATGGACAAAATGTAAATTTCTTTAGGGTAAAGCTGCTTCTTTATCAGATATTCAGGACACTGCTTGCCACACAGTAGGATCTTGATAAATGTTTATTGGTTGATTTACCTGAATATCCTACCATAACACAAAACTGAAAATGTTGCCATTTTCCCAATCACCTTGGTTCATTACTTCAAATACATTCTTGTCTCATTTCTCTTCCTTACTCCCCACAGTTAATAAATCTTGATGATTCTATATTGATGATATTTCTGCCATTGGTCCCTTTGTGTCCACTCTCATTAACTTGTTTAGATCCTACCCAGACTATTGTAATCACCTAATTGGTCCCTCTGACCGTAGTCTCTCCCTTTTCCAATCCATTCTTCCCACAACTGCCAAAATAATATTCCTAAAGTTCTTCTGCTAAACACCCTTTCATGGCTCCATATTACCTCTGGTGTAAAACAACTCAGCTTGATAATCAAGGCTTAATTACAATGCTATCTCCTAAGGGATACCATTTTACTTTTGGACAACTCCAATAATTACAAAGTAAGAGAGTCTTTATGTCCAGCTTAATCAACCTTTTAAAAATGCTCACTCAGTGTTCCTTGTTCTAAAAAGACCTAGTATCCCAATTTGTCTGATGGTTTAGCTCTATTTTAGCATCTTCTTTCTCATGATTTCAGGTCCTATTCCAGATCCACAGATGAAGAGATATTAGAAATGCATTATTCCCATAAAGATGGTAGGTATTCATTTCACATTTATTGGGTTTTGAGGGAACAACAACATTAAAAAGGTTTGCACATCATTTCTCAGGTATTTTTTTACACAAAATGTTTTGTCATTTCATGTTGTAGAGCCTTAGAGACTAAAGTGTGATTGGATTAATTTTCTAGTTTATGTATTCTCTCTTCAGTTTCCACACTGCAGAGCTAATTGGTCCAACACTTTGCTTACTGTCATTTCTGTTCCCAAAGTTTCACAGCAGGGCAAGATTGTCAATGTTTTAAGGCTTGTGACATCTTTGAGTTCACTAGTGATTTGGAGGGAATATTAGTCATGCCCCTGCATAGTCATCTATGTATTCCCCATGGCCACAGTTTGAGAGAAGGAATTTCGTTACTATAAATCTAAAATAATGGAAAGTTCAGCAGCAGCCCAAGTCTCAAAACATCATTGTCATCATCTAGTGACACATAATTTTGAGGTAGTAGACACTTGGGATCACTAGGGATTTAGTATATTGTATTAGTTTTGATGGATATTGTAGGCATTTTATTCAGAGTTATATAGCAGATGGAATGGCAACAATATTTTTACTGTCAAGCATCCAGGTTATTTGAATTGATTGAAAAAATTGAACTAGAAAATCAATATTAAAATGTGGAAACAGAGGTCAAGTGGTTTGATCCAATTAACCCTATTATTCCAAATATCTTCCTTGTTTCATTTATTCACTCATTCTCTCTCATTCATCCTTTCCTCTATCCAATTAGCATCTAATGGGCATTTATCAAACCATGGAGAACACTGTATTATGGAATATAGGAAGAAAGTATATGCAGAATGAAATGACTATATCTGACTTTGAGATTTTAATATCATTAGGGAGAGAATCATACATAATACCTAAATAAAAATAGCAAGGTATGCCACTGAAGAAAAACTGTAATGTGGATATAAACCACTAGCATAAGTTCTATGGAAATACTCAGGATCATATTCTTAAAACAATTTTATGATAAGATTATAATTCTCTGGATAATTTATAATTATTTTTTAATAATAAAAATGGACCAGAAAAAGAAAAAGCACCAGCCAGCCACATGTGACTGACTTTTCCTTTCACAAATATTCTCCCAGACCCAGACTGTCTGGCTGTACCAATTTCTCAGGCAGATCTCTCTCAGGCATGCTGGTGCTCTCCTGGCCAGTCCTGAGAGAAAGAGGGGGAGAGAGAAGGAGAGAGAGAGAGGTCTCCCTGAGCCAGTTTCACCACCACCCCATGGCCATGTCAGCATTTTCTCAGGCAAAAAGAGTCCTTCTTCTCCCTCATCCAATTCATGCTCCTTGTGACTTCCCTTTTCTGAGCTCCTCTGGTTTGGTGGATTCTGAACTCAGTCCAGATCAGAGGTGGGGGCTTCTGGACTCTAGGAGTAACCACATGGTCCTTACATCAACACCAGAGCACCAATACAGTGTCTTCCATCACTGAAGGAAGGATGCTCCCCATTGCCTCAGAGAGTACTGGTCAGAGGTTTAGAAGTAATATCCTTTGCTTTAAAATCCAAAATAGTCTTGAGAGGCTAGTGTTACATTTTCATAATGAGTGGCTAAGAGTCAGTATAAGCATTGGATAGAGTACTGAATCTGGAATCAGAAGATCTCATTTCTTATCCTGCCTTTGATACCTATTGGCTCTAAGATTCTGGAATGCTTAACTTCTCTGCCTCATTTTTCATATTTGTAGGATGGCGTTAATGATAGCACCTATGTAGGGTGAATGACATAATGTTTGCAATACAATTTGCAGACCTCAAAGCTATGGAAACATAAATAATTATTACTATTTTATTTTACATTAGCTATTAGTAACATTCAGTATATTATTCGGAATGCTTAAGCTCCAAGATCTTTCACTCTGATGGATATCAATGAGCCCTCTTTACAGACTCTCCAGATTTATTTGTTTAAATCAGCCTTGGGCCATACCATCTTCCAAACTGAGTTCTCAAATGGGTTTTTTTAGCAGGAGAAAGTATTTGTCTTCTTTCTATTATAGTTCCCATAAGGATGCAGTTTGCCAAGTATCACCGACCCAGGCACATTAGAAAGAAAATAACTTTTTGTTGACAAAGTCTAAATATCTAACATTTTTAAGTCAGGAGGGCAAAAAAAAAAATGAAACTAGCACAGTCCTTGCCCTCGAGGAGGTTACAAATTAATCTAAAATAAAATATGCAAAGAAATCATAATCATACAAGACAAGATAGAATGTGATGATAGCAAAAAGAGAACCAGGCAAAATGACATAAGAAACTTGAAGAAGGATTAGTTGTTAACTAGGCAAGGGGGAAAAATGGAAAACATCATGGAGAATGTGGCATCTGAGTTAGGCAGGATTTCAATAGAAAGAGATGGAAGTAATGGAAATAAGGAGATAGTCATGATCCAGTTTTTGTAAAGGGGATTAGCATGACCTATGATTGGAAAGGTAGGTTGAAACAAAAGTGGGGAATGTCTTTAGTACTAAACAAATGTATAGGCAATATGAATTCACTGACGGTCTTTGATCAGTGAAACTGACTGTATCACAACTATGCAAGAGAAAGATTATTTTGACAACTGAGTGAAGAATTGCTTCCACAAAAGTTCTACTTAGATGCCTCATTGTGGTGTGGAGACAAACATAACTTTTAAAATACTATGCCAGTGGAGTACAAGCTCTGGAAGAGTAAAAACTAATTTTCAAAGCCTTGTGGAGGAAAATGGTAGAAAACCATGAACAATAAAACATCAAGAAGCATTGGAGGAAAAAATGAGTTTTCAGAAAACTTGATGTGAGATCCACTTAAATCAAATGATCCCAACTGCAGTTAGAGCTAAAATTGCAAGGAGGACAAGTGAATTAAATGTGGAAAAGATCTTTTAATGTCTCAAACGACCTAGTTTTTTCCTTAATGACAGTAAGGCCACCATGGACTCAGACATCAGTCCCTTAATACTGCTTGGGTTGTTTCACAGTGGAAAAAATGCCATCATGAGTCCTGGAGTCTAATGCTGTTTTAATCATTTGTTACTTATGTGATCTCAAGCCAAAAATTCAACAATGCCTTGCTTTTTTCCAATCTATAAAATGGGGATTATGATACTTGCACTAGCTTCCTCTTGTGAGGAAAGTGATTTCAAAACTAATGTTAGTAATTATTATTAAGCTCCTATGCATGGTACAAATATACAATAAATACATAGTTGAGGTAAGGCACAAACTTCACCCCACTCTCCCTCCTTTAAGGAGAAACATTGTCTTACTAGTATATAATGAAGTCAATATGCCATGCCAACCAATAGAGATATTAAATTAATGTGTCCTTTGGTTTAGAGATAAAAATAAAAAATGATAAAATTGGAACTGTCCACCAAGAGCATTTCTTTTCTTTAGCCTCTCCATTCTGTATGCCTGAAAGGTCTTGAATGACTTTAACTCTGACATTGTATGCCTTTGATTCTCTCATGGAGATTGACAGTTGAAGACATTCAAGTCCTGTCATTTAACATATGGAAACAATGAAGTACTAGACAAGTCACATACCTGGCCTAGGGCTAAGAAACAATTCCCTACCTGAGTGGAGAAGAGCTAATGACTCTTCACTATCCTTTGGAGATTTTCCCCTTCAGACAGTTATTTCCCTCCCCCTCTCCATCTTCTCAGTGACAGTTCTTCCTGTCAGATGTAAGACTATCTTACAAAGTCTAAGAAGAGGGTTTGCTTAAGGCCAAGCAGTTTTGCAGGGATTCAGTGTGATATTTTTCATTTCACATATCTCTCCCTTTGATTCTCCCTCTCCTTTGAATCACATCAACTTTTTGTTCCCATTTACTTAGTGCCATGATTATATAGGAGGTATTACATTATTATTTTTATATACGTTTGTGTTATTGATCTCCCTCCTTATCTCTGCCTCTTGGAAACCCTGATTTCCTTCAAGAGAGAGTATAAATATTATTTTTTGGAAGAGATATTTCCCAATCCTTTCTACCCTCCCCCTTCCTCCAACCTTCTGCTGCTAGAGCTTTCCTATCCAAGGATTACCTGCTTTCAAATGTCTTGAATATACATACATATTTACATGCTGTCTCCCCCATTAGAATGCAAATTCCTTGAAAATAGTAATGGTTTGCCTTTTCCTTTGCTTTTCCTGGTGCTGAAGCCTGGTATGTAGTAAACAATAAATGCTTATTAATTGATTTATTATAAAATGATAATGGTTTCCAATAGAAGATATAAGTTAATAGAATGTTGAATAAAGGGTGATAAAAGCAGCTTCTGATGCTCCTTCCAAATATCTTTTATCTGTATTTTTATCTTATTTTTATTAAGTTGATATCTTCTCATATCAGCTTTACTTCCAAAATTATTACCAAAAATATCTCTTCTCTAACAATTGACAAAGAAGAAAAAAGGAAGGAAAAAAAACCCATCTCTGTAAACTAATCAATACAACTAAGTGGGATGTTTATATAAAGTTGCATAGCTAGTATTTCATATCTTTGATGAAAGGAAGGATAGTTGCATTATTACATATTAATATTGAGTGTTTACTCTGTATAAAACTTGTGCTGGCAGCTCTGAGAACTATTTTTTAAAATGGAAGATATAGTTTCTGCTTCCCAGGAAGACCTACCTGGGATATGAGATAGAGATGCAAATTCATAATCTCCAGGAAGACAGGAATTGTATTTGCTCATAGTAGGTGTCCAATAAATGTTTGTTGAACTGAATGATGAAATTTAGAAGCAAATTGGAGGCCATAACATATTGTGCTTATAATTTAGCACCAAATCACAATTTAGGAATTCTGCATTTCCTATGGGGGGGAAGGGATCAACTGCTAAGGCTTTTACCTATCATGATACAATTATTAAATTCTTATCTATCCCTCTGCCCATCTCTGTCCTTACACACTGTAGAATATAAGTTCTTTGAGAGCAAGGACTGTCTGGATTTTGCTCTCAATCTATATCATAGTATCTAATTCATAGCAGCTAATTAATAAAAAATTTCATGGATTAATTTATTATACTTCTGCTCCCACTATTCTACTTTCTGAGTCTGCCTTTTTCTCTTTTTAGCTTATCCAAATTTAAATCTAGCCTTAAAACTACCAACTATTAGCCATAGCATTGCTGGGTTTGTACCCTAAAGAGATCATAAGGAAAAAGACTTGTACCAAAATATTCATAGCTGTGCTCTTTATGGTAGCAAAAAATTGGAAAATGAGGGGATGCCCTTCAATTGAGGAAAGGCTGAACAAATTATGGTATATGATGGTGATGGAATACTATTGTGTTCAAAGGAATAATGAAATGGAGGAATTCCATGTGAATTGGAATAACCTTCAGGAATTGATGCAGAGTGAGAGGAGCAGAACCAGGAAAACATTGTACACAGAAACTGATACACTGTGGTACAATCGAAGGTAATGGACCTCTCCGTTAGTGGCAATGCAATGATCTAGAACAATTTTGAGAGACTTATGAGAAAGAACACTATCCACATTCAGAGGAAGAACTGTGGGAGTAGAAACACAGAAGAAAAACAACTGCTTGATCACATGGTTCAATGGGGATATGATTGGGGATGTAGACTCTAAAGGATCACCCTAGTGCAAATATTGACATCATGGAAATGGGTTTTGATCAATAACACATGTAAAACCCAGAGGAATTGCACGTTGGCTACAGGAGGGGGATTGGATAAGGGGTGGGAAAGAACATGAATATTGTAACCATGGAAAAATATTCTAAATTAATTAATTAAATAAAAATTTAAAAAAACTACCAGCTGTTGCACAAGTCATTCTATAAAGCCTCCTAACCTTTTTAACACACAAGGATCTCTTGACCTTTGAAGCCTGTAGCATTTCTTGTTCCGTTTATGATGTTCTTTTGCCTGATATTTATTACTTAATTTTTTGACATTAAATCATTTCTTCTAGCTGATCCTCACTTGACATAGACTCAGGGCCCCTCACTGTTATGGATGCCCTCCTCTGGACAGGCTCCATTTAATCAATATCCTTCTTAAATTGAGGCACCTTGAATGGAGCATAATACTCATGATCTGCTTGAAAAGAGCAGCATACAGAGGGGCTTTCATCT
Organism: Monodelphis domestica; assembly: GCF_027887165.1. Classification (NCBI taxonomy): domain Eukaryota; kingdom Metazoa; phylum Chordata; class Mammalia; order Didelphimorphia; family Didelphidae; genus Monodelphis; species Monodelphis domestica. The sequence continues at coordinate 144,630,151 of NC_077228.1, read as the reverse complement.
CCTCATTCCTGGAAGCCACACCTTGCTATACAGTTCAAGCTTAAATTAGATTTTCTGGCTGCCTCCTCATACTGCTAACTCATACTGAGCTTGCAGTCCTTTAAAACCTCCAGATCTTTTTCTGACAAATGCATGTCTTTTTATATGCATTCCCTATATAAGTTGTGAAATTAAATGTTTTTATAACCACAGTCTATTATTTTACAATTACTCATAATAAATCCTATCTTATTCGATTCTATAGTGGTCTAAACAGTCAAGATCTTTTTGAATTTCATTTGCTTGATATAGTCTGTCAGTGATTCAATCTTTCCTATCTACCAACTTTGTATTTTTTGAAAATTTAGTTGGCATTAGATCTATGTCTTTACCCAAATCATTGGTAAAAATAGTATATAGCCCAGGCTCAAGCACAGGCCTCTTGGGCCCTCCACTTCTTATATTCTGTCTTTTATAATAAGGATTTATGTCATTTTTTTATCTCTTCCTTAAGCTTGTAAGTTCTTTAAAAGCGGAAATAAACCAACCCTAAAACTCATACTGTTCTTAGTGCCCTTTGTCCTGGAGCCCTTCTTTCTTTTGGTCAGAGAGTATGGAGCGTAAATAATGAGGTCTTTCTAGATCTGTTATTTTAGGATGGCATCTCATCATTTCTCACCTTAGCTATGTTGCTCTGGACTGTATTATATCTTCTCCTCCCTCCCCTTCCTCCCCATCCCCCATTTTAGTTTCTTTTAAAGTGTGGTCTTCCTCCCTTAGATTAAGAACTCCCTAATGGCAGGAACTATCATTTGCATTTCTTTGTATCCCAGCAAAATGTCTGGAACATAAAAAGAATTTAACAAGTACTTGTCTACTTACTGACTGTGCCAGTTAAATTTTGACAGTCAAATAGCATTTATTAAGCACCTACTATGTGCTGGGCACTGTCATTTTTCATCTTTATATCCTCATATTTAGCATAGTGTCTGGTACATAGTAGAGACTTTGTAGAGGTTTCTTGAAGGCTAAGTAGAATTACTCTATTAGCAATCCAATAAATCTTGTCTATCAGTATCTCCCAGTGACTGGCATACCCGTTTGTCCATTATATGTACTCATTAAATACTTATTTGATTGATAAGAGGAAGCAGTAGGGATTTAATACTACCCAGAAATTTCTTTCTAGCCTTGTTTTATGGAAATTTGTGTCTTCTCTTATGTGGAAATAAAACCTTGGTCTTAAAGTGACCTTATTCCATTGTGCTAGGGAAGGATTCTCTAAGATCATTCAAATGTATTTCTATAACTATACTGCAGCTGTCACTTTTTAAATGAAATGATTTAGATTATTTTTTCACTAGGTAGAATTATCGCATTAGTTTCTATAAATAGTAGGTTCTCTCATTTAAGTCTATCTCTTTTAATACTCGGTGGCAACAATACAATTGAAGATAAACCTAGATATCTTCACACTTGGGGGAATCGTTGACATGAAAGTTATTAATCAATATGCAAATGACCACTCTGATCCACAGAGATATATCCCTCTTCTCTTGCCATAGGAACACTATCCTAACCCCTTTCCTCCATGCAAATTGGGTTAATTTTTTTTCCCCAGAAAGGTAACAAAACTGTCCCTAGGTATCATTGGTCCCATGCGCTAAGGCTCAAGCTGCATATCTCTTGATGCCTGGTATGCTCTGGACATATTGACATGGTTTCCTGGTCACCTAACTACATAAAAAGGCCCATCCACATGTAATCAGAACCCTTCAGACTTAGTGGATGTTCCAAGATGCTGCCTTGACCTACTTTCTCAGAAGTGTTTCCATATGTCAATGGGGGCAGAGAGAGATGAACCTACTTAAGCTAATATTTTTATTGAATATCTCCTCTTTGTTATGGTAAGCAAACCTCCTTTTGTTAACTGTTGAATGACCCAGAAATAATAGGGTATAGACCTATAAAGATGAGATTAACTCTCCACTGCCCATTTTTAGATTTAATCACCAGAAGCATATACACCCCACTCACACTTGAGTTGGGGAGGTCTGTGACCCAAGTGTGTGATAGTGGGTGATGAATCAGAATTGACTGAATGCCCCCTGAGCAGTTCTAAGCAAAGCTTGAGCTGTAATTGCTACATGTAAAATGGAAGGAAGTCACAGGAAGTGACAAAAGGAATGGTCTTTAAAAATGCCAAGAACTTCCTGTGAAGAAGTCTTTTGTCTTCAACTTGACCATGGAGAAGCTCTGACTGAGGATCTCAGACTGGTTCTATTTTCCATAGAACTACCACATAGGGTGAGTGGAAAAGGCTGGTTCCTTTCCTGGATTTTCTGAAGGGACTAGCCTGGCCTCCCTTCTTGAGAGAGGCTCCCTGCATCCCCAGGTCCTCAGCTCAAGGCTGAGGCCCCTCTGGTTAAGGACTAATTAGCCCAGCCCGGGTTGAGCAGGCTAGATATCTTGCCCTATGCTCTCTCTAATTTTCTTACTTTCACTCTTTCTATATTTTATAAATAAATTGCCCCCCAAAAAATCATTTTGGAATTGATTAAAATTCCTGGCAACCCTATTCTTAAGCTAGTCATACCTTTTATATTAACCCCTTATATTCTGGCCCTTACAGACCCAAGTCAGGACTACCTGGATACACTCCTTGATTTCTGTGGCCTTCATTGTCTATCTCATTTGTTCTTCATAAAGCCTGTCATTCTGTATTTAAACTTATTTTATGTTTGTCCTGTCTCACTCCCATTAGACTAAAATATTGAAAGGCTGTGATTTCTGTTTCTTTCTATTTTTAGTGACTGTTATTGGAATATTTATGTAGTAGAACCTCAAAATAAAGTGTTGATGATATTAATAGTGATAATTAATATAAAGAAGAATAAGCAGTGTTCTCAGAGTATGAACATCATATTTCTATTAATGATAATGAACCAATCAACCACTTTTCTAAGTTCTTGCTATAGTTGAGACACTATTCTAGGTGCTCAGGATATAAATAAAAAAGTAAAATAGACCCTACCTCAAGGAGTTTACAGTTCTACCAGGAAGATAAAACATGCTTACAGAGAAGTGATTGTAGGATATATAAAGAGTAAATACATAAAGATTAAGTGAGGAACATATATATACTAAAAACTAGAAATAAAGTAACTTTTGAGCCTTGTGGGGATCTGGGGTTTGTAAACAGCAAAGAAGGAGACAAAGCATCCTAGACCTGGTTGGAAGCCATTGAAAAGGTCAGGAAATAGGGGTTGTAATGTCATATAAAAATAACAGCAAATTGACTAGTTTAACTAGAGCTGAAGTATCTAACTTGTGGTCTGTCCACTGAAAGAGCCTTGTGAAACTCATTAAAATGTAATTGAGAAAAGTTTAAAAAAAATACAATGCTGCTGTTCAGTCATTTTTCAATTGCATCCCAGTTTTCAAGACCCCATTTGAGATTTTCTTGGCAGAGACACTGGAGTGGTTTGCCATTTCCATCTCCATTTCATTTTAAAGATATGGAACAGAGGCAAACAGGGTTAAGTGACTTGCCCAGGATGACATAGATAGTGTCTGAGGACAGATTTGAATTCATATAGATGAATCTTCCTTATTCCAAACCCAGGACTCTCTCTACTGTGCTACCTAGCTGCCCCCAAATAAACACATAGATAATGTTAATATTGGGTTTGACACCACTGAACTAGAGAGTAGCCTATAGTGGAGACATATTGAGGATGGCATTAAAACATCTAACAGGAATTTGGAAGACAAAGGAGAGCCACTGAAACTTGTTAAGCAAAGGATGAACATGGTCAAAACTGTGCTTTAGGAATATCAATTTGGCAGTGGTGTGGAAGATGGAAAAAGTGAAGAATGAAGCATTAAAGAAGGAAGGGATGAAAGTTAAAGTATCTAAAAGCTAAATGAGTTTATCACTAAAATTAATGAATTGATCTTAGTGACTTAGGTCATCTGTCATCCCCCTGGGTAATTTCTTTCCTAAAAAAGGAAATCAGATGAAGCTCAGACTTCCATGGAATATGATATATAAATCCTACTCTTATCCTCTAGCCTTTTAATAAGAATTAATTTGACTGCTCTATCTTATGTAGCAGCACAGCTAGATTCCATTTTTTAAAAAATCCTTAACTTCCATCTTAGAATCAATATTGTTAATGGTTCCAAGGCAAAAGAATGGTGAGAGGTAGGCAGTGGGGATTAAGTGATTTGCCTGAGGTCACACAAGTAAGAAGTGTCTGATGTCATATTTGAACCCAGGACCTCCCATCTCTAGGTCTGGTTCTCTATCCACTGAACCACCTACCTGCCCCCTGGACTTTTGCACCAGTACTTTCTCTGGTATGAACTAGCTTCCTCCCTCACACGTGGCCACTGAAACTACCCTCAAATATAACTCAGTTACCAAATATACAGTTTTCAAATTTTATTCCAGGATAAATACAACTTTGAATTCACTCCCCATTTGTGTATCTACAATCCTTTGATCACTGCTAGTTTCTCCTCTTCCACTTAAACCAATGCTAGCCCTGAGACTACTTCCTCAAGCTTCTAAATACCTAGCTGAAACTTCAGGCAACTTCATTTTCCTGTGGCCTCTATGGGCACATTTGATTCTCCTTTTTCTTCTCTGCCCTCTAACATGTCAGTGCCTTTCCCAACATTATATGTTCTAAAATTATAGTTAAACTTTGTTTAAAGATATTTTTGCAAAAAAAAAAAAAAGAAATCTTCCCTTTTCAATAGTAATGAATCTTAGCCTGTAGCTAAAGGTGATAGCATCTAATTCAGAAAATATTTTCAATACATGTAAAACGGAGGGATGGAAAATCTCCAGGTACTTATTCAGTCCAAGATTCCATCCCTCAACTGTTTTATTTGCTCTTTTGTTCAAAGGAGGAATGAGCCTTGAGGAGCAACTCCAAGCTTACTTAGCTTGCTTCTCCTGTCCCTGTCTCAGTCTCTCTGTCTCTCTTAGATACATAGATAGATAGATAGATAGATAGATAGATAGATAGATAGACAGATACAGATATATAGTTATATATCTATATATATACAGTTATATATATATATATGCATATATATATACAGAGAGATTTACTCATATACATGTAATAGGAATAGGGTGAATGCATATGACATACCTTCCAAGCCCCATTTGTGCCCCTGACAAGAAGTATGGCTTCACCATATCAGTGTAGTGAAGGACAAATCTTTCCCCTCTAATCTATTCCTTGACTTTACTAATCAGCCAATATACCATCATTCTTCCCACACAAGTAGTATGGAAACAGCCTTATTATTTCACAGTCCTTGAGAGGTAGTATGCTCAGTACTCTATCAAATATTCTGTCAGTGATTGCCTTGACCCAGTTGACCCTAATATAAAGAGTAGTTTGCATAGTGTAGATAAAAGTTAAATATTAAATTTCTAAGCATTAAGTGGGCTCTTGATCTGTGTTTTGTTTTCCCAGGCTAGCTGAGGCAGCCCATGATAAACAGTCCCTTCAGGCACAGAGCTAGGTTGACATTTAGATTTGAATTGAATATTCAATTATGAGCTTCCTCTTCCCCAGTTTGGGGAAATGCTTTGGGGGCAGCTGTAGCTATTTAAAGCAGGGTTGTCCCTAGGCAAAAATGGGAATCTGGTGAAGTCATAGGATCATAGATTTAGAACAGAAAGGAAACCTAAAGACAAATGGAGTACAACTTTCAACTCATTCATTTTTACAAATGAGGAACTGAAGCCCAGACTTGCTCAAAGTCACATAGGTCATAAGAAGCAAAGTCAAGAGATTCAAACAAGATCTTCTGGTTTCCTCACTCTGCCCTTGCACCAGACTGCCTCCACACTTGTTTTTGGTGTGTTTTCTCACCTCTTCCTTCCTAGAGCCCTCCTTCTGACACCTTTGGATAAATCTTTTTACCTCAGGCATCCCTGTTTCCATCCCCAAGATGTTTCAGTTACACCTGCCCTTCTTAGCATCCTCCCTAGTTCTCTGAATGGTTCCCTAGTCCCTATGTGGTTATCCTCAGTTTCACAGACTCCCAGGCTTCAATGTCTTCCTAATTTGATTAGCTAATTGGAACAAAGGTATTAATAGTTAATAATGACTTAATGAATTGCCTTTTCAGATAACATTTGGATTTAAACAGGGGTCATTAGGCTTAAGTAAAAGAAGTACAGTGGGAATTACAGATATATGGTGCTAGGCAAATTATGAAGAATTTTTTTTTATCAAGGGAGATTTTTCAACTGAGGGACCTTAAAGTGGGTCACAACATGTAACAAGTAGGTAACTGCCTTTATGTAATTCAGGAGTGTGGAATTCTGGGTGCTGAGAGAACACAGAGGAAACTCAAGGGTGCCTTATCATGGAAGAGTTCCTTTCTAAAAATTTCTTGAAATATTAGGGAATTCTACTCAGAGTAACAAGTATTTGAAGTTCCCTAGGGAGGTGGTATTTAGAAGTGCTAGGAAATGGCCGCAGGGTTGGTGTAATATTGGCTTGAAATATGTGCCTGTGAGCTGTGAGAGGAGGGTGGTAGGAGGGAAAAATTGCAGGTGTGAAATGTATGCAGAATTCATATCTTTGCCAAGGATTAGAGAGTGAATTAGAGAGGGTTTTGGTGTGAGAGCAATTGAAATGGTTGAAGATTTGGGAATGGATAGATAATCAAGAATCAGAAATCATTTGAATGCAGATGAACCAGAAAATGAAAAATACTTTTTGAAACAATTCCCCATTTGACAGGAGCTACTAGGAAAGCTGGAAAGCAGTTTATCAAAAAATAGGTTTAGGACAACTTAGGTCATAAACTACAAGAAGTTCAAAATGGATATGGGTCCTGAATATAAAGCATACCCCAACTATAGAAACAAGCAAACTAGAAGGTAATACGAGTGTTTATCTTTCACAACTATTGTTTGAGAAATATGGGGGAACGTGGGTTATGAGATATCTTTGGTACTTGATTTTGAGAGCTTAAGGAATCCCAGTACATTTTGGAATTGATGGATAGAGAGAGTGGAGTAAGACTAGAAACTGTGTGGGTGGGGAGGGGTAGAGTGGGGATTGGACTATGACATGGTTGCGGGTGCCTTTTCCATCCACAGCATCATCATAAGGAATTCCAAATTAAGGGAACTTTTTGAACAATGCAAGCCAGTACTTGCACTGTAATTTATAGTCTAAGAAAGTTGTGAAGGCCACTGAAAGATAAGTGACTTGCATAGAGTCACACAGCTTAGTATGTGTCAGAGATGGGACTTGAACTTAACTCTTCTTGGCTCTCTATTCATTAAATCCTATTGCCTTTCTTTCTTAATAAAAAGCAATTATTTTCATTCTATTTAATGGCCTTAACTTACATTCCACTTAAACTGATGGCCATTCATGAACTCACAATGGTTCATTATAAAGGCATACTAGTTGTGAAATTTCAATTGGCTCAGAGCAAATCCATCACTGCTGCTAGCATAATCATTAAAAGTATATGCTCATTTGTCAGTGCATTAGAGATCATTGTTACATGTGAAATGTGATGTGTTTTTCAGTGTGATGCCAAAGTAGAGCAAAAACAACTAGTGTCAGTCTCCATTTCTGGAAAATATAAGAATAAGCAACCAAAGTTGGAAGTAGAATGGGTATTGTACAAGGCACCTCCAGACACTTTTTTCCAAAAGTGCTATTAGCAAAAGCATGTTACAGCCAGATTCAAATGTTCTATCCCTGAGGCTTGCTAGTAGGTACTAGAAAATAATTAAAGAACCCATTTTAGAGGGAAAAGAAATATATAGCCAGAAAAATAGAGAAGAGCCTAGAATTAAGATGAAAAGGGAGAATCTTCTGAAATCAAGTTCTTTTAGCTAATCTAGTTCAACTCACTTAAGCAAAATGCTTTGGGGTGGGATCAGGGAAGTATCAGAATGTTAATACTTTGTATATCTTAGCAATTATTTTCAATAAAACACAGAATTGGATACAATTTGATCCATTCTTCTTCCCTTAATATAACCATTATAATCTAAGCAAAGAGGCAGGTATTTATCTATAAAAATTGGGGGAGGCCAGGCAGAGAATAGTAAGGAAATTAAACAAGTTTTCAGTGGATAATTGAGTTTGAGTCAGACATTTTCACTGGAAATACTAGAAGAGGAAAGAATTCTGGTGGTTGAGTTAGGAAGACCTAAATTGAAATCCTTTGACACCTAGTACTTGTGGGACCCTAAGCATGTCCCTTAACCTCTCTTTGCATGTGTGTACTCATTTGTAAAATAGGGACAATAATAGCACCTCCCTTCCTTGTGAGGAGCAAATAAGATAAAAATTATAAAGTGCCTGATTTTAAGTACTATATACAATTAGCTAGTATTAGTAGTGGTGGTGGTGGTGTTGAGAGTAGTAGTGGTACTACTAGTAGTGGTAATAGTAGCAGCCACAGCAGTACTAGAATTTAATCTTAAATGGGCAATTGCCCACTCTAGATTGTTTTATTTAATTTGGGACACAGAGATGCTGATGCAAATTAACAAGACATAGGCAATACCTGATTGATTACTGGTATCAGAGTATGTGAGGATGTGCATTTCGAGTAGGAGAAACATGCAAATGAATCCTTTCTTTTCAGGATATATTTAAGAAACTTATCTTTAGTTAAGTATCTTTTTTTTTTAAATCCCATCTTAGAATCGAAACTGAATATTGGTTCTAAGGCAGAAGAGTAGTAAGGGCTAGGTAATGGGGGTTAAGTGACTTGCTTAGGGTCACACAGCTAGGAAGTGTCTGAGGTTAGATTTGAACCCAGGACCTCCTATCTCTGGGCCTGATTCTCAATTTACTGAGCCACCCAGCTATTCCCTTTAGTTAAGTTTCAAATGTAGCCACCCTTGTTTCAGCCTTTCATTTTGTATGGGAAACCAAGGAATACATTATAAATGAGTAGATGGATGAATGAGTGAAGTAAACACTGAAATGTCGCAGAGAAGCCAAAAGAGAGCCTTAACAAAGGAGTGGATTGAGAGTTGTTACAAGGGAATCACTTTAAAAGACTGATATATATTAATTTAAGGTCGCCAAGGAATCAGCTATGTAATTCCTAAATGAAAACTTAAGTCAGCAGTCAATCTTTTATGGAGTTTAATTACAATAGGAGGAAGTAATTAGAGATAGAGAGAGAGAAAAGGGAGAGAAGGAAATAGGGCTTAAATACCCCTTCTGTTTAGGCTGGGCCAAAAGGCCCAAGCCCTTAGATAGCTGGGGCAAAGAAAAGAGATCAGTCCCTATTACTCACGTGACCAAAATGGAGAAACAGTCTCAGAGGCCCCCACTTTCAGCTTCCTTCAGAGCAAGCTTCTCAGAGCCCACACGAACCACACCGACCAACTACTCCCTCCCCCCTCAAGTCTTCAGACCCTCCTATCTTTTAGGAAACCATCCAAGTTCCTCCCCTCAGTTCTCCCATCTACCAATCACTGTTCATCAATTTCCCTGTGCCAATGGAGGCTCTAGCTTAACCCAGGACCGCCCAGAGGTTTCTGGCTTTTGCACATGTCTGTTGAAGGTCATATTTTCAAATGATTAAATCTTTGCTCCTTTGCTACAGCCCTTTCTAAATCCTGTTAACCTGAGTAGGGTAGAGATTGGAATAATTAAATTTTGATCTAGGCTGCAGCCCTTACTCAATCCTGTTAGGACTGAATAGGGTGGAGATTTATTCCAAGTATCTCCATTGTATCAATTCTAAAATCAATCATGACTCAAAGAAATTCCTGTTCTATGCTTAAGCATAGGTCAAAGTCCTTTCCATTGTTCAGCAAAGGGTTTCTGTCCTAAAGTAATCTTAAGAAGGGAAGAGAAGGAACCTCCCATGCCAATGGGGTTCCCATTCCAATAGACTATCAGTAAGAAATTTTCCAAGTATGAAATATCCCAATGGTGAAATTTCCAACATTTATAAGCCTAAGGAAATTTGAGGTTTACAGAGTGCAGAATGTATAAAAGGAGGAATTGATGCTTTCCAAAGTATATTAAGGTCCCTGTCTCCCTTTGCAAGTGGAGGGAATACCCACATCAATGAAATAATTTATCTTTTAAAGTACAGGACTTTGGAAACACGTGCCACTCTGTTTAGGTATTCTTTATCTTCTATTCATCATTGTGTTTTCATGTTTTATATGAGTTGCCATGTTCAATTTTAGGTGGAAAGTGCATTTGCAATTTGATAAAGCCGCCTCCTCCCTCATTTTCACATTTCTCATTTCCCACAACCAGACTTTCTTTCTACTGAAACTTAGCTTGTATTCAGGGAATAGATCTAGTGATCGACATGTGCAAAATGGAAGAGATTTTCAAAACACCTTTTCAGAGCTTTCGGAGCTCTTTATTTGTAGAGTTCTGAGTGGGTGTGAGGTTGGTTGATTAATTTATAATTTACTTTACCTCAGTTCATAAACTGTGGCTGTTCCCAATTTTTCTCCAAAATCTAATTAAGAAACCAATATTAGAAGGAAAAATTAAGAAGAACTCCAGTTGTTTAGTCTAGGTTAGAAAATCCAGGGCACAAAGAAGAGCCCAGGAGCATTTGGCCCTCAGCAACATTCATTAATTACTTCATTAAACTGGAATGTTCTACACCTCAGACAGTTCCCAGAAACTTGCTCTGAGGGTTGTTTACCTGTTATCTAAATCGGCTCTACCTTATTCCTCACATTTCCCCTAATCACTTAGCCTCTTTTGGCCTCAGACCCCACCTTGGTATGCTGAAAAGAAAGCTAGGGTCCCTTTCTGCTCTAACATTAAATTATTTTAAAATTCTTTGTACCTGGCAGTAAGGTGCAATGGAAAAAGTAGTGGGTATGAAGTCAGAAGACTTGGTTTCATATCTGATTCTACAGCTTAATATCAGTTATTTGGATCTAATTTTATCAGCATAAAAAGCACTTGAGAGTCATATTTATGAAAATCTGGTGTGTTTCTTGGTAGCTTAACTACTAATGGTATTTCTTTTCTTTTTTAATGTGAATAATAAAATGCCCTTTTCCAAGGTGCCAGTTACAATATTCTGAAAAGGTCCAGGGAAAACTATTAACATATATTAGAGAGGAGCCAAAATCTGATGGTTTTCACAAGTTGGAGAATTCTGGATCAATATGGAGGAAAAATCAATTAATGGCCAACTTAAAATTCTATTTGGAATATATATATATAATTCATTGTGAAAGCAGGGCTATAAAAATGAATGGAAACATAGGAGAGGGTGGTTGTAGAAAGTAACATTAAGCAAGTTTCACAGAATGTGAATTAAATGTAGAGCTCTGAGAAGCATTAAAGCTACATATCATTGGCATTCCAATCTCCTTCAAGAAACACACACACACACACACACACACACACACAAACAAACACATATGTAGTTGTCCCTCCTTCCATGCTTTCCCCAATAAATACATTATCTTGAAAACTTATTTTAAGTGACAAAGTCATAGAAACCTACTGAATAAGCTAATATAGGTTGCTTACAGAAAATCAGAGATGTAGAATGACAGGAATATAAAAGGAAATTTAGGAGGGACTTTGTAACTCATCTAGCTCAAACTCCTCATTTTATATATGAAGAAACAGAGGCTTAGAGGGGATAACTGACTTTTTGAAGGTCATACAGTCCACTTACAATAAAGCTTGCACTATATTTGTTATTTTCTGACTTTATCTTGAACTCTTTCTACCATGCCAACATGATCTCATTTCAGTCTCCCAGATTAAGTAACTAGAGGTTGCCTTTGTAAACAGTGATATTCACCAATAGGGAATGAATGCTTTCTTAGGAGGAGCCAGATCATTGTTCACCAAACGGGTATTTAAATGAATTGAAAATAAGATGGTATGAATCCAGGCATCCCTGGGCATCCCTGGAAATTCAGTGCCTAATAGAGAGAGCATTTGCTTAAGAGAATTGTATAGTCCTTTTATCAATTTTTAAAAATTTAATTTATTTATGTTTATAACATGAAAATACTTAATAAACTTCCTCCCTTCCTCCTCTAATCCCATTAGAAAAGGCATCATTTGGCAATATATATATATTTTTTTTTCATATACACACACATGTATATATAAACAATGTCTTATTTGTATGTATCAGCACTTTCTCTAGAGGTGGACATACACAAATCATTCTTCAAACAATATTTCTTTTACTATTAATAACATGCTCTTGGTTCTACTTGTTTCATTGTTAATAATTCCATGTAAGCCTTTCCATATTTTTCCAAAATTAATCTGCTTGTCATTTCTTATGGTGCACTAATATTCTATCATATGCCACAAGTTGCTTAAGCCACTCCCCAGTTGATACACATTCCTTCTATTTCCAGTTTTTTGCCACAAGGAGAGCTGCTGTAAACACTTTAGAACACATGGATTCTTTTTCTTTTCCCTTCATCTTTTAGGAAATAAACTTAATAGTGGTATTACTAGGTCAGAAGGTATACCGTTTTATAACTCTTTGAGCATAATTCCAGATTCCTCTCCAGACTGGTTGGATCAGTTCTAGTTCTATCAATAGTGTATTAGTGTCCCCATTTTTCCACATATCCTCCAACATTTATCATTTTCACCTTTTTATCATTTTATCCAATCTGATACCATTTTTCACAATATCAAAGAAAGCTTTAAGTTACCAAAGATCATCTAGCCCAACTCCTTCACTTCAGAGAGAAGAAAAATGTAACCCAAAGAAAAATGATTTTCCTAAGGTCACATAGTCAGTGGCAGGGATTTGGGTAGAACACAGGCCTCCTGATTTGCCATTCAGTGGTATTTATTTCTACTGTATGCTTTCCCTCTGCTTCCCAAATTCTGACCAATTAATACAAATCTGGACCTTCATTCAGGAATAACATGAGAATTGAAAAGAAAGCTAGAGTCTTAATGAGATTAAGTCAACAAAACATAATTGTGAGCATTTTGGATTATTGAATTAAAATGAAATCTCTCTGTAACAAATCTGTGATAGATATGTATCAAAATTATCACATGTTCCATCTATACACACAAAGCAATCATTTGAGTGAACCAGTTTTTAAAAAGTGGAAGCACATAGAAATGAATTAATAATTTGACAGATAAGAAATTGAAACCGTAGTAGCTGAAGTCTTAAAGCTAATTAATATCACAGATAGGTCTAGAACCTAAGTTTCTTTCCTGTGTCCCATGATTCTTCCATTAAAAATAATAATAACACATGTTTATATAGCATTTGAATGTTTGAAAAGTACTTTACAATTATTATCTCATTTTATTCTTACAACAGGAAACTAAGGCAGACAGGGGTTGTGACTTGCCTACAATCACACAGCTGGGAGGTATTTGAGGCAGGATTCAAACACAAGTCTTCCAGATTCCAAATCCTGCACACTATCCATTGCACCCTTTGCCTGGCACTGTCATATTTTCTCTAATTGTTGTCATCCAGATATTTTCTCAAGAGTCAGCATTAAAATAATGATTCCAGGCCCAAGATGAGTTATATGTATGTATCAGTTCCTAGCATCTCTCCTGAGCTACTGGCCCATATTTTCCACTGCTTGGTAGATGCATGACAGTACATATCTTAGCCTCAATAGGTCTAAAGCTGGTGCTTTTTAAAAATTGTTCAACATTTGTTTTTCTGTGTTCCATTCTGGCAATTTGGATGAGAACTCACATAAGAATTTCCAGGTTGGATTTTAGGTAGATTATTTAATCTTTCTATCCATTTTAAGAAAGAGATTAAACTAGTAATCTCAAACTGATTGTAGATGGCACAGTCCCACTATGTGACAGACTCTTATTTGTTTCTAAAGATTTTGCCACCAATGGGACTTCTTAAAATCTGTAAATTTAGTCATTGTTTCTAAATTTTGGAGTAATCCTTCCCTGTTCACTTTTCCTCACCCTCCATATTCACTCGGTTGCTCTACCTTCCAAACTGATCTCTCATCTTCTTTTTTTTCTTCTCAAATAGCCTCCAATCTTAGTACTGTTTTATATTATATTTTTTTAAAGACTGGATCTCTCTAGCTCATCAAGGTAGAAAGAGAAGGGGCTTTTAATGAGCTGATTGCATTTATATTAGCACAGAAGTTTGACTTGCTCCAATTCTGTCTTGGGCCAGTTAACACTCTTAGACAATCTAGTGGCCTCCAGGAGGGTGGAGGAGTTACCATATTAATTCCAAACTCAGTTTAGACAACTGATTATCTTAGCAGTTTTGGCTGCTCAGAAATCCAAACTCAAGAGCTCTGCTAACCTCAGCCTTCTAGGTAGCAAGGATGATAGGCATGGGCTGCTGTAAAAAATAGACTCGAATACAGGACTACAATCCCCATGAGCCTTTGCTCCACTTCCCCAGAATGCCTTGTAATCTCACCTGGGCCGAGATCGAGAAGGTATTTAAGCTGATTCAAAGGCTTTTGAAGGGGCTTGGCTCTTTTTGGACTTCCGTTTTGGAGCATGTGAGGTTATTTTGTCTAGGCCTCTGGCCTAGGCACATGTTTCTTACTTGTATATTCTTTAATCTTTAGCCTTTAATAAACCTCTAAAAAAATATAATACTCCTTGCAGAGAGAAACTAATTTCTACCTGCCTCAGTCTCCCCATCTCCCCTAAATTTTAATCTTTACACTGCCATGCCCAACTTCCTCAGTGTCTCCAATTGAATTCTCAACTCCCAGTATCTCTCAGCTATATAAGCTTCCTATTGCCTCTACAAATCCCTCAGCTTGTTTCTTAAAGACCTTTTCAATCTAAGTTCAGCATTGCTCTCCAGACTTATTTCACTTTACCACCCTTCATCAATCTCTTCCAGACAATCCGACCTACTTGCTATTCCCAAAACTCAGCATGCTATTTCCTGCCTCTGTCCTTTTGCCTAGGTCATTCCCTAAGTCCAGGAAGCAGTTCCTTGTCATCTCTTTCTCTCAGCCTCTCTAGCTGCCTTCAGGGCTTTGTTCCTGAACTCCCTTCTGGAAGAAGATGGCCATGCTTTCTAGTTTCAGATTGTCATGTGTATATTTAATCTGATTACCCACTGGAACTTCCTGCCCCTAGCCAAATAGAAATCCATTGAGCTTCTATCCAAGGAGTTTGTTTTTGTATACTTGGTGCCTAGCACAGTATCCTGAATAACTATGGATGCTTAAGAAATAATTGTTAGATTGAAACATTTTTGTACATTAGAGGAAGATTGCTAATTGGGATAGACTGGCAGTTAAAATGTTGTGAGGATTGTTCTTTGTAGCATCTTCACAGGATTTCCTTAAATCTTTATGATTGAGTCATAGGTTCAGTTTATATAAGGCAGAGTCAGACATAATTTTTTTAACCCTTACCTTCTGCCTTATTATCAATTCTAAGACAGAAGAGTGTTAAGGACTAAGTAATCAAGGTTCAGTGACGTGCCCAGGATCACAAAGCTAGGAAGTATCCAAGTGCAAATTTGAACTCAGGACCTCTGGACACCAGATCTAGTGCTCTGTGCACTAGGCCTGGCATTCATTCATTTTAGTATTTTGTTTTTACTCTTGCTACTGAGCAAGTATCAGAAGACAATCTTAGCTTAAGTGAAGTCCCATAAAGTGAAACTGAAAGAAGTAAAAAAATCTATTTTGATTGAAAAAAAAGTAAATGTAATTTTGATGCAAAAACATTTTAAAAAATGATGTGTGAACAATGTTAATAATTCTATCCAAAGTCTTAGAATCTTAGAAAATGGAACCTGCATGTTATAGACCCAGATACAAATAAGAACAGAGGGTATGGAGTTCAAATCTCATTTTTGTCACTCACTACCTCTGTGACTTTGGGAAAATCATATAATCTCTATGGGTTTCAGTTTCCTCATCTGTAAAATGAAGGGATTTAACAAGATTATCTTTGAAATTCTTTCAAGCTCTATACCAAGGATCTTTTTTGATGAACTGTGTTAGGCATGATCTGCTAAAGGACACATAATCTAACCACTGTACTCAGTTTAGAGATGAAAAGGGATTTATAGATCATCTCTTCTAATTTTCCTCATTTTGCAGGTAAGAAAACAGAGGCTGTGAGGGCAGCAGGGTGGCTCAGGGAATTGAGAGTCAGGGATGTACAGTAACTTACCCAAAGTCACATTGGTCTTAAGCATCCGAGATAAGATTAGAACCCAGAGCTTCTGACTACAGATCCAGTTCCTAGATTCAAAAGTCAGCGAGTGCTCTTTTTTGCTGCGCCAAATTGTTTTACATGTCTTATTCTAACATTTTGATAAGAATGTAGCAAAATATCAGTCATTTTTTAGCTGAGTCTGACTCTTTCTGACCCCTTTTGGGGTTTTCTTGACAAAGATACTGGAGTGGTTTGACATTTCCTTCTCCAGCTTATTTTACAGATGAGGAAACTAAAGCAAACAAGGTTAAATGATTTGCACAGAGTCACACCACTAATTACTGTCTGAAGCCAGATTTGAACTCAGGGAAAAGAGTCTTCCCGACTCTATAACTGGGACTCTATCTACTGCACCTAGTTGCCCCAATATGACTCAAAATAAATCATTTAAGCCCTGTAGACATCTGACTACTCATCTTTACAATGAGGAGATTAGTGCCAACTGCTGTTGCAATGTATGATGCCACATGGAGCAAACTTTTGCTGTGTTGGAAAACTTTTACTTCCAAAAATTCTTCCTTATTTAAAACTGAAATACATTTTAATGTTTCCCTTCTTCCTTTTCTGGTCCTCCCTATAGAAGTTTCTTCTTTCTGCATTGTTTCTAATATCTGCTATAGAGCCAGGGCAGTCTAAGGTAGAGATTAAAAGAGTTTACTAGTTTATTTATATATATAGATATATACATATATTTATTTATTTTTTGAGAAAAATTTCACTAAGGGATATGTCATGTCCTATACATTTCCAATGGTGTCTAATTCATTCTTCCTTATTTTCTACAACCTGAATAGCCATAAGATATTAGCTAGAAAAGAGAAAACATGCTTAAGATGCTAATCCAGGGTCCCAGAAACACTAGTTAACCCTATCCATAATTTGAGTTTGTTTGGCTATCCCTTCAGCATTGCTAGATGATGGTTCTGCCAAAGCCTGTGCTGGTTTTAACTGAGAATTTTCCATTTGCAAATCAGTCATTTGGTGGCAATGAATATCATTTATTATGAAGGCAACCTCTAATTACTCGAAATGCACATTAAACTTTATAGCAAGTATTCATCAAATCAAATAAATTACTCTTTCTTCCTGTTCTGCTCTATTTCTTTAAGCATTAGTAAGCAGAGCTCATTAAGACTCCTCCAAGCTGTTTATGCTATCCCTTTATCTTTAGTTTGAAACATGTTTGCTTCCATCAGACTATATATAATGTGTATATATATATATATACACACATATTTCAACCCTATCAATTTATCAATCCATCTAGCTATCAATCTCTCAATCTATTTATCTCTATCTTATATAGTCAGAAGGAACCAAATATTTGTGTGTATGAATATATAAACACACTGTTGTTGTTGTACAGTCATTTTTCAGTTGTGTCCAACTCTTTATGATCCCATTTTGGGATTTTCTTGCCAAAGATACTGGAGTAGTTTGCCATTTCCTTCTCCAGCTCATTTTTCAGATTAGGAAACTGAGGCAGACAGGTTAGGTGACTTGCCTAGGGTCACACAGCTATTAAGAGTCTGAGGCCACATTTGAACTCAGGAAGATGTCTAACTGATTTCAGACCCATCACTCTCTCCACTGTGCTATCTAGTTTTTCTTTACACACACCCAAATATATATAAGTATATATGCATATAAACAAACATATACACAAATAGATGTTAATATATATGGACATAGATATATAGTGTGCATATACATAGTACATATATATTTGCATTCACGCACATATGTATCGATATATGCGTATGTATAGATACCTTTGTGTGTACATACACACATGTATATATACACATATATATGTATTTTATATATATATATATGAGTATACAAAGTGAAGATGCAGCCTCTGAGTCAAGAAGACCTGTGTTCGAGTTCTCTCTCTGACTTATCTGGCTCAAGTTAGTGACTTTTCAGCTAACTAATAGGCAGCTGAGAGCCTACGTTGTGACATTTATTTTAACTGGAAGAAATGATGTATTCCAAAAGAAAGAAGACTGCCTAGAGGCAGGGGACCTATCCATCCTGCCTCTGTCACTTACCACTTGTGAGACCTTGAGCAAAGGTCTCTAGACCTCAGTTTTCTCAGCTGTGAAATGAAAAGAGGTCCCTTGCAGCTGTAAAGCTAGGACCCCTTGCCTGAGATTTCACTGCCTAGAGTGCTGTCTGCTAGGCATATGACTTTGAAGGAGTCATTTCATCATCTCTCATTTATAAAATAAATGGGTTGGACCAATTGCCTCTAAGGTCTCCAGCTCTAGGTAAATGATGTGATACTTCTGTAATTCTATGATAAGCTGCTAATCTGTAGTGGTAGAGGGGGGCATTTCCTCACAGAGAGTTCCCTACATTAATGAAATCATAGGTCTAGACAAAAAGAAAATCCTGCCTGGGCTCGTCATGTACAGGAGGAAGAGTCATTATTGGGGAAAACGTCTCCTACCCATAATGACATCAGAAATTCCACTTGATTCATTATCTTTGGAAGGGAAGGAGAGGAAGGAGAGAGAGAATAAGTAAGCTTTAATATGGTGCCTACTATGAATCAGGGACTGGGCTATAGTTCCAAATATTATCTCACTTTTATCTTCATAACAATCCTGAAACATGGGTTTTATTGTTATCCCCAAAGTGCGGTTGAGGAAATTGAGGCAAACAGAAGTTAAATGATTTGTCCAAGGTCACACAGCTAGCATGTTCATCTGAATTTGAACTAAAGTCTTCATGAATCCAGACCCCAAGCTCTATCCATAGTACCCCCGAATAATACCTGACAGTACACTAGATTTATTATCTTAAATTGATCTCCTAGCAAGTTTCTTTAAATGTAAATACTCCTGAGAGTATGGAACACATTTGCCTAATTTACATCAGAGATCTTATTAAATCTGCTTTTCTACATTCAATGGGGATAAAGATGATAAGATATTGAGTTTTGGGAGGCTGGAATGAGGTTGTTGGGGGTGGGGAGTGGAAGACATTAAAAGGGAGAGGTCTAAAAGGAAAAAAATCAGATAAGGAAAGTAAATTTTGCATTTTCACAATTTTTAGAAACAGCTTAGTCTTATTTTCAGCATAAGGAGAGTTAATTTTAGAAACCATTTAAAGGTATCATGTTACTGAGAGGATTTAGAGAAGCTTATCATAATATCCTTTTACCTATAAGGAAATCCTGAGGCTTAGACCTTTACAACACTATCATAGTACAATATGGATATATATATATATATATATATGTAAAGACTTGTTTATTTCCCTCTGTAAGAACATGTTACACATGATTACTCTTTGTGTCCTCTGAGAATAACAATGAAAAATATTCATATCATATTTCCAAATACAAATCAAGCAAAAAAAAGCAATATGGTCTGTCAGATTGAATATACACCATGATTTTGTATGTAATTATATATTATATTGTAGTGCTCTCTAATTTTTCTCTTCTATGAGAATGTAACTATATTGATGGCAAAAGTTATACCTTACACATACTTTGCATCTCCCTCAGTGATAGACCAATAGATATT
The DNA here is from genome assembly GCF_027887165.1 of Monodelphis domestica. Lineage (NCBI taxonomy): Eukaryota > Metazoa > Chordata > Mammalia > Didelphimorphia > Didelphidae > Monodelphis > Monodelphis domestica. The sequence goes on along the minus strand of NC_077228.1, from coordinate 144,610,422 downwards.
CCTTGATCAAATGGCCAAAAAAATCAATTATCTCAGGGTAAAAAAATATTATATTTTATTCTCCTTCTAATTCCATCTCCCTATAAAACTTGGTGAAAAGTCATCCTTCTTTTTTGGCCACATCTCTTCCTACCCTGACTTAGAGATATAAAATTCATCCTCTTTCTAAAGACTTAATAGGTTGGGAGATGGATGGGAGGGATATCCGGAAATAGCTGTGATTTTGAAACAAAATATACCAAATAAAGAAAAAAAAATCGGTGAACAGGAATGATAGCAGGAAACATGCCCTGGTCCTTTGCTAAAAGACATGGGTGGGAAATGAGCCAAGATGCTAGAGTAGGAACATAGCAGAACTTTCTACCACTACTCCAACAATAATTTGAGGAAAGACTGAGGAGTAATTGGGAAAATACAGGAGGCACTACAATGGGTCATTTTTCCAGGCAAAAATCAGAAATTTAAGTTATAGGTAATTGATCAAGCTGAAATTATGAAACTGAAATAGCCTGGAATCACAGTTTCAGAACCCAAAGCTCCAAGCTAGATCAGCATAGGAATACCAAGAAGTGATCTTGAACTCAGCCTTGGGCCCAAGTGAGTAGCACAAGATCTCTCAGAAGGGTTAGGATGGTGGACTAAACAACTAGAGATCCAAGCTGGACTAGCAATGTGGATCTCTGGAAGAATAAGTAAACAGAAGAGGAATTATGATACTAGAGATGTGAATTGCACTACTCTAATTGATTTATAAACATCTCATTTGTTCCTCATAACAACCCTGGAAGGTATTATTATCCCCATTTTACACGTGTGGAAGACCAAGACTAAGAAGTTTACCAGGTTCACCAGCTGGTAAGTGTCTGAGACAAGATTGAATTTAGGTCCTCTTAACTCCAGTTCCAGTGATCTAACCACAGCAACACCTAGCTGTGGAATAATCACAAAATATCTGCTAGCAAATCTTTGAAGAAAAACATAATTTGCCCCCAAAATAATTAGAATTTCTAGAAGAAATGATAGGTGGGTTAAAATATGGTGAAAGGGAGTAGTGAGGTAGCTGAGTAGACTGAGAACCAGGCCTAGAAATGGCAAGTCTTGGGTTTAAATGTGGCCCTTTATTGCTCTTTTGCCTTCAAACCAATATACAGTATTGATTCTGATGGAGAGTAAGGGATTTTTAAAAAATGATACTAGAGGTAAGAATTAGAAAAGAGCTTATATTTTAATGGGGGAAATAAATAAAAGGGAGATGAGAAGAGATGAGATAAGATCAATAATCTAGACTCTAGAGAGTCAAGAGCAAAGCTGATAAAACTCATCTTTACTCTTTGAACAGTAGAAATTTCTTTCCTTCTAACTTAATGGGACTAATTCTCCCTTCTTAGAACTATACAGAATAAGAATAATCCATCTTCCATGTGAAAGTTTTTCTTTCAAACATTTGAAAACAATGATTGGCTTTTCCATAATATTGTCCCATCTATCTCAAACTGCAGGATCAAGTTTTCTTTTCCAGGAAAAAATATCCCCAAGTCATTCAACAACCCACCAACTGCTATAATTTCCTTATTGTTGGATTGATTTCCTTCCTCTGGATATGTCATCTTTCCAGTGACACGATGTGATGAACGGAATTAGACACATTACTTTAGTTTCCTAGTGCAGGGCATCCTAGGATCATTACTTTTCCTGTTAAACATTCTGTATTATTCCTATCATGCACTCTAGGCTAAAGATAAACTGGCCGCCTTTATGTTCTCTGTACTTAATACTCTATCTCTGACTCTTTGCACAGGCTGTTACTCATGCTTAGAGTAGTTTCATCCTACACCTCCAGCTCCTGAACAACCTAGCTCCCTTCCAGTCTCACCCCCCCATTTGGGACCTTTCTGAAGCTCCCTGGTTCTTAATTTTCTCTTACACTAAGTATTATTTTGTCTTTATATATACTTTACATCTATTCATCTCTGTATATATTTTATCTCCTCAGAAGAATGTAAGTTCCTTTGGCAAGAACTTTTTCTTTTCTTTTTGTCTTAGCTTCTCCAGTGCCAAGCACTTACTCACGCTCACACGTGCGTGCTCACAAACACACATACATATATATTTTATACATAGTATCTTTTATATATACAATATATATCTATATATATCTAATGTGTGTATTATATACATATAGCAGATGAATAATAAGCTTCTTAAAAGGTAAACACTTTCTTTTCCTCTTTCTTCTCTTTTTGTTAGGCAGTTAGCTAATTTTTGCAGAGGGATTTGTGAGAAGGGACCAGTATTTTTAATATTAAAACACCTGGGTTGCCAAACACTAACTAAATAACAACCTCATGGCTATTTCTCCTTGATCCACTGTTATTTAATGGTAGAATTTATATTATTTGGTGAAGATTTGCTTTTTAATCTATAGCTTGTTTCTGTGTTAACACCTACCATGCGGTTGCGTGATTGAATTCTTTTGTTAGCTTTCAGTATTAAAAGCTACTTGACTGATAAATCAATGAATGATGAGTCATGTAGGATCATCCTTTGGCATCAAATCCCAGCATTTACAATAATCCTTAATAACAGAATAAAAAGCTAAAAGACTTACAGTCTCCATTGCAAAAACTATTTTTTTAGATCAAGTCTAATCCACAAAAACCCTCAGAAAGGTTTTCTGGGTTGGTGAGAGGTGTAAGGGAAAAAAGGGTTATTTATTTAAAAAGTTGGGCTATATTACATTTTTAAAATAGGGTCACCAGGATTTTAAATTAATTCCAAAGAGATTTATTTACAAAATATAGAAAGAGTGAAGTAAGAAAAACAGAGAGAGGATAGGGTAAGATATCTAGCCTAAGCACTAAGTAATTTACTCCTGGCCCCTGGCTCAACCTGGGCAGGGAGAGTTAATCCTTAGTCAGAGAGGCCTTGGCAAAGCCAAGGACCTGGGGAAGTCTCTTTCAAAAGGTAGGTCTCCCCTGAGGCTAGTTTTTTTTTTTCAGAAAATCCAGGATAGAAGTCAACCTTTTCACTCACCACATGTCAGTCCAAAGGAAGAGATTTAAGAACAGCCTCACCAGGAACAGGATCTCAGGTCCAGTCAGCATATTCTTCTCTAGTCACAACTCCAAAGAATGAAGAACTCCCTCTCACAGGAAGTTCAACTCCAAGTAAAACTGCACTCAGGAAGTTGTAACTCCCTTTTAAAGACACTTTCTTTTGCATCACTTCCTGTACCTTCCCCTAATTTTACATCTACAATCACAGTTGAAGCTTTGCTTTAGGACTGCCCAGTAGCAGTCAGTTTTCATTCTGATTCATCACCCACTATCGTACATGTGCGTCACAGACCTCCCCACTTAATGATTAAGTGGAATGTTTACACTTTTGGTGATTAGATCTAAAAATGGGCACATCTCCCCACTTAACTATAAATAGTGTGTTTATATTTTTGGTAATTAAATCTTAGAATGGGCAGGGGAGTTAATTTAATTTTCACAGTCAGAGGAGAGGTAAATTTAATCTTCACAGGGGGGTGGTATAAGATGATTTTGACATATTTTATTCATCAAGATTATATAGGTATAAAAAGACCATTAACTAAATAAGAAACCACTGTGAAAGAAAATATCCCCTTTTCACTGCTACTGATCATCCTTGAAGTTAGGCCAAAGAGGGTAGGAAGGGAGATTAGAGGGAGAATGAGGAAGGGAGGACTTCTGGAGGTTCTACTGATCAAAGGATGTAAGACATCAACTGCATAGGACCTCTGAATGAATCTGGTCTTGAGGATAAAAACAAAACAAAAAACCATTACAATATGCCAGATAGTATCAGCACAACAGAGAAAGATGTTTGGGTGACAGATTTCTAGAACATCCCTTAATTTCAGATTCTCAAGGTAGAAATTCTTAAAAAGATTAATTTGTTTACATAATCGGTGCTTATACATGTTTGTTGACTTGAATTGAATTAAATGGCTTTAAAAGCATGAACAAGTGAATAAAATTTTATTCCTCAAATCCTTTCAACACTAAAATATCCATCACAAAATGTCTGCAAGAAACTACAGGGATTGGCAAGCTATTAAAAATGCAACAAAAAAACCTTATTTAATATGAAAGAGCTTTCTATTATTTTATTAAGATGACAATTTTTATATAGGACTTGGTATTTTTAAAGAATGCAGTTATTGTTGAGCTTGTAGTGATCTTTGTAAAAGGCCTTTTATGGGAGAAGACTGAAATCCATCTGTAAATTAAATTCAACAAGCATTTACAAATATCTACCTTGTTTATTAATCTTCAAAAATAATTTTATGGATGTGTTAACATTAAAAGCAACACTGATTAAAATATTTATTATATTTTGTTAATGTGATAAAATATCATAATACACTTTTCCATATTTCTCTCAATCCCTGGCAAGCTGGCTCCTATCATCACTACTCAATTGAGAAACTACACTGTCCAAAGTCATCTTCCTTATTCCTAACCCATTTGTCCTTTTCCCAGTCTTCATCCTTGACTATTCTGTAGCATTTGAAAACTAGTGACCACTACCTCTTTCTGAATACTTGTTCCTTTCTGAAAATTTTTGACACTGCTTTTTGTTGTTCTCTTCTCACTTGTCTTATGGATCCTTCTTAGCCTCCTTTGTGCTATCACTATCCACATTAAATGCATGTACACCAAAAGCTCCAAAGCTCTATACGTTAACCTCAAATCTTCTTGATCTATAATCTACATTCTCTCTTTTAGTGTTATGAATAAAAATTAATCTTGGAGACTTTATACTAAATTAGAAGTATTTATTAATAAAGAGAAAGAGAGAAATAAGGTTTCCAGTCAATCTAACTTTAAAAAGTCCCCAATTGATATCAATAATGACATGAAAAAATGTTCTAAATCCCTCTTGATTAGAGAAATGCAAATTAAAACAACTTTGAGGTACCACCTCACATATAAAATATTGGCCAATATGACAGGAAAGGAAATTGATAGAAGTTGGAAGGGAGGTGGCAAAATTAGGTCACTAATGCATTGATGGTGGAACTCATTCAACCATTCTGAAGGGCAATTTGGAATTATGCCCCAAAGGGCTAAAAAACAATACATATCTTTTGATAATACCACTATGCAGTCTGTATCCCAAAGAGATTTTTTAAATGGGAAAGGACCTGTTTGTACAAAAATATTCATAGCTGCACTTTTTGTAATGGCAAAGAATTGGAAACTAAACTGATGTCTTTCAATTGGGTTATGGCTGAACAAATTGTGCTATATGATGGTGATGGAAATACTATTGAGCTAAAAGGAAAAATGAATAGGATGATTTCAAAAAGAGCTGGGAAGACCTATGTGAACTGATACAGAGTGAAATAAGCAGAACCAGGAGATAGTATACATAGTGATTGCAATATTGTGGAATGATCAAATGTGATAGACTTTGCTACTAACAATAATATAATGATCCAGGACAAATCTGAAGACTTATGAAAAAGAATGCTATCTACTTCCAGAGAAAGAACAGTTGGAATAGAAATGCAGATGAAAACATATCATTTATCACTTGTTTATTTGGGTATATGTTTGGAGGTTTTGGTTCTTAAAGATTATTTGCTTACAAAAATGAATAATAAGGAAATATGTTTTGTGTGATAATACAAATGTAACCCAGATTCAATTGTCAGTTCCAGACAGGGCCAGGGAAGAAGGGAAGGAGACAATAAGGATCATATGACTTTTGAAAACTTATGTGAAAATGTGTTATTAAAATAAAAAATTTAATTAAATTATGTGCATTGATTATTTTCCTAATGTTGAACTGGTTTTGTACCTTTAATGAAAATCCAAGTTGGTAATAAAGAAGGATTTATTGGGTAAATTACTGTAGTCTATTTGATAATGTTTATTTAAATTTTTTTAATCAATATTCAATAATGTTATTGGTTTATAGTTCAGCTACTATGATTTATCCTGTCTTGTTTTAGGTAACAGTATTAAAGTTGTCAAACTAAAGAAATGAGATAGAGTGCTGTATGTCTTAATTTTTGAAAACAATTTAAATAGTATTGGTACTAATTTGTTCTTTGAAAGTTTAATAAAATTATTTTGATCTATCAGAAAAAAAAAGTCCCCAGCCCAGTTATTTGTATACCATAATGTTCTAAATTCTCCATGAGCCCAACTAACCTCATGGATGGGCCAGACAAATTAAGGCCAGCCAAGGAGCAGACTTGAGTTCAGGATGGGACTCAGTCCATGAGACTGAGGTCCCTGATTCCCAGCCTGGGGCGGGTTGGGGGGGGGGGGGCACCACTTGCCAGAGATAACTTAAACCAGGAGGGCTGCAAAAAAGCTGCTTTCACAAGCTCAATAAATGGCACAGAGAGTAAGCCCCCTTCATGCCCTGGCTTTTCAAACTCAGTCTAAACCCTCCTCCAAGATCCTTCAATTGGCCAGGGTTTCATCTCAGCCTCCACTCATCACATCCTTTGATTTCTATAGATCCAGAATCTCACCTGCCACACTAGCAAATTAAGACACATGACTCTATGATTCCTATAGATATTTAATGCACACAAGTGAAATCAGTTTTCTTCAGTCCAAAGTTATCTCCTTAAGGATGACTTCCCAAAGTACACATCCAACCTTCATCTTCTCTCCTGAACTTTAATCTTGCATCATCATTTACTAGCAGGATATCTCTACCTTGTTGTCCCATAGGCAATTTGAACATACCATGTCCAAAACAGACATCATTATCTATCCTTTTTAACTCATCTCTCCTATCAACGACCTTATTTTTGTTGATTACCATTGTTTCTTTGGACATGCTAAGACTAACCCTTACTTCTCTCTGTTCTTGCTTACCCTCCAAATCCAATTATTGCTACCTTATTTCAAATTTAGTTCCTTAACACTCCTTGTAGTCATCTTTCTCTCAACTCACATCACTCCCATCTTTGTTCAGGCCCTCATCACATCTGATTTGTACTACTATATGGCTGAATGGCTGAATTGTCTCTCTTTATCAAAATTCTTCTCTCTATGATCTTTTTCCAAAAAAGCTGCCAAACATATATCTAAAACATAGGTTTGAGCTTGCCATTCTCTTCCTTAGCTTCAGTAGTTCATTATTACTATAAAGATAAAAACTGAATTTCTTAGGTTAGTATTTAATGTCAATCATAATATGACTTTGACCTATCTTTTTGAGTCATTTACAAGTCACTCCCTGTCTCTTTCACTCAATGCACCAGCCAAACTTTCCAAGTTGTCATTTTTCCTTTATTTTAGAAGAGATCCAATGCCATTTAAAAGTGAGGTCTTGACTTATGAGTGAATTGGATTTAAGTGAATCAGAGTTGTACAAAGTCATTTGACTCACTCTCTTCCAGAATATCAAGACCAATGGCAAGGCAAAAATCAGGATAACTGGCAATGACCCAGAATATGGTGGCTGATCTAGGCAAGTTTTATGTCTGACCAAGCTGTAAGCATGGCACAGTGCCTGTTTTAGCTGCCTTCATAGTCATTAAAACACATAGGCCATAGGAAAATCTTAACATACCAGGGGTGAACATCTCCCCAACTCATCAACGGGTTTGAGGTCTATCAATTACCCTCAATCTGATTTATCTCACTTGCTAAGACAGTTTTAAACAGTTTTATTGAGGTTTGGCTGTTATGCATGCTACAGTTTCTCAGAGCCATGGGTGAGAATTGCATGGAAGGTGGACACCAAAGGTAGATGCAACCCTGAAAAGGACTGGCCAAGGCTTCATACCAGATGTGATAGTCTTTCCTGAACATCCCATATACCTTACTATGCTAAGAGGTAAGATACATACAAAGTTTAGATGAATTACAGGAACTCATGTAGTTTATAGCTTAATAAAGAGATTCGCAACTTCCGGTCAAGATGGCGGCATAGAGAAAGCTAAAGTCCAAATCTCCTGAAACCCTCCCTTACCGATCTCAAACCGAATGCTCCTAGGGCACCGAAATTCAAAATGATCAACAGCATAGACCCTGGGAGTCCTCCTCCTGGACCTGAACCTGGATCAAAAGATACGCCCCCCCCCACAAAAGCCAGAACCCGAGACCACTCGGACCTAAGGGGTAGGCAGAAGGAAGGTCGCAGGTCCCATCCCCCTTAACCCAGAGCGCCGAGTCTGAGTCCGAGGCAGCAGAGGCAACCTCAGAGCCCCACAGCCTGCTATTCTGAAGGCGGGTTCCTGAAAACAACCTGACCCAGTCGAGGGGGCACCCAGACAGCAGGTAAACAGAGAGAAAGGGGGGAGCTTGTAACCCCCTGGCTGGATCCTTCCATTGGAGTCTCACAAAAAAAGTCCCTGCCTCAAGGCATACTAAATTCAATCCAGGGAAAGCTAATCTCATTAGGAGCCCTCAGAGCTCCAGGAAGCCGCGGCCACTCCCCCCGCAGAGTGCTGGCGCTGGCCGGCTAAGGCACAGGAACAAGGGCCAAGCTAGGCTTAGAGCATGGAAGTAAGGCAACGTAGAAGCGTCAGGAGGGTGCCAAGGAGAGGAGGGCAGTAACAGAGACACACCAGCAACTCCTGGCTTCCTGGGAAGACTGCATAGAATGGACAATCTGACTAGGGCTAAAACCTCTGAACGCCAGACAGAGATAAGAAAAGCTAGTTCTCCCCACTCAGATAGAGATGGCAAACTCCACAGAAGCACAAAAAACCCAAAATTCCAAAAAAAAAACAAGAAGAAGGGGGCAACTTTGTACACATTTTATGGAGCAAAAATACAAAACACAGAGGATATAGAAGAGGAAACACAAGCAAATGCTCTGAAACCTTCCAAAGGAAATGGAAACTCTCCACAAACCCATGAAGAATATGAATCAGAAATGATCAAAAAGATGGAAGCCTTCTGGGAGGAAAAATGGGAAATAATGCAAAAGAAATTCATACATCTAAAAAACTAGTTTGACCAAACTGAAAAGGAAAACCAGGCTTTAAAGCAAGAACTAATAAAGCAAAGCCAAAAGACCAAGAAATTAGAAGAGGACGTAAAATATCTCACTGACAAAGTGACAGATTTGGAAAATAGAGGGAGAAGAGATAATTTAAGAATAATTGGACTTCCAGAAAAGCCAGAAATAAATACCAAACTCGACAGCTTAATACAAGAGATAATCAAAGAAAATTGCCCAGAGATTCTAGAACAAGGGGGCAGTACAGCCACTGACAGAGCTCACAGAACACCCTCTACACTAAACCCCCAAAAGACAACTCCCAGGAATGTAATTGCCAAATTCCAAAACTCTCAAAAAAAGAAAAAATCCTACAAGAAGCCAGAAAAAGACAATTTAGATATAAAGGAATGCCAATCAGGGTCACACAAGACCTTGCAAGTTCTACTCTAAATGATCGTAAGGCATGGAACATGATCTTCAGAAAGGCAAGAGAGCTGGGTCTTCAACCAAGAATCAGCTATCCAGCAAAACTGACTATATACTTCCAAGGGAAAGTATGGGCATTCAACAAAATAGAAGATTTCCAACTTTTTGCAATGAAAAGACCAGAGCTCTGTGGAAAGTTTGATATCGAAAATCAAAGAGCATGGAATACCTGAAAAGGTAAATATGAAGAAAAGGGAAAAGGAGAAAAATGTTACCTTCTTCTTCTACTCAAACTCTCTTCTATAAGGACTACATTTATATCAATCTATGTATACTAACATGTGGGGAAAATGTAATGTGTAAATAGGGGGAAAAGAAAGACCAAATAGAATAATTTTTCTCACACAAAGATTCACATGGGAAGGGGAGGGGAAGAAAACTCCTATAAGAAGGAGAGGAAGAGAATTTTTACTTAAACCTTACACTCAGGGAAATCAACTCTGAGAGGGAAAAACATCCAGATCCATTGGTATTTTGAATTCTATCTTACCCAACAAGGGTAGAGAGAAGGGAAAACCAATGGGGGGAGGGGGAGAGGGAAAACAAAAGGGGAGGGAAAGAGAGGTGGAAGGGGAGGGAACAAAAAGGGAGGAACTAAAAAGGGAAACATATCAAGATGAATAGCAGAATGGATTAGAATCCAAAACCCTACCATATGTTGTCTTTAAGAAACACATATGAGGCAGGTTGACACCCACAAGGTCAGAATTAAAGGATGGAGTAAGACATTCTAGGCCTCAACTGACAGAAAGAAGGCAGGAGTGGTAATCATGATATCTGATAAAGCCAAAGCAAAAACGGACCTGATCAAAAGGGAGAGGGAAGGTAATGATATTTTGTTAAAAGGGACTTTAGATAATGAGGAAATATCACTAATCAACATGTATACACCAAATAATATAGCACCCAAATTTCTAAGGGAGAAACTAGGAGAATTGAAGGAAGAAATAGACAGTAAAACCATATTAGTGGGAGACTTAAACCAACCATTATCAAATTTAGATAAATCAAACCAAAAAATAAATAAGAAAGAGGTGAAAGAAGTGAATGAAATCTTAGAAAAATTAGAATTAATAGACATATGGAGAAAAATAAATAGGGATCAAAAGGAATACACCTTCTTCTCAGCACCACATGGCACATTCACAAAAATTGACCATACATTAGGTCACAGAAACATAGCACATAAATGCAGAAAAGCAGAAATAATAAATGCAGCCTTCTCAGATCACAAGGCAATAAAAATAATGACCAGTAAAGGTACATGGAAAACCAAATCAAAAACTAATTGGAAATTAAACAATATGATACTCCAAAATCGTTTAGTTAGAGAAGGAATCATAGAAACAATAATTTTATCGAGGAAAATGACAATGGCGAGTCATCCTTTCAAACCATTTGGGATGCAGCCAAAGCGGTAATCAGAGGTAAATTCATATGCCTGAGTGCATATATCAACAAACTAGGGAGAGCAGAGATCAATCAATTGGAAATGCAAATAAAAAAACTCGAAAGAGATCAAATTAAAAACCCCCAGCAGAAAACCAAACTAGAAATCCTAAAAATTAAGGGAGAAATTAATAAAATTGAAAGTGATAGAACTATTGATTTAATAAATAAGACTAGAAGCTGGTACTTTGAAAAAACAAACAAAATAGACAAAGTACTGGTCAATCTAATTAAAAAAAGGAAGGAAGAAAAGCAAATTAACAGCATCAAAGATGAAAAGGGGGACAGCACCTCTGATGAAGATGAAATTAAGGCAATCATTAGAAATTACTTTGCCCAATTATATGGCAATAAATACACTAATTTAGGTGATATGGATGAATATAAACAAAAATGCAAACTGCCTAGACTAACAGAAGAGGAAATAGAATTCTTAAATAATCCCATATCAGAAAATGAAATCCAACAAGCCATCAAAGAACTTCCTAAGAAAAAATCCCCAGGGCCTGATGGATTCACCAGTGAATTCTATCAAACATTCAGAGAACAGTTAATCCCAACACTATACAAATTATTTGAAATAATAAGCAAAGAGTGAGTTCTACCAAACTCCTTTTATGACACAAACATGGTACTGATTCCAAAACCAGGCAGGTCAAAAACAGAGAAAGAAAACTATAGACCAATCTCTCTAATGAATATAGATGCAAAAATCTTAAATAGGATACTAGCAAAAAGACTCCAGCAAGTGATCAGAAGGGTTATCCACCATGATCAAGTAGAATTTATACCAGGGATGCAGGGCTGGTTCAATATTAGGAAAACCATCCACATAATTGACCACATCAACAAACAAACCAACAAGAATCACATGATTATCTCAATAGACGCAGAAAAAGCCTTTGATAAAATACAACACCCATTCCTATTAAAAACACTAGAAAGCATATGAATAGAAGGGTCATTCCTAAAAATAATAAACACTATATATCTAAAACCATCAGCTAATATTATCTGCAATGGGGATAAATTAGATGCATTACCAATAAGATCAGGAGTGAAACAAGGATGCCCATTATCACCTCTACTATTTGACATTGTACTAGAAACTCTAACAGTAGCAATTAAAGAAGAAAAAGAAATTGAAGGCATCAAAATAGGCAAGGAGGAGACCAAGTTATCACTCTTTGTAGATGACATGATGGTCTACTTAAAGAATTCTAGAGATTCAACCAAAAAGCTAACTGAAATAATCAACAACTTTAGCAAAGTTGCAGGATACAAAATAAACCCACATATATCATCAGCATTTCTATATATCTCCAACACAGCTCAGCAGCAGAAACTAGAAAGAGAAATCCCATTCAAAATCACCTTAGACAAAATAAAATACCTAGGAATCTATCTCCAGAGACAAACACAGGAACTATTTGAACACAACTACAAAACACTCTCCACACAACTAAAACTAGACTTGAACAATTGGAAAAACATTAACTGCTCATGGATAGGATGAGCCAATATAATAAAAATGACCATCCTACCCAAACTTATTTATCTATTTAGTGCCATGCCCATGGAACTCCCAAAATATTTCTTTACTGAATTAGAAAAAACCATAACAAAATTCATCTTGAATAAGAATAGATCAAGGATATCCAGGGAAATAATGAAAAAAACCCAATTATGATGGGGGCCTTGCAGTCCCAGACCTTAAACTATATTACAAAGCAGCAGTTATCAAAACAATTTGGTACTGGCTAAGAGACAGAAAGGAAGATCAATGGAATAGACTGGGGGAAAGCAACCTCAGCAAGACAGTATACGATAAACCCAAAGATCCCAGCTTTTGGGACAAAAATCCACTATTCGATAAAAACTGCTGGGAAAATTGGAAGACAGTGTGGGAGAGATTAGGAATAGATCAACACCTCACACCCTACACCAAGATAAATTCAAAATGGGTGAATGACTTAAACATAAAGAAGGAAACCATAAGTAAATTGGGTAAACACAGAATAGTATACACGTCAGACCTTTGGGAGGGGAAAGACTTTAAAACCAAGCAAGACATAGGAAGAATCACAAAATGTAAAATAAATAACTTTGACTACATCAAATTAAAAAGGTTTTGTACAAACAAAACCAATGTAACTAAAATCAGAAGGGAAACAACAAATTGGGGAAAAATCTTCATAGAAAACTCTGACAAAGGTTTAATTACTCAAATTTATAAAGAGCTAAATCAATTATACAAAAAATCAAGCCATTCTCCAATTGATAAATGGGCAAGGGACATGGATAGGCAGTTCTCAGATAAAGAAATCAAAACTATTAATAAGCCCATGAAGAAGTGTTCTAAATCTCTTGTAATCAGAGAGATGCAAATCAAAACAACTCTGAGGTATCACCTCACACCAAGCAGACTGGCTAGCATGATAGCAAAGGAAAGTAATGAATGCTGGAGGGGATGTGGCAAAGTAGGGACATTAATTCATTGCTGGTGGAGTTGTGAACTGATCCAATCATTCTGGAGGGCAATTTGGAACTATGCCCAAAGGGCGATAAAAGAAAGTCTACCCTTTGATCCAGCCATAGCACTGCTGGGTCTGTACCCCAAAGAGATAATGGACAAAAAGACTTGTACAAAAATATTCATAGCTGCGCTCTTTGTGGTGGCCAAAAACTGGAAAACGAGGGGATGCCCATCAATTGGGGAATGGCTGAACAAATTGTGGTATATGTTGGTGATGGAATACTATTGTGCTAAAAGGAATAATAAAGTGGAGGAATTCCATGGAGACTGGAACAACCTCCAGGAAGTGATGCAGAGCGACAGGAGCAGAACCAGGAGAACATTGTACACAGAGACTAATACACTGTGGTATAATCGAACATAATGAACTTCTCCATTAGTGGCGGTGTAATGTCCCTGAACAATCTGCAGAGATCTAGGAGAAAAAACACCATTCATAAGCAGAGGATAAACTGTGGGAGTAGAAACACTGAGGAAAAGCAACTGCCTGACTACAGCGGTTGAGGGGACATGACAGAGGATAGACTCTAAACAAAACTCTAATGCAAATATTAACAACATGGAAATGGGTTTGAATCAAGAACACATGTGACACCCAGTGGAATCATGCCCGCTATGGGGGATGAGAGGGAGGAAATGAAAATGATCTTTGTCTTTAATGAATAATGCTTGGAAATGATCAAATAAAATATTATTTTTTTAAAAAAGAGATTCATATGTAGACTATCATTCACAATCACAGATGAAAAATAATTTTTCTAGCATTCCCTAAGAAATAGATCCAGATGATTTTATTTGTTATGCTTCACATATAGAAACCAGGATCCCATGATTGGGGATGTAGATTCTAAGCAATCACCTTAGTGCAATTATTAATAATATGGAAGTATTTCCTGATCAAGGACACATGTGAAGCCCAGTGGAATTACCCATTAGCTATGGGGTTTGGCAAGGAGGGGAGGGAAAGAATATGAATCATGTAACCATAAGAAAATATTCTAAATTAATTAATTAAATAAAAATTTTCAATTAAAAAAAAAAGAAAAGAAACCAGAATCCCTATAGTTATGTAAAAACATTATGATGCCATAATTTGGTTATATTGGTGACACATCCATACCATGGGAACTATGTTTGTTGATCTATAATGGCAAGGAAAAAGGTCATATAAAGGATGATGGGGGGGGAAATGCTTGAAAGGAAGAGGGTATACTATTCCTACATCTCAAACTGTAATTACCAGATCTCAAAGAAGTAATCATAAAAACTACTTGGTGTTAGTTAAAAGATACAAAAGCTAATTATTTTCAAAGGTTAGAAAAATCACATAACTTGTCTTTCTCTTCTTTCCTATACTTCAACACTCTCAGGTTCTATTCATTCATTCATTCATTCAATAAATGATCTATACTCTCACGGACATATTGAGGAACAGGATCTCATTACTGCACTGAACTGTACCAAATGAGTACCAGCCTCAGAGAAACATATTGATATTCTTCTATGTAAAGCACCTTACAAACTGCTGTTATAGCTGCTCTAAAAACAATTTCCAGTTATGGGTGGCTATGCATCCCTTTCATTTTTCACATACAAATGTCTATCTTGTAAGTCACATAGCTACGGATCCAATAAGTAAAATTTGCTACTATAAATATTTAAAGTATGGAGCTCTTCATTATTCTGGTTCCTTGGGACACAACTACTAGGGTAAGGGTAATGAGCTAACAGTCAAGATGCCTACCACTGCATAATGACATACCATTTGGATGCAAGCAGTTTCAAGATCAGCCTTCATGGTATTTCCGGAATTCAAATGAGCCCAAAAACCTTATTGCTGTCTATGTGGACCAAGACCTGTCTGGGAAGAATTATCAAGAGAACCAGGTTTGTTTTTACATTGGTTCACACCAGCATCATTTTCTTTCTTCTTCCTCTTTTCTTCTTAGAGATGTGTTAGTTCCTTCAATATACTGCAAGTTTGTGAATATTCCTTCAAAGAATTATAGAATCTCTGGGTTGGAAGGGACTTCTGATGCCATCTTACCCAACCTGTACCTGAACAGGAATACTCGGGAGTGAGTGTTCATCTCATTTTTTATTGATGACTTCTAATTAGAGAATAATTTAATGCCATCCTTCATCAAAAGCTTCATTTTTATCTTCTATTCCCTTAGGATAACAGGCTAATTACATAGGTTATTACTTTCCCTACATATTCATTTTAATATTTATTTTTTATAATTATATAATATGTATATTATATAATTATAATATATTAAAATGAATATTATAATATTATTAATATTTAATAAGTAGTCATTCAATGCTTTAACATAAAGAAATACCAAAGGAGGGAATTTCAAACACAATGAGAGTCAGACCTGGGTTCTCTCTTTATTTCTAATTCTGAATGTGACACAGACGAGTCAATTGACTTCTCTTTTGTCATCTTTAAAATGAGGAAGGTGGAATGAGAAGGCAAAATATTGCAGTGAAAAGAACACAAGATTTGGAGTCAAAAGAGATATGAATTTGAATTTCAGAGCCAACATTTTTTTGTTTTGTGTCTGTGGGCAAATCAATTAGCCTCTATGAAAAGTTCTCTTATCAACAAAACTGGGAGAGAAATACCTGTAGTCTCTTCCAGGCAATTTTTAAAATACTCACTCCAGAGGGGGTGGTGAGGATCAAATGAAATATCTGTAAAACACTTTGGTAAACTTTAAGGTATTCTATAAAATTTATTTGGAATTAATTAAGGTTGCTTCTATCTCTAATAATCTATTGTTCCAGCTCTTTTAACTTACCAAACTGAGTCCCATGAAGATAAAGATCACATGTAATATAACTTCATATCTTCCCCAGGACCTAACAAAGATTTTTGCACTCAGTTGCTACTTTAATAGAAATTTAACTTAGCCTAAATGGTTAAAGAGTTGGCCTTGAAATCAGGAAGATCTGAATGTTGAAGTCCCATTTATAATAAACATTAATTGTGTGATCCTGGGTAAATTACTTAACCTAGACAACTCTATGGCTATAAATGCAAAAAGAGTGCCAGTTGGCATTGGTAGAGTGAGTTTCCTCCCCCTGGAGGGTCTCTAGATGAATGAAATCACAGGTCTAGTCCCTACTACCCTAATCCTAATATAGTACTTTAATAAAAGTCAAATATGACTTTAGTATATAGGGAACCTAGATGGCACAGTGGATAGAGGGCTGGGTCTGGGGTCAGGAAGTCTTGAGTTCAAATCTGGTGTCAAATACTTACAAACTGTTTGGCCCATACAACTTAACCTTGTTTCCTTTAGTTCCACATCTATAAAATCAACTGGAGAAGAAAATGGCAGAGCATTTTCATAACCTTTCCAAAAAAACTCTAAATCTGTCATGAAGAATTGGACCTGACTGAACAACAATCTTATTCAGCAAGGAGGATTTTCAAAATGGAAGCATCTATGCAGTCTCTCAAAATTAAACTACAGAGGCAGCTTTCTACATCCCAGGTCCCATGTACATTCCAGATAACTTATGATACAGGGAATAGGAAGGAGAATCCAGTTTGGGTGATCATACTTTGAAAAGGACGAGGCAGTCTTGAAAAGAATATTTAAGAGAAAAGAATGTCAAATATGACCTCTGGGAAGATACTGAGTTTTCTAAGCCTAAGAAATATAAAAAAAATCTACATTAAAAATCATTCTCTCCTTTCACCCAATGAATTCACTCATCCTCCCCCTTTCCCATGACTTTTCCCCCTATATACTAATCCAACTGTATATCAGATTAAAATAGAGTTTCTGACTTTCCTTTTCCCTTCTGTGATTGCAGAACCTTGCAGTATTTTGTTTAAATGCATATTGAGAGGTATAATAAGGGGAGCCAAGAAGGAAATTAATCTATGATATGAGTTTTCTTTTGTTTTAGCCACACTCTCAATGTTATTTTAACAGATTTGGACTGCAGATAGTATAAGTTGGAGTGCCAAGATGAAATTATCCACAACAGGCAAAAATGAATAACTTTATGCAGTATGAATCATGCAGAGAGCTACTAAATTCTCAACAGACAAATTGGTGAAGACGAGATATGGTGTTTTTACTTGATTAGAGATGAAGCCGCCTATTTAAGGTGACTGATTTTAGGGCATGAGGTAGAGCAAAATCAGGAAGGAGATTTAAATGAAAGTTATCAAATGTGAAAGAAACAAAAACAAAAAATGCCAACATTAAAGGGGAGCTCTATAATGGGTCAGAATCCAAACCTGGTCTGATTTTCCCTTGAAACCTACCATCTTTCCTCTTTACTTATTGACTAAGCTCTTTTTCATTCTCAAAAGCATAATTTTGCCTTAATTTTTTAGTATACTTTATAAAATATTCTAATTATATTTGATTGATGTGACATGGTACAGTGGATAGGGCAGTGGACTTGTAGTCAAGATCTGGATTTGAATCCTTCCTCAGACATATTGGCTTTGTACCTATGGGCAGTTCATTTAACATTCCCTGGCCTCAGTTTGCCACTCTGTAAAATGAAGGGACTGGAAAAGATAGCCTTTGAAATCCCTTTTAGCACTATATTTATGTTCCCATGACCTCTGATTGTAACTAGAGTCATCCTCATCTGAAATTCCAGATGTAGTTCAAATAGGCTTCTTCTGTCCAGGTAGCTCTCACACCTGAAATGTGCTCTTGGTCTTTTCTAGTCAGACTGATTAGAATTGAACGTCTTCTCTTTTTTTCCACAGAAAAAAATAGCATGAAATATGCACATAAATCATCTTTTAAAAACAAATTCATTGAGGAGGGGTGAGGAAGAGAAAGGGGAGAATATGGATGGCAAAATATCAGAAAATGATTGTTAAAAATTGTATCAATATGTAAAATTTTTAAAGAAGAAAAAAATTCAGTTGAGTGAAGGAAAAGGAATTGGTCAGGCATTGGGGAGATTGTAAATATGCCATATGATAATATATGATATTAATAAGTTATTCTTACAAACTAGGTAAGTTGCTTCTCTACTGCTAAAGGATAACAGGATATCACCTATTACAAATTGCTAGTGGTAGCTAAGTGAAACACTGAAAAAAGTGCTGGGCTTAGAGTCAAGAAGAGCTGAGTTCAAATATAGCTCAGACACTTCCTTAGTTGAATGACCTTAGAAAGGTAACTTCTGTTCAGTTTCCTCAACTCTAGAATGGAGATAATAATTGTACCTACTCTCTAGGTCTGTTGTGAGGATCAAATTAAATGACATTTTTATATTTAAACACAGCATATTGTCTGGCAAATAGTAAGTGCTAAATAAATGTTTCTTTCCTTCCTTTAAGATTTTTCTCATAGACTTGGCATAAGTGACCTCAGCAAGACAATCTTTGATAAACCCAAAGATCCCAGCTTTAGGGACAAAAATCCACTATTTGACAAAAACTGCTGGGAAAATTGGAAAACAGTATGGGAGAGATTAGGTTTAGATCAACATCTCACACCATACAACAAGATAAACTCAGAATGGGTGAATGACTTAAATATAAAGAAGGAAACTATAAGTAAATTAGGTGAACACAGAATAGTATATTTGTCAGATCTTTGGGAAAGGAAAGATTTTAAGACCAAGCACAAATTACAAAAAATTACAAAATGTAAAATAAATAATTTTGATTATATTAAATTAAAAAGGGTTTGTACAAACAAAACCAATGCAACCAAAATTAGAAGTGAAGCAACAAATTGGGAAAAATCTTTATAACAAAAACCTCTGACACGTCTAATTACTGAAATTTATAAGGAACTAAATCAATTGTACAAAAAAATCAAGCCATTCTCCAATTGATAAATGGGCAAGGGACATGAATAGGAAATTTTCAGATAAAGAAATCAAAATTATTAATAAACACATGAAAAAGTGTTCTAAATCTCTTATAATCAGAGAAATGCAAATCAAAACAACTCTGAGGTACCACTCCACACCTAGCAGATTGACTAACATTATAGCAAAGGTAGTAAATGTTGGAGGGGATGTGGCAAAATTGGGACATTAATGCATTGCTGGTGGAGTTGTGAATTGATCCAATCATTCTGGAAGGCAATTTGGAGCTATACCCAAAGGGCACTAAAAGACTGCCTACTCTTTGATCCAGCCATAGCGCTGCTGGGTTTGTACCCCAAAGTGATAATAAGAAAAAAGACCTGTACAAGAATATTCATAGCCTCACTCTTTGGGGTAGCAAAAAATTGGAAAATGAGGGGATTCCCTCCAATTGGGGAATGGCTGAACAAATTGTGGCATATGTTGGTGGTGGAATACTATTGTGTTCAAAGAAATAATGAACTGGAGGAATTTCATGTGAACTGGAAAGACCTCCAGGAACTGATGCAGAGTGAAAGGAGCAGAACAAGGAGAACATTGTACACAGAGACTGATGCACTGTGGTACAATCAAATGTAAAGTACTTCTCTACTAATAGCAATGCAATGATCCAGGATAATTCTGAGGGACTTATGAGAAAGAACACAATCCACATTCAGGGAAAGAACTGTGGGAGTAGAAACACAGAAGAAAAACAATTGCTTGATCACATGGTTCACTGGGGATATGATTGGGAATGTAGAATCTAAATGATCACCCTAGTTCAAATATTAATAATATGGAAATAGGTCTTGATCAAGGACACATCTAAAATCCAGTGGAATTGCACATCAGCTATGGAAGGGAATCGGTGGGAGGGGAGGGAAAGAAAATGAATCTTGTAATCATGGAAAAATATTCTAAATAAGCAAATACAATTTTAAAAAAAATGAAAGTAAAAATAATAATATGGGAAAAAAAGAATTTTCTCAATTTAAGCACTATAAGTCAAAGCTTTGGCTTCCCATCCTCATTATGGTGCCAGGTGCAGTGACATTTGGCTTGGCATGGTTGATTCTGATATAAATTGCTATCCTAAGAAGCCTTGTATTTACCCTGCTATGGCTATGTGAGCTGAGGCAAGTGATTTCTCTTTGTTTTTTTCTCTTAACTAGTGTGATATAGTGGTTAGAGTATTGTGCTTGGAATAATGAGTCCTGGGTTCAAATCCTATAACAATCACTTACTAGCTGTCAGTGATCACTGACAAACCATTTATATATAGTACCTATGACTCCATGTCAATGTGAGGATCAAATGAGATAAAATTTATAAAGTAGGACAGAACCTTGCATGTAGTAGGCATTTAATAAATACATGTTTCCTTCCTTCCTATTTCTCAGAGCCTCAACATTTTACTTTGTATAATGGGCATACTAATAGCTATACCATCTATAGCACAGGACAGTTGTAAGAAAATTACTTTGTAACACATTAAAACACCAAATAAATTCAAATTCTTTATTAGACAGGGCAGAAGAGAGGGAGAATTAAATAAGCATACATATAGGTCCTGTGAAATGAGCTAATGACTGAGAGAGGTATAAAGGATTACTGAAAGGCAACAACCTTGATGATCTATGGCAAACTATTTTTCACTATAAAAAATATCCCCCACCTAGTGAGGAACTATATAGAACAAAAGAAATAATCAATTTTGGGAGAATTCCGTCAGTTCTATTTTAATAGTGTACCTTTATCTTATCTTTCCTATTTTGTAATTTTTCCCCTATTTTGTAAAATTTTCCTATTTTGTATTAATTAACTAACCACCCTGATCATTTAGGCACAGAATTCTAGGGAAAATTATTCAGAAAGGACTTTCTAAATCTCCTGGTCTTCCATTCCATGTACCTGATTACTCTGATGGGAATCCAAAAGTGCTTGTCAGACTATTGAAACTGAACTCTGTTAGCAATTCCTGGCACTTTGGAACTTGTGTTGTTTGGTAGGAATTTGTGGCCCTCTCTTCCCCTTTGCTCTAAAGTATGCAGAGTCCATTTAAAATCTATGTAATCTAAAATGTATTTCCATCTTAAATTTTAGAGGCACTCTATGATATTTAGGGGTCCCTTGGTGAGCCACAAATAGGGTATATAATCACTGAGATAAACCAATCACTTTAGAAGCTTCTCTAGTCAACTACTTCTCAACTTTTACTAGCCTATGACATACCTATGAGTAGCCAAATCTTACCAAGTATTTATTGAACATTGACTATATGCCAGACATCATGCTCAGTATTAAGGATACAAAAAGAAAAAAACTTTCTGCTTTTATGAAACTCATAGTCTAATGGGGAAATACCATGAAAATATTTATGTAAAAGTAAGATATACATGAGATAAAATTGAGATAATCTACTGAGGAAAAGCCCACTTAAGCAAGATTGAGAAAGGTTTCTTTAGAAGGTAGAATTTTACCTGATACTTGAATGAAAGGATCTAAGGAAGTTAGAAGGTAGAAATAAGGAGGGAAAAAATTCTAGGCATGTTGATACTTGGAAGTCAGGAGGTAGAGATAGAGAAAAAGAGAGCTCTAGGCAAATGAAAATGAATAGTCAAGAGATGGAACATCTAGCTCAATGTACAGCAAGGAGGCCAGTGACATTGAATCAAAGAATATGATGGAATGTATCCCTCAGATTTTAACCAATAAAAAATATGAGGCCATTTCTCCAAAATCAACATTGTTTATGAATGGGAGCATACAATTCCCATCAACAAAGATCAGATCTTTTCACCAGTCTCTTTCCACAAAAAAGAGAGTAAATAACTCCTGCCTCTTCCTTATAAAGGGAGTTATGTCCTCTTTCTTATTGGTGGGAAAGTTGAATGTGACAGTTCTCATTGGTGGATATTTTGAGAGAGGAGGTGGTCTTAGAGGCCTCAACTCCTCCCTCATTAATTCATCTCAGGAGTTGTGTGACCTTGCTGGGACTTTGAAGACACCAGCATAGCCACTCACCTTACTTTAGATAAATTCAACCCAGCTGATCACCTCTAATATTTCAAATGGGTCAGGGTTCACCAAGACTGATCAGCCCTGCCCTTAATCCTTTTAAGATCTTAACAAAAAAGGAAGGTCCCAAACCAATTTTAATAGTCTGGAGGGTATTTACTTGGATGAAGCCTTGTGTTTTGCCAGCAGGCTATTTCAGTTTGAAATTGGGAAGCTTAAGGAGAAATTTCACAGTAATATTACAATTTAATATTATTTTTCCATAGGAGTAAGGGGTAGGTGTATGGTGTAAGAAATGTAACATGGTTATCTACCCCATGCACACTTCTCTAAATCTTTACTCAACTAGTTTACTACTTGCCTGACCTTAGATAAGTCATTTAATCTCTGAATCTCAGTTTCCACATCGGTGAAAGGAGGTGGGTTGAATTAGATTCTCCAGGGACCCACAAGTAGGTGGCTCAGTAGATAGAGAATCAAACTCACAATATATAATACTGGTTTACAACCAGTGTATAATCTTCAACTCTAATGTAATTTACGTCTTCTGTTCTCTTATTAGTATTGTCATTATCATTAGTAGGGAAACAAAGAAGAAAGCATGGATCTCTTTCCTTCCAAATGAAAATTTGGTGGATGGTAGGGGTCAAATAAGTTCATTTATAGTAATAGCATGAGAACTTGCTACCAATAGAAAAATTTGTTGATTTGGCTCAGCCCCCTTAAATAGAAACTTGGCTATAGATAGTCAAATGTGCAAAAGGGAAGAAAAAAATTTTTTCCTCACTCTTTTATTCCACTAAAAATTCAACAAATTGCTTCATTTAATTCATTCAATCAGCCATTCAACAAATATTTATCAAGCACTAACTGTCCTCCTCTTCTTAATAACCCATGAATTCTAGTCGAACTACAACCCCTTTTGCACCTTAATGTTATCTTGTCCTCTCCCACTTCCCTGCACACACAGAAACCACCATCCCTGGAAATTATTGCCCTTCATTATTTCTACTTAATGAAATCCTCCTTGCTCAATTTAGATACTACATCTGTCATGAAACCTTCCTTGATTCCTGCTCTTTATTTCCTGCCCAATTAGTCTCTTCCTTCTCAAATTTTTATATATTTTTCATAGTTTCTCTATTGCCCATATCACCTTCTACACATGTCATTTCATTTGAATATCCTTATTCCCTTAGTAGTTTGTAAGCACAATGGTTGTCATATTGTAAGAGCTTAATCAATGTTGATTGACTGAGGGAAGTACTTTGCTAATTTTTTTTTATATCCTTAGCATCTAGGTCAATATGCCACTCCTAAAAAATTCTTAAATGTTTATTGAATTGAGTTGAATTTCAAGGAACTAAGACAAATTGGCTGAGTGATGGGCATATTGAGTCAATGCAGTTCAGTAGAAATGGTTTATCCAAAATTTTTCACCTCCATTCCCTTCAATGTCCTATGGGCAGCACTTGCCAATTGAGAGAGGATACTTGTCAGTGTAAATGCATATTGTCATGCAGACTTGTCAACTGATACCAAAATAACATGTTTGGAGGAAAGCCCAATTTTAGTTCAGTCATAAACTCACAAATAGAAACTATAAAGTAGGACAGAAGACTAATTAACTTTATTTGTCTGGTATTTAATTGACCCATAACAGAGCCAACCCTTTTGCCCATGTGGTTGGATTTAAAGTATCTAACATCTGTCCTTGTGGTCTAGCTAACTTTCTACAGCTGAGCTAGGTATTTTCTTCTTCCTTTGGATTCTATTCTAAGCCAGATTCTATGACCAAAGTGAACTAGAGGAAAACATGCATATTTCAGTCAGAAAGTTCTGTGGTTAGGGGGGATTTTTGCTGGTGGTGGTGGTAGGATGATTGAAGTAGTAGTGATGGTGTTGCTATTGAATTGTTTCAATTGTATCTAACTCTCTGTGACCCCATTTAGGGTTTTCTTTCAAAAACACAGGAATGGTATGTCATTCCTCCTCCAGCTCATTTTATAGATGAGGAAGTGAGGCAAATAGGGTTAAGTGACCTACACAGGGTCACACAACAACTAGTAAGTATCTGAGGTCAGATTTGAACTAATGAAGTGAGTATTCTAATTTCAGGCTTGGCACTCTATCTACTATGCCACGCAGTTGCCCCTAAGCAGGGTTAGGTTTCACCAATAATAGCCTTGAAGCCACAAACACACTGATTCTGAAAATCTTTTTTCCCTGAATTCAAAAGCATTTTCTGAGCCATTCATACAGACTTCTTTCAAATACAACAAAAAGCTTTAACTGAAAACAGCTTAATGATTTTACATATGATTATTATACACTAAGATGTATACATATATGAATGTGTCCTTACAGGGCAGGGCATGGATAATCTACATCTCATTTTCCATTAGAATTATGTAAAGTAGAATTTATCCCCTATATATCCTAAAGAGGGGCTATTTATCCTGTGACTTCAACCCATTCAATAATTATTATTGGTATCAATATCTGGCAAACTCTCTGCTATTGATTCTTTACTGGTAAAGTGAATAGGAAAATCATAATTATTATTAAGAACATCTTAATTAAAATGTAATTTTTATCAGAATCATTATAGCATTTTGATAGTTACACAATCATCTACTTTTAGAAAAGAGTAAAGGTAGTTCTTGCCTATGTCTTTTGTAGAACAATATACTGGCAAGTCTTCAAAAGTAAAGAACTTTCCCAAGAGAAAAGATCTATTAATAAAATATGTTGATAGGAGACTCAGTGAGGATGTGTCTGTATGTATGTGTGTGCATATACCTGTATACTTTGATGGAGATTTGATATCTCTCTTCCCTTTGCTCATAGAGGTTACAACCACTCCAAACTTTCTCATTCTAAGTAATTGTTCACATCTCTTAATAAATCTTTCTTTGAGGATATTCCCCATGCATTGGAGGACTTTCAAAGACTCAATATTTCATGGATTCGATTGCAACCTTAAGGATGTGTATCTGTGGTGGAGTTAAATGGCATGAGTGAAGCCTCCAGTCAACCTCTCCCAATATTCCCCTCCAAACAACTTTAAAACAACACCTGAAATCAAAATTTTGAGCGACAAAGCCAACAAATAAATAGAGTGATTAGAGAAGTACACATCAAAACAACTCTGAGATATCAGCTCATACCTAATAGATTGTCTAAAATGATCAAAGTTCAAAATGACAAGTGTTGGAAAAAATGCACTGTTGGTGGAACTGTGAATTGCTCTAACTATTTTGGAGAGCAACCTGGAATTGTGATCAAAGAGTTACAAAACTGTGTATTCTTTTGACCCAGAAATACCTCTATCAGGTTTATTTCCTGAAATGACTAGGGACAAAGGGAAAGAACCTATATGTTATATATAAAAAATATTTATAGCAGCTATCTTTGTGGTAACAAAGTGGAAATTGAAGGGATGCCCATCATCAACTGGGAAATGGATAAACAAGTTGTAGCATATGGTTGTGATGGAATATGTCTTGATAAACAAGTTAATTTTGGAAAACAAGGAAAGACCTACATGAAATGATGAAGAATGAAATGAGCAGAATGGAGAGAACATTACATACAGCAACAATTTGAACAATGATTTATATAAGTCTACTTCCAGAGAAAGAACTGATGAATAAAATAAGACAGTTTTATATAGACATATATCTTTTTTATTAAATGATGCCTTCTCTAATGGTTATGGGAGGGAGGAAAGAGTGAACTAGGTATTTTAATGTAACAAGTAAATTAATTAATTAAAAATAAAAAGAAATGAAACCAAAACAAAAGTCAGGGTGAAACATTCATCCTGCCCCAGACAAATAAGAAGGTGGGAAGGAGATATGGTGGAGGTCGATGTGGAGACTATATGGAATTCTGGGCCTAGGTGGTGGCAACAGAAGCAGCAGAAACTTTGGGATCACTCAAGTCAGAGATGGTAAATGGACATGCAAATGGTCAGAAAGAGATTACAAGGGATCCCTATACTAGCAATGGAGGCAAGACTGGAAGGTGTTTGGAAACTCCATTACTTATATCACTTCTGTGTTATAGTTCAAAGATAGAGAGAAGCACTTTCAGTCACTAGGGATCATGGACCCTAAGGAGTATTATTGCTTACATTCTCAAGGGAGCAGAGGACCTAAGGAACATTAATGATTTTAATCTCAAGACATCAGGAGCACTTCCTGGGTAAGGACTAAAACATAGACTGGGAGAGTAATGATCACACCTCCCACCAGTTGACATTGTCTTTGAAATACTAAAAACTTTCAAATTCCCACAGCTAGCTCTGAAAACAGAAATGCAAAAATTCTTGAAGCTTAAGGCAGTGTCTTCTCCTTCCCTATAAAGGGCTCAATAAGGTTAAACTATTAATATTTCTGTATGGGAAGACAATACATATAGGACAGTTAAAAGTTATTCTGCCTAGATAGTGCAAAAGTGAGTTAATTACATCAGAATGATGTCAAAATAATAGATGGGTAAGAAAGAGGGATTCCCTGAGAGAAGGCAGAAAGGAGATGATAAATGGGAAAAATTATTCCACATAAAAGTGGCACACTAGGAAGAGCTTTTACAGTGGAGGGGGAAATGGGGGAGAAGGGGAGAATACTGAGCAATGCTAGAACCTCACCCTATCTAAATTAGTTCCAAGAGGAACAATATACAGTACACACTCAATAAGTATGGAAATCTACCTTAGTCAATAGGAAGTAAGAAGGGAAGGGAATTAGAGAAAGAAGTTGGTGATAAAAAGGAAAGCAGATAAAGAAAACCATTGGTCAGAAACAAAACAGACTTTAAAGGAGGGACAGGCTTAAAGGAGTGAGACAAAAGGATAAACAGAAGAAAATAAGATAGAGGGAAGTTTACAATTAGCAATCATACCTCTGAATGTGAATGAAATGAACCCACCCATAACAGAATGGATTAGAAACCAGAAGCCAACAATATGTTGTTCACAGGAAACTCATTTGAAACAGAAAGACACACAGAGAGTTAAAATAAAAGGTTGGAGCAGAATCCAATATGCTTCAGTTGAACTAAAAAAAGTCAGGAGTAGCAATCAAGATCTCAGACAAAGCAAAAGCAAAAATAGACCCAATTAAAAGATAAGCAGGGAAACTACATCTTGCTTGCCAAAAAGCAACATAGACAATAAACTAATATCAATACTAAATATATATATATGGACCAAATGGAATGGCATTCAAATTCTTGATAGAAAAATTAAATAAATTACATGAGGAAATAGTAAAACTATATCATATGACCAAATTAGACTTAAAGAGCATTATGGTATGTAAAATGGATAATTCTGATTACATTAAATTAAAAAGGGTTTGCAGAAACAAAACCAATGCAGAAAAGATTAGAAATTGGAAAATGGGGAAAGTTTTTAGAGCAATTTTCTCTGGTAAAGGCCTCATTTTCTTAAATATATCAAGAACTGAGTCAAATTTATAAATACAGATGTTCCAAATTGATAAATGATCCACGTGATAGGAATAGACAGTTTTCAGAAGAAAAAAAGTCAAAGTTATCTATATCATATGAAAAATGCTCTTAATCAATGCTGATTATGAAAATATAAATGAACATCTCTGAAGTACTACTTCATACTACCAGATTGGATAACATGAGAGAAAAGGAAATTGACAAATGTTGAAGAGAAAATGTAGAAATTTTGGAACATTAATGCACTGTTAGTAGAGTTGTGAACTGATCCAACCACTCTGGAGAGCATTTGGGAGCTTGCTAAAAAAGTTATAAAACTTTGCATACACTTTGGTCCAACAATACCAGTACTACATCTATATTTGAAAGAGATATAATTGGAAAATATGTAAAATGATTTTTAAAAGGTCTATATTATTAGGGAACTTCAAATTTGCCCTTTCTGAACTGGAAAAATTTAACCACAAAATAAATAAGAAATATGTTAAGGAGATAGGATGGCAAAGAAGAGAAATTGAAGGAATGCCAATCAATTGGAGATTATGATAGAATACTATTGTGGTATCAGAAATTATGAACAAAAAGGTTTCAAAAAACCTGACAGCTGATTCAAAATGAAGTAGAATCAGAACATTGTACAAAATAATATATTGTAACATTCTTCATGGAGGTCATTGTTGGAAATGTGCTACAACCATCCTAGATCCATCATGTATCTCTCTGCTGTCTTTTGTAGATTTGCAACTTCATTTTTTTGCAACTTCAATTTGCAACTTCAGTTCTTTGGAGAATGTGGTGTTTTTAATAATTTGTAACTACATAGATTCACAATTCACAAGAAGAGAGTATATGTGTATGTACATAGATATGAGCACATTTAGTTTTGTCAAAGAGAAGTCTGAGATCTTTATAAGCACTATGTAACTTCCTATCTGCTTCCAATTCAACTCTGAGCCCACTTCACTATTGATGTGTCACCTGTACCATACAGAGAAGCCAATAGACTAATTCAATAGACTGGCCTGCCAATTGTGTGACTTAATTTGATAAACAGGCATTTTCCAGCAACTTGACTTTTGTTGAGTTGATTTTTAAGCTATTCTGTCTTGAAGAACCATGAATCTCACTGAGGGTCTGTTAATGTTTGGGGTTTGATGCTATCAACATAATATTAGTCAGTGAAGAATGTGGATTTACAATGTGGAGAAGCTTAACATCCTTATATAGATAATTCCTTTTTCATTTGTTCTTGCAGAAAATATACTCTATCACAATGGAAAATATTTTTAGAGATTGACTTCTTGTCAAAGAATAATTGAATCAAATTCTATCTGTGGTCACATTTATGAAAGTTTCCTGTAAGATATGCATGAGATGCTTTGTTGAAGGTCACATTTTCTCAATGGAGTCAAAATATTTTTACACTAACAAATAAAGAACAGATAGAATCTTGTGTTCTTTGTAATTTTAGTTTAAATAAGTTGCTTAAAAGATGTCATCTGCCATAGGAAGTCATTTGCAAAAGCTTGCATGTTCCCTTTTCATATTTTCAATAAGGATATCCTTAATATAGATATAGATGATTCACATTAAGTTTGAAAAAATATGAGAAAGTATTTATATGGGTTAGTAGGTATTGATATGTTCTTAATAACTTTGGGGGGCTATTAATTTTATTCATAACTTTAAAACTCTTTTGATAACTTTCCCTCCCCTAAAGATCTTGTAAGATGAACCCTTAATGCTTTCAAAATTGTGTTACCTTCAGCACAGATTTCCTTTGTGTCTGATCTAGCTACACTTTTCAGTTTCATATTCTTAATTGCCATTTTAACAGCCTCATATAACACATTAAGAGACTGAGGTGTTAATGTCCAAATGTGGTATTTACACTGTGACTGAGGATACATAAAGATTATTATAGAAATGCTGAAAATGTTCCATTTCCCTGCTAGTTTCATTTATAGATGGTTTAGCTGGTCTACACATTATTTATTTTCAGCCTATGACATAGAGGCCTCCAAAGACTAGGTCAAGGAAAATAGATTCAATCCTCAGAGACTGATTTCAAGAGGATCAGTTTTTCTGTTGAGATAATTGTCCTTACATTGGAATTTTACTCTGAGGAAATGACCAAAACAAAGCTTAGGTATGACAACTCTAAGGCTTTCTCAAAATGTGACTAACAGTATCCTCTCCTCCCATAATGGCACTCTGGATTTCACTATCATGCCTCCTGAGTACTCTCTCTCACGGGTTTTTAGCTCCCTTTAAAATCTTGCCTCTTCTAATAGAATGTTTCTTCCTGAGAGCAGGGGTTCTTTTTTCATTTCATTTTTGGTATTTTTAGATCCCTGAATACCATACAAATATGGTATTCAATTTATAAAGGTTCATTGACTTTATTTAATTCATTTCTGGTTATGAGGTAGTCTTTATTTTATTCAATAGAAAGAATGTGCAATAAGCAAAGGACTCACAGGAACAGATAAGAAAAATAAAGTACTCAAATATTTCATCACATCTCCCTGGAAAGTGTGACAAGGGAATCACTTTAAAAGACTGATATATATTAATTTAAGGTCGCCAAGGAATCAGCAATGTAATTCCTAAATGAAAACTTAAGTCAGCCGTCAATCTTTTATGGAGTTTAATTACAATAAGAGGAAGTAATTAGAGATAGAGAGAGAGAAAAGGGAGAGAAGGAAATAGGGCTTAAATACCCCTTCTGTTTAGGCTGGGCCAAAAGGCCCAAGCCCTTAGATAGCTGGGGCAAAGAAAAGAGATCAGTCCCTATTACTCACGTGACCAAAATGGAGAAACAGTCTCAGAGGCCCCCACCTTCAGCTTCCTTCAGCGCAAGCTTCTCAGAGCCCACACGAACCACACCGACCAACTACTCAACCACCCCCCTGGAGTCTTCAGACCCCCTATCTTTAAGGAAACCCTCCAAGTTGCCTCCCCTCAGTCCTCACATCTACCAATCACTGTTCATCAATTTCCCTGTGCCAATGGAGGCTCTAGCTTAACCCAGGACCGCCCAGAGGTTTCTGGCTTTTGCACATGTCTGTTGAAGGTCATATTTTCAAATGATTAAATCTTTGCTCCTTTGCTACAGCCCTTTCTAAATCCTGTTAACCTGAGTAGGGTAGAGATTGGAATAATTAAATTTTGATCTATGCTGCAGCCCTTACTCAATCCTGTTAGGACTGAATAGGTTTGAGATTGATTCCAAGTATCTCCATTGTATCAATTCTAAAATCAATCATGACTCAAAGAAATTCCTGTTCTATGCTTAAGCATAGGTCAAAGTCCTTTCCATTGTTCAGCAAAAGGTTTTTGTCCTAAAGTAATCTTAATAAGGGAAGAGAAGGAACCTCCCATGCCAATGGGGTTCCCATTCCAATAGACTATCAGTAAGAAATTTTCCAAGTATGAAATATCCCAATGGTGAAATTTCCAACATTTATAAGTCTAAGGAATTTTGAGGTTTACAAAAGGAACTAAACTTGGAGCTACTAGCAAGGCAAGCACTTATGCTGGTGAGGCTTTCCTTCTCCTAAAACCTTATGCAATCTTTTCAAGATCAACAATACCACATGAATGGCTTAGACTTCTCTGGAAAGTTAAAATACTCCAGATTTGCTAAAAAATGACTCTGCTTTGTATCAAACTTATATTGTCTAAATTATTCACTGGCTTTCCTCTTCAAATACAACACACTATAGGAAAGATATGGACTATCTTTTCTTTCTCTAAGGTGTTTCACATCAGAAATATTTGGGGGTCTACAAACCTGTTTACATGGAGATAGTAATAATTACATTTTGATATAATTGGTTTCCTTTGTAATTAATCAATTTAAAAATATTCTTCTAAGATGGGGTCCAGAGTTTTCACAAGAGCATCAAAAGCATCCATTACACACACACACACACACACACACACACACCTCTGCAAGGCTAGAAAATACAGTGCCTGAATGACTGGATAAGCAAATGAATGAATAAAACAAAATTATTAAACAATGAACTATGTTTCAAGCACTTTACTAATTGCTAGTGATACAAATATCAAAGTATAAATAGCCTATGCCCTTAGGAAACTTAGGTACACTATCCCTGTAACTTTCTAAACCAAACATTTATTCCATGGTACCATAAGCTTCCTAAGAGTATAGGCTATTTAGGGTTGATTTAAAAAAAAGTTGATTCTCATCTATATTGGGAGTTTTGTTCAACAAAGTCACCATGAGCACTGAATTAGTGACTACTGAGTCATCACTCCCAGGGATTTATAAGATAGGTTCCTGTGGGCTTCTGGTCACTATATTTTCAACAACAAATGAATATAGAAGCTTGTTTTATATATGTTTCTGCTTAGAGACACTTTATTTAATACATATATATATTTTACAAATAATTATATGTAGCATTTCTTTATGAAGATATTTCAATTATAACATTTTAAAAAATTTAAATACTATTCTATGATTTTACTATTTTAACTCATTTAAATATTCATACACACCTACCGTATACATAAGCAGTCATGGAATCAATTCCAGAACATTTTGGACATTATTCATGCTTTTTGGTTCCATTTGATTGACATAGTGTTCAGGTTTTTCCCTTTAGAGTTCACGGATTTAGGGGTCTACATACCATTAGGGATTTGCACTAAAAGTTGTCCTTAGCATTGGCACACCATAGCAACATTGTAAGATTTTTTAATGATTGAAGGCAAAGGCTCTGGAGGCCATTTGCATTGCATGAGTTCATTTGCCAAAGTCCTTTGAAATAAGTCAGTCTCATCATCATTAAAAACCTACTCTTCAAAATAACCCTTTTCCTGTAACACTTAGCAGATATTTTTAAACTTCTACCTCAGCCTCCTGACCTGCAGAACCTGCCTTGACTGCAAGTTTAACATTTTTTCACGCTGTATCATCTTCTGAAATGAGCAAGCCAGTCAGCACTATCCAAGAAGGGTTTTAATAATTTCTTAACCCAGAGTAATGTCAACATAATTTTTTTTTGGCTTTTAGCCTCACAACAATGCTGTCTACTACACTTTATTTTATCAGTCATCATGAATCCACAAATGTGGTCACTTTTTTCTTTTAATAGCTTCATCACATTAGTGATAGGCAGATGAATATGAAGGCTAAAATGTAAGCATCATGGTATAAATATGGCATAAATTATATATTTATATGTTATATATTCATTTTAAATTATGTTTACCGATTTCAATATTTAATTGCATAATTAAATATTAAATTATATATTAAGGTGCTGTCCTTCCCACACATGGGTAGTTTTTCTGATAGAAAGCAGAAGAAATAGAGATAGTTTGGGAGAAGCACAGGAAAAGTAGCTCCTCTGAAAAAAGACACTTAGGCTAAGGATGGATAGTCTTGTTTCTCAATATCTGAAATAAAGACTTTTGTTAAGTAGATTTTCGAAACAGTATTTTTCAGTCTCGTTGTTTGCTGTTGATAAGGGCCAGTTTATACTCAAAAGTAACTGCTTTTGGCTTACACAGAGTGAACTAACTTGGAGAGATAGATGTAAAACAAAACTCTCTTTAATAGATTTGAAAAGGTTTAAAGGATAGGTAAAAGGTTTAGCAGGAAAGATCCCTAATTCTAAGGGGTTACTAACTCAAACTACACCCAACTCAAGGCTTCTCATGAAAACTGCTTTTGTCTAGGAATTCTCAGGCCTGCTCTGTCTCCTTATCTCTATCTAAACCCAATTTCTACCTATATAAACCTATTTCTAATGTTCTTATACAAATACACACACACACACACACACACACACACACACACACACACACATATAAATAATCTTAAAGTTCTGTCTCCAAGTGTCTTTATAATTCACCACTCCAATGCTGGCCTAATCAAGTTTGGGCCTAGTCAGCCAGAAATGGCTTCTCGGCCTAGGTAGGCCCAAAAGTCTTGTTTTCACTATGCAGGCTTACAGAGTTAAAAGAAAAGGGTCTTCTTTCTTCTTTCTGTTAGTTTCTTCTGAAGTCACTGCTAAGCTGTTACTTTTTCTCTCTCCAAACTGTCAATCTGGTATAACCAAGGTTTCCAAGGAAAATCCCAGAACCAGCCTCCAGAGCCAAGGTCAGCTTCCAGAGATTCTGACAGTTGGAAAAAACCAGCCCTAATCTGTTCCTCAGAATTCCAGCAGGAACTGTAGCTCCAAATTCCAAACTAGGCCTTAGACCCTGAGACACTATTCCTTAGGCACAAATCTCTAAAAGATTTATTATTATTATTAATTATATTATATTTTTATTATATTATATTTTATATTATTTATATTTTATTTTATTTGATATATATTTTTATTATATTTTATTTTTATTATATATTATTATATATATTATTAGGTATTATAATTAAACTCAAATTTATAATATTCCCAATACTTTGAAGATAATAGTTGGGAAACCTTGGTTTATAGAATTGTTTGACTTCTAGGATGGGAAAAATTTATATTGCCTCATTACTGTGAGAGTAACAGGAATTTAGATTTTGATTTATCACAGGAGATACAATTGAGCCATTTCAGTGAAGAAATCCTGTTTTGAACCAGTAGGCTAGCATATCTAACCTGAGAGTTCATAAGAGACTGTAGAGTTCAGCTATCATATAAGGACAGATTTCTGGTTGTGTCTAAGAAGCTTATACTACTACCTGCTGCTTTGGAAGAGTATTCTAGAGGAAGAAGGCCTTGTATTCATTGCTTAGAAGAGCTAACTGGAAGGCCTTTGCTGTCACTTTTCCCTGCACTGTCATCTACTCTCTAGGAGGCAGAATCCTCTTACAGTCTAGCCAAAAGATCTGTCCTGGAGAAGCTCTGTGAATTCCAGGCTTAGAGTTTCTGCTCTTGCTGAAAGGGCATAATTCTACCTCAGCAACCTAGAAGCAAAGCTAATAACAGATATTGTATACATTGCTGATGGAACATGTTCCTGGTTTGTAGGTAAAATGTCATATAATTATTATTCATGTCTTGCTTTCTCTTTAGTAAATGTTTCTCATTGAAAGTTAATAGAATTCATCTTCAGTGATTTTTACAGCATATTTCAAGTTGCTTTCCAGAAGGGCTGAACCAATTTATAGTTCCAACAAGGAATTAGTATGCCCCCAAAATTGCTCTTTAAAAATCAACAAATAATAATAATAAAAGAATCCTATATTCTTTATAATCCTCACTTATGTGACTATGAAGATCTGGTAGATGGCAAAAAAAAATCTTTTATGAAAGTCTTATTTTCTTCCCATGTTTTCATTAAGCATATTTTCAATGTATACATAGAAAAAATTACAAAGACTTTATATAGAAGAAAATATGCACATATAACATATGGGTCAATAACTGCTGATGCCTTCTTATTTGTCTTTAAAAAAAAATACCATCTGTCTTTTCTATTCTTTGGGAATCTTTCCCTCAATGAGTTATTTTGAAAATAGATTTTGAAGTTCCTTTAAAATTATATTGCATTTAGTACAGATTTGTTCTGTACATATATTATAAATTACAACAACCACCAAAATTTTTGAGGTATCATTCAAAAACAAATTATGAAATCAACATGTATAAAGTATTCACTCTGTATAGAGATCTCTTACAAAAATTCATGTGTATGTAATAATTTAACAATAACAAAGCACTTTACCCATAATTGGCATTATAATTATATCAACTTTATGAAGGAGAAAACCAAAGTTTAGAGCAATAAATTTTTTTCCCATCAACACTTCCATATGGTCAAAGCTGGTTTGAAACCAAGCTTTCCATGTTGATTACTCTTTCATTTCATCTTGCTGCCGATGAAATTTGCCATACTGTTATTTCATATTATCTGCCATTTTTACTTCTGGTTATAGTAGAACATTCATCTAAATGGTCAAGCCCAAGGCTCTAGTCCCACAACTAGAAAAATCAAAAGATTTACAATTCATTAATTGGTTGATTTGTTATTAGCTGCTGGTTTTTAGTGATGGTGTTGTACATCTATTTTCCATTTTCCCCTAAGTTATGTGGATACTTGCATCAGTTGATCACTCACTTTGAAATGTAGCTTTTTTTTTTGTCAAGCTTTGACATTTTATATTAGTTTTTAATACAGACCCTACATGGTTATTGGCATCCTGGGATTAAAATTTGTTTGTTGAATGAATGCTAATCATTTGCTTCAATAAAGAGTCTGCTTTCATTAAAACCACAAGTGTCCAAGAATAAATAACCCTTAAATTTTCTGGCTTTTCCACATAGCTTGCATGCTATATAGCAAGGACCTAGATTAAATTCTGTTATGAATCTGTAGTCATATCTGATACCATGTTGTTCATAATGATTTTTTCCTCCTAAAATATACCCAAAAGCAAAATGCTAAATAAATTTTTAGCAATGAAAAACTGAAAGGTTTCCCAGCAGTGTGAGGACATTTAAGAATAGGAGAGCAGTATATGGACCTCTAAATATTTTTAAATATTTTAAGTTGCTCCTAAAAGGACAACATTACTTGATACTTCATTTTCTCAAGTACAAACAAAAGTCAACAAAATTCTTCATAGGATATGGGAAAAATCTCTTGCCATGTAAGCAAAGGTAAAAGATTCAAAGAAGTGTTAAGGGAAATATAATTAAAGCTATTTAAGAAATAGCTCTCTACCTCTGGAGCACCCCCTGCAAACCATCAGAAATTGATTCAAAATTCAAAAAATTAAATAACCAACCAATATAAAAGGCATAGAGTATTCAAATAACTCTATGTGGAAATATTTGTCATTGTTTATCTACCAACATGTTTTTTCCCCAAAATCATTTCACTTGTGCACATTCTAGAGTCTAGAATATTCTCAATTGGTTTGAGTCTTCTTTGGTAATATCACCTGCTCTGAATTGTTCAC
Organism: Monodelphis domestica; assembly: GCF_027887165.1. Classification (NCBI taxonomy): domain Eukaryota; kingdom Metazoa; phylum Chordata; class Mammalia; order Didelphimorphia; family Didelphidae; genus Monodelphis; species Monodelphis domestica. The sequence goes on along the minus strand of NC_077228.1, from coordinate 144,573,709 downwards.
ATAGTAGGTAATCATTGAATGCTTTTGCATTAAGTGACTTCTATTTAATTTCTAGGGACAGCTAGGTGGTTCAGTGGACAGAGTGACAGAGTTGGGGTCAGGAAGACTGATTTTTCTGACTTCAAATCTGTTCTCAGACACTTACTCGCTGTGTGACCCTGAGCAAATCACTTAAGCCTGTTCAACTTTAATTTCCTCATCTGTAAAATCAGCTAGAGAAAGAATGACAAACCATTCCAATATCTTTGCCAGCAAAACTCCAAATGTGTTCACGAAGAATCAGACATGACTCAAAAAGACAGAACAACAAAAATATTTAATCATTAAATTAGAATAGGAAAGGCATTCCTCAAATCCATAATATTATAGGCTATTACATGAATTATATACAAGGATTATATACTAAACATTAATTTTAGGACCTTTTTTTGTGGTAGAATTTATGACAAGTCTGGAAAGAGACCCAGAACAAAATTATTTTTTCCCATTTTGTCTTTTGTCTATTTATGTGATTCCACCTTATTAAAATCAAATTGATTTGTATATGTTCTTATTCTTTTATATGCTTATTAGACTGTTTCTTTTGATTTGTGGTAAAGATGGTAATCATTTTTTTCTTGAAGACTATTTCTCTATTTTTTAGGAGCATTTAGAGTTATAACAATACATCTCACTATTATTGTCATATAATAGTGAACTTCTAACTGTTAGTTCTGTGATCCTTGACACAGTGTGACCTAGAATACTAGTGAGGTACTCAGCAGGTATTGTCAAGGATATAATTCTAGCTTTGTGATACAGTTATCCTTACCCAGCCTTTAATGCATTTAGGTTGGTCTTGGGTTTCTAGCAATTTGCAATTCAATCTAATGGACAAGATTTTATCAAGAATAGATATAATATATGTGAACATAAACAGAAATGCCCAAATAAAGTCACCTATGGACACTAGAATTTCTTTGCTCTGATGACAAGAGGTCTTTCCTGGCTCTTTTTCTCTCTCCTGCAAAAATAATATAGAGTTACATGACAAAGGTCATTTTATAGATATCAAGCCAGAGGGTCAGAAGTTCCCTCATTATGAAAAGAGTGAGAAAACTGAAGAGTAAAGAAGGGAGGAAAAAACCAAGAAGAAAACAAGGAGGGAGGGGGGAAAGAGGGGAAAAAAGGAGAGGGGGAAAGAGAGAGAGAGAGAGAGAGAGAGAGAGAGAGAGAGAGAGAGAGAGAGAGAGAGAGAGAGAGAGAGAGAGAGAGATGCTTTCCTGATTTGATATTTCAACTATTTTTGCCTCCATGACTATGGAAACAATCACTTTATTTGTTTAAAATATAAAATTTTATTGATGAAGTTTGGTTTTGAATTATGAACATTTATAGATTAATCCTACATTGTGAGAATTCTCTTGTAACAAAGTAAAACAGTTAAGTAACTCTAATAATACAGTGATGCTATCTGAAAATCCATGTGACAGTTCATATCCACAGTATCTCATCCACCCTTCTATTTTTTTAAAATGAGCAGAAAACGATTTTCTTTACTTCCTACCCTACTCTATTGGAAAAAAAGAGAAACAAATTTCTTGCAACAAGTATGTATAGTCAAGAAAAACAGCCTCTCTTGATGGTTATATACATATATATGTGTGTATTTCATTATGCATCTTGAATTTTATTTCCTCAAGAAATTTATGATTAAGCCAATAAGATTCAAATATATGCTTCTCTGTTTGATATATAAAGTACTTTACCACCTGACTTCTTTCCATCTTTCTAACCTTCTTAAATATTAACCCCCTCCATACACTAAGGTTCAGTTATACTGGCCTACTTATTGTTCCTCCCATAAAAACCCTTTTCAGTGCCTGCCCTCCCATGTCAGCAATATTACCCCTCCCAACCTCCACCTTTTAGGATCCTTAGTTTCCATTAAGATTTAGTTTAAGTACTATCTTCTACAGGGTGCTTCCCCCAGGCCCCCCAGCTCTTAGTCTTTCCCTTCTGAAACTACCTTCCATCAACTCAATAGATATATAGTACATGCTAATGTATGTTTACGTTGTCTCCCCTATTATAATGTAAGAGCTTTAAAGGCAAGGAATTGTGTGTGTGTCCCCAAGACTTAGCACAATGCTTGGCATATAGTAAATTTTCTTTGATTAATTCATTGATCAGTTATTTCACTTTGAAATGAAAGTGAGGCCAAACAACCCTATAAAAAGATTCTCAGTACTTTTCTCCTTTCTCTTTATCAAATGTGATAGGGAATGGATTTAAAGAAATATGACTAACAAATTATATATGCACATATATGATATATATTAAACATAAATAATAGAAATATAATTAACAAATATACAAATATATAACTATACATTTTTTCTCTACAAAGTACAGAGAGGAAAGGGGAATAGATAATAAAGCAGTGAAAAATAAAGATTTTTAAATTCTTAGTTTCACCTTGAAATTTGGGTTTATTTTTTTTTATTTCAGAGGCCTCATTTTCTATAATTGTAAATCTACTGTTCTGTCATCAGATTTGACAATAATACTTCCTTAAATAACATAAATGTCTTGAAGAATACAATTAGCTTATGTATCCTATCAGGATGATATTAGAAATTAAGTTTCGTTATATTAAATTAGAGATAAGAAGTAGAGGAGCTGGCTTGAGAAAGAATTAGAGTTTGAAACCAATCTAAGACAGAGTATCAGTTTCAAATGTTGACAGTCTAATGATTTTTCTGTGGCAGTTATTCTCTGGGTGTGGCTGTTACACTGAGGGAGTTGGCAGTTACTCTATGGGAGGTAGTTAGCAGTTACTCTCTCTTGGAGCGCTGGGAGCAGGTAACATCTTTTTTCTCTCTCCTCATTGTCTGAGGTAAAAGGAAAGAAGAAAAAAACCTGAAGGAGCTAAGTGATTTTCCTTTTTCAACTTGGGAAATACTAATGATTGTCTATTGCTGTTTCATAAAGTGTTTTATATCTGAGAAGACCAAAGAAAGATCTGCTCTTTGGTTTGGACTCTGAGTTTGTTAAGGCTCAGAGTCCTAACTTGGTTATTGCTGAGGCTTAGCCAGATAGCCTTTGTTATTTTTATAACTTGGAGACAAACTTAAGAATTATATACTTCGTATAAGGATAACAGTGTTTAGTTTATTGTAGAATAGTGAAAATCTGGGTTAATTAGATCAGGAAGGATCAGTGTAGAGTGTGGAAACAGGATAAATGGTTCCTTGTAGAACCAGGGGGTTTTATTTGGATGGAATCAGAATCCTTTAGAGTTAGAAATCCCTTTTTTTGTTCCTTATATCCTCATTTTTATATAACAAGTCTCCTTAGCATCCTTGCACCTGGCACTGAAGAGAAATTCACCTATGAGCTTCACTTCACTGATGTAAACTGAAGATACTTTGTAAGCATAGCAAGCAGAGTATCTAATCAGTTTATAAATCAATAATTAGTTCATTGCTTATTATTTTTACAATCCCTTTGATAAAGAAATTAGTGATCACACAGATGGATGAATAAATCATACTAGAGTACTTTAAAATCCTCACAAGTTCCGTTAAATAAATGTGTGTCAAGTGGTTTAGCAAGGAGAAATACTCTGTGTTTGGACTCCTGCATTTTAGACCTAAACTTCCTACAAAAATAATACTTTGTATTTCAGGAAATTCCTATGAAGCTGCCCTGTTCCCAATCATTGTCTCTGTCTGCTTTTATAAATGAGAAAGGCATGGTTTAGTCAGTGAAAGAGAAAAGGGAACAAAAATTTATTAAATGTCTCCAATGTGCCAGGAATTCTGCTAAGCTCAGTGAAAATTATTCAGAACAATTATATAAGAACCTATAAAGAGGCTCCTGCTCCCGCCACCAGAAGCAGCAGCTTCAGCAGCCGCCGCCGCCGTCTCCCGCCTAACGCCAGCCATGCCCAACATCGTGCTGTTCAGCGGCAGCTCGCACCAGGACCTGTCCCAGAAAGTGGCGGACAGATTGGGACTAGAACTGGGCAAGGTAGTCACTAAGAAATTCAGCAATCAGGAGACCAGTGTAGAAATCGGTGAAAGTGTGAGAGGGGAAGATGTCTACATTATCCAAAGTGGCTGTGGGGAAATTAATAACTTGATGGAACTTCTCATTATGATCAATGCTTGCAAAATTGCATCATCATCCAGGGTGACTGCAGTGATCCCATGTTTTCCATATGCCCGACAAGATAAAAAAGACAAGAGTCGTGCTCCAATTTCTGCAAAACTTGTGGCTAATATGCTTTCCGTGGCTGGGGCTGATCATATCATTACAATGGATCTCCATGCTTCTCAGATACAGGGATTTTTTTGATATTCCAGTGGATAATTTGTATGCAGAACCTGCAGTCTTACAGTGGATTCGAGAAAATATTGCAGAATGGAGGAATTGTATCATTGTGTCTCCAGATGCTGGTAGAGCTAAAAGAGTGACATCAATTGCTGACAGACTGAATGTGGAGTTTGCTTTGATTCATAAAGAAAGAAAGAAGGCAAATGAAGTAGACAGGATGGTTTTGGTTGGTGACGTGAAGGATCGTGTAGCCATCCTTGTGGATGACATGGCTGATACATGTGGCACAATATGCCATGCTGCAGACAAGTTACTGTCTGCTGGAGCCACCAAAGTTTATGCAATTCTGACTCATGGAATCTTCTCTGGGCCAGCTATTTCTAGGATTAATAATGCGGCATTTGAGGCTGTGGTGGTCACAAATACAATTCCACAAGAAGACAAAATGAAGCACTGCTCTAAAATCCAGGTTATTGACATTTCAATGATACTGGCTGAAGCAATACGGAGAACACACAATGGTGAATCTGTATCTTATCTGTTCAGTCATGTTCCACTATAACTCCAGATCATTGCTTTCCTGTAGGCTGTGTACAGCTACAGTATGTTTTTCTTTAATGGGACTCAACAGTATAATAATTAATGTTATTATAGCTTCAATTGTGTGTGCTTTGAGGTCTTCTTTTTTCCTCTCCTGAACCTGTTTGTTGTTGCCTTTCCAACATTCTGCTTAATTCCCCCTCCCCACCTTTTCCCCCATTTTTTAAAAAATAAATTGGCTTCTATGGGAAATGTCTGCATTTTGATTTGGGCTGGCAGATAACTTTCCTGTACTCTCTTACATTACTTTGGAGCTACAATCGTAAGAGTATCATTACATTTCAGAAGTTTTTTTATATATATATATATATATCTGGGCTTGTCAAAGGTAGCCCTGTATTAACACATTTCCTGTAATACTTTTATTTAATAAAAATGTCCATGGGCATCTGGGTAAAACCCCTGTTATATAGAATCAGACCTTTTATTTAGAATAAACATGATTTTAGAGAATTGTAGGATACCTTGAATGTTGATTTTTTTTTTTTTAGCTGGGAGTTCAAAATGTCTTGGACTTGACCTAGTTTAACAAAGTTTTGATTAGCTTAATGATGGTCATTGACCAATTTGCTTATGAAAATTTGTAGACAAATCAGTTAAGGACAGTGTGTAGTATAAATGAATGTAGTTTTATGTATCACATCTAAGTTGGTTGTCATATTGCTGTAAATTTATGCTTGAGCTTCTGAAAAATATTTCCACACTGGGAAATTCCAGAATCTTTAACACATTGGAATTATTTAGAAATATCTAGATACAATCTGTGTCAGACTCTAATCTCTGAATTAACTGGTCTGACATTCTGACTGTAGTAGTGCATTGAAATTGAAGTGGGAAGTTGCACAGTAAATCCCAACTCTTCAAAAATGCACACTCCATTCTGTCTTGTAGTATTCCTTTATCTAGCAGTTAGCTGCAACTTCTGCTTTTCAACTTTTTGCAGCTAAGAAAAATTGACATTTTAATGATTGGACTCCTAATCATTGGACTTTCAATTCGTTAAGATACATAGGAGTGTATGCTCTCACACTCTACTGAGGATTTTTAGGGTTTAAATCCACTGTCTATTCAGTCTTTTTTAATTTTTCTCTTTGACATGAATAAAGAAGTTTGGAATCATCAGGACTTTTAAATGTATGTTTATATAATGCCCTTTTCCCTTTTTTTGTGGTTAGTATATCTGTGTTATTAGTAGTCTAAAATTGTTAAAAGTCTCTAGCACTTGCTTCATTGAATCATCCTAGAGTTAAAACATTTACCTGGAAGGCAGTAATAAAGGAAATCTGGGGAAAAAGTATTGGTAGATAAATATTAAATGTTTGATTAAAACAATACCTGATTATTCCCAAGAGTGTCAATGAAGAAATCACTGAACTAATATTTTTTACATGAAAAATGACTGTTTAAACTTTTTTTTACTAACTCAGAAGTTAAAGGAAAACTTGATGTTAAGACAGCACCACCCTATCTTGCAAAAACAAAACAACCTGGTCCTATTTCTTAATGCACTTTGGCTAGATAGTGAATCTGTATAATTCAGACCAAAAAAAAGAGAGAAGAAACCACATGGTTATGCAGACCAACTTTAAATTGTTAGGGGAATACCATTTTCCAGTCTTTTAGTTAAAAATAACCAACTTTGTTATCTTTTTTTTTCTTTTAATAGCATTATTTAGGATTCTAGCACTTTCAGGTTAACGGGTCTAAAAAGGATGTATCCAATCTTGTTTTGACTTCAAGTTTACTGCATTTTTCTATGCAGTAACATACCTTCCAAAAGAGAATTCTAAAGTAATCTGGTAATTATGCAAAAAGTTTAAATGTGCACATTGTATGAGCAGATGGCTACATATATAGCAAGTTCATCTAATATGATTAAAAGAAGGGACCTAATACACTTCTTTGGCTACTTATATAAGGTATCTCAAAAGACTTTGTACAGTTATTTGTGTTAGTGTTATTGGAATGCAGTGGGAATAGTGTAGCTACTCTTCAGAATACTTGAAGCCCATTGAAATGAAAATATCCGGAACTGATTTTATCCTCTAGCACAAAACAGGGTGAAATCTACATAGCCTGCTCTTATGAGAAATCATTGTTTTGTCATTTATTTAATATTACTTTAGTTTTTGTCTATTTTAGAAATAATTTTATGATGTTAAATATGGCTGTTTACATATATACAGTAGAATACAGAACCTTGTGGAAGGTCGAATAGTCTGTGCCTCAAGAGGAGAAAATACTGGTTTTTTGTTTCTTGTGGGTCTGTCTAGATTGGCCATAGAAAATTAAACTAGCCAAATCTTTCATTTATATCCAGTTCTGCTACATGCATGTAGAATCAGTCTCATTCCAAATAATATGACTTAGGGAACCATGATCATACCAAAGTTGCTCACCCCAAAAATGTCATTAATCAGTAAGTATTTATACCATATTTTTCCTTTATTAGCTATTGTTAATGTCCAGGAATTATATTGTTTGTGGTGCTTGTGTTGATCATTTTCACTGTAAAATTCACTGTTACAAAATGAATTTCCTGTTATTTCCGCTAATATTGTGCTAAAGTATTTTCAATAAAATTGTGTTGCAAATTGCTCCTTTTTATTAAAAAAAAAAAAAAGAACCTATAAAGATATCACAGATGTAGGGGCTTTCTGTGATGTCAATACCAAGTATTGGAATTTGCCACCAAACTATTCCATTCCCATTCATTATAGGGATGCTGTCATGGCACCTTTATGTTATATTGAATTATAAGTTTCTTGATGGTAGGGACCATGTTCTTATTTCTCTTTTTTACCCTAGTCCTCTTTCTACTATACTTGATAGAAATAGCACAGTGTTTGTACAAAGAAGAAACTTCATATATGTTTGTTGAATGATGAAAATAGAACGTGTATATATGTGTGCCTAATTAAAACTTTGGCATATGCATTCATCAAAAATGAATTTTAAATTACTTTCATACTAATTCTTGTAGAAATTCTTCAGTGTGTTTTTATAGTAGAAAACATTAATGCCCAGATTAGCAAAACACAAAATAAAATATTCAATAAGGAGAAAGGAAGGAGTAATAAATTTAAAGGTCAACAAGAGAAATTAACTAGTAAGTGGCAGAAAAGTCTGAATTTGAGTCCTCTGACTTTTAATTCAATGTTCTTTTCATTATGCTGAACTGCCTTGGGAAGAGAAAAGGAAAGGAGATAAACATGGAGAAAGCAGACTATGAGCAGAGGAAGAAAAAAGGCTTTAATTTTCTAAAAAGTGTATATATAAGCATGCAAGATGCACTTCAGTTTTATTTAGTTATCTCAGGTACTTAAATGACCCTGAAGGAATGGATAATACAAATCAATAGTCAACTTTCATGAACACATATTTACCATAGTCTGAATGGGTTAGTGATGAGAGTTTGCTCTCTGATATCTCGAGGATCAGACAACAGAACATTTACAAGAGTACAAAATTGACTCTACTAGTCTAGTTGCAGGTTTCTCCAGCACAATTTTGAAGCAATGTTAGCAATTGTTTCCAAATCAGGTCACAGAGACCCATTATCACACCTACTTAAGAAAAAGCAAGGCAAAAGAGAGTCTATAACTTGTAGTCAGGAAGACCTAAGATCAAATCATGCCTCAGATACTAACTATAGGACTCTGGATAAGTTCTTAAGCTTTCTGTGTCTCAATTTCCCCATTTGTAAAATAGATAGAACAAAAGCACTTATTTCTCAGGGTTGATATAAGGATCAATGAGATAGCATATATAAAGTGCTTAAAAAACCTTAATGTTTAGTCATTCAGTTATGTCCAACTTTTCCTGACCCCTTTGGGGTTTTCTCAGCAAAGAAGGAATATTTTTGCCATTTTCTTTCCCAACTTATTTTTACAGATGAGGAAGCTAATGTAACCAGGGTTAAGTGACTTGCCCAGGGTTATACAACTAGTAAGTGTCTGAGGCCAGATTTGGCCTTAGGAAAATGAGTCTTTCTGGCTCCAGTGCTGGCATTCTATCCACTAGACCACCTAGATTCCCCATGGACACATTAAAGTGCTATATAAATGTTACCTATTATTATTATTTATTCATTATGGCACAATCAAATACTTCTGTGAAGCTATTTAAGTCATTTTACAAATATGGTAGTAATTATAGTAGATTGACAAAATATTACTAGTCAGCCCAGGACTTCAATATTTCTCATATGGACTACTAATTAGTGTCCCTGTACCAAGTTCCTCCTTTTTCTAATCCATCCTCCACATAGCCGCCAACTTGATATACCTCAAGCATGAGCCTGCCCATTCCACTCCTCTTCAGTTGCTCCATTTTTTTTTACTTTTTTCTATAGTCCTTCTTAGTCTGACTCCAATTGACCTTTCTAGGTTTATTATCTGTTACTTTCCTCCACACACTCTCCTTTCAAGCCAAACTGGCATGTTTCCTGCTTCTTCTATATAACATTTCCTGTCCCATTTCTGTGCTATTGGAGTAGAGCTTCCTACTCACATCAAACTCACAGACTTCCTTGAACTCAGCTGAAGTTCCATCTTCTATAGGAAAACTATCTTTATTCTCCCTGTTGTTAATGCTCCCATTCTTTGCCCCATATGTTAGACATATATATTTAACTTTATATCTATATAACTTTTTATGTTTTATATATATATAGTATAAATATAGTCATTCTCAAAATTTGAAAATTTAACAATTGTGACAAAAAGTATTCTCTTGATTTTATTAGTACCTCATTTTCACTTTTACACTGGCAATACCATGCATTCTTGACTATTAGCAGAAAAGAAAAAAAAAGAGGCACAATGTGCTCAAATTTGTGCAGTGGCTAGTATTCTACTGGGTGTTTCACTGTTCTTGTTCATCCTACTGTTTTGGATAAAAGAGTTTCCTGTGAATTTGTTGCATATTTTCATTGTTTGCCTTTAAAAAATCAATCTTTGAGTTGCAATCATACCCCCATAGACTAGTATAAGTCCTCTAGGCTCTAAAGTGATGCTGAGACCTTGGCAATCTTGGTGTCTTCTATCAGAAGTAATTAAAGTTTCAACAATCTTTCCCTTAGATTTCAGAAGGCAGCTGAGATAGACAGATTTACAGCAGTACATTATATAGTACCACCATACAACACAGTGGAGGATAAAAATTTAGATAAAAAATATTTTATTTTTTAAAAGTTTGGTCTCTGTCAGCATCTATGGCATTCTAAATTTCATGTATTATGAAAAGTGAATATTTTCTGAAATCTTTTTTTTAATTGAGACATTAGCATAAAAGGTTACAGAGTTCAATGGAAAAAATGTTTTTCATGTTACCAATTTTATTTTGTATATTGCATTTTATTAGTCATTTCATAGTTACTATGTTAGGAAAAGTGCATATTATCAGAATAAATGTTGTTATAAAGAATTAAAAGAAAACATTTATTTTATCAATTGATACAGAAATATTATGATTTGGGGTATTTACAGGAGCCTAGTCCCCTATTTAGGTGAAGATCAATGTATTAACATTCATTTTTTTTTTACTTGTCTGCCATTTTCTAGGAATGTTACTCCTGTAAAAGTTAATGACTGATTATATATTAGACAGAATTAGGAAGATCTCCTTTCAAATCCTCTATATATATACTACATATATGTATAGTATTTATAGTTATATGTGTATATAACTATAAAATTAGATATAAACATACATTTATATATACCTTTGCACAGAAATACTATATATTATTTATGTACATATATAGATTATTTACTTTTTAGGGTACATGATATAATGACTCAATAAAATGTGAGAACTTTGAGGACGTGGATTGTTCCATTTTGTGTTTGTGTCCTCTGTACTTAGCATAAAACCTGGCACAAAGTAGGTGCTTAATCAATTTTTTTAATTGAATTTAATTGACTTACCAAAATGACACAGGAAGCAAAAAGGTAACATTTAAAGCCTATTTTGTTTTCCATAATCATCTAGAAAGAGAAATGGTGATTATAAAGAACCAGTATGATTTCATCATGACAGATCACACTAGACTAATCTCATTTTCACTTTCTTAACTATTAAATGGGGGTTATAAAAGCACCCAATTCTCAGAGTTGTGAGAATAAAATGAGATATTTGTAAAATATTTTCTAAACCTTTAAGGCATTATTTACATGTTGCTGTAATTATTATTTTATAATTAAGTAAATTGAGACCCAGAGACGTTAAATGTCTTATTCAGTGTTACAGGTAAATCCATGAATATGCTGTTGAACAGTTTTATAGCTATGAATTTTGGACACTATTTCCATCATTTTAATTCTATTTGCGGTCAGCATGCCATATTCCATATCTACTTCATAGATTTAGTTTTTTTCCTTTTGTTTCTTTCAAAATTATATTTGGAATCATTTTGATTAGATTAATGAGTCCCTTCAAATATTTCCCTCTCAGTCCAAAAGAAGACAATGTGAAGAAATATAGTAGACCTGTGTGCAAATCTTGCAAATATTAAATAGAATAAACATAAATGGCATCCTCATAAAATTTGCAAATGATGCGCAACTAGAAAGGGTAGCCAACATTGAGTATGACAGAGGCAGGCTCCCAAAGGATCTTTTTTTTTTTTAAATAAACCCTTCTCTTCTGGCTTAGAATCAATACTGCATATTGATTCCAAGGCAAAAGAACAGTAAGAGCTAGGCAATAGAGATTATGTGACTTGCCTAGCATTACATAGATAGAAAATGTCTGAGGCTATATTTGAACACAGGACCTCTTCCTCTCTAGACCTGATTCTCAAATCACTAGGCCATCTAGCTTCTCCCTCCCAAAGGATCTTGAAGGACTAAACATTTGTTCTAATAAAATGTAATTCAACAAGAATAAATGTAAAGCCTTATTCTAGGTGATTAAAAATAATCTTTTAAATTTTGTATTTAATGCAGCTCTGACATCTCTATAGTAATAAGTACCTAAAGATTATTCCATGAAAACAAAAACATTTTGAAAATTTCTTTCAGGTTTCTCTTCATAAAGAATCCTCAATTTTGTCTTTGGCCTAAAAAACCCAATGCTGTTCTAGATTTAGGGAAAAGCAGAATTGTATAGCATTAAAAGAATTAACAATGTTGTGTCCTGCACTATTGTAGAGTGGAAAACATGGATCCACAAAAATAACAAAGCCACTGACTGGAATGAAGAAATCAAAACATTACCTGCTCTTCAAAGTCATTGGTTTTTTTTTTTTACTCAAAACCTCCAAATCTCTACAGACACTTTCCAGGTTTCTTCTATAATTCACTCCCACATGAATAAGCAGAAGTGGAAAGCCATCAGCAGGATTGATGAATCTTGGCAGATAAATACTCTATCTCATCTTAATTAAATTTTAATCACATTTCAATTATTTATTGATAGTTTACAGAGTCTAGTTTGCTGCTATGTTCTACCTGGTAGGGGACTGCATTTTAGGGTGAGAATTATTTATAGCTGATATGAATTGGAGGAGAATCTTTGAATGGAGAGAGCTCCTACAAAGGTCTCAGATGGAAATTGTCCTCACACTTGTCAATTTTTTCTGAGGGTAAGGGGAAAATTCCATGGAATTCTTACAACTAGTTACATCTTTATATGATGTTCCATTCCAAATGAGTTTGGGTTTATAAGGTTAACAGATAACATTATTCTATTTCCTCCTAATACTATGTGTAATGTTTCTCTGACCCCCATTGCCTACAGGCCAGATGTGTTACCTTTCATCTCTTTCCCAGAGTACTCTTATACTCTTAGGGGACTGGAGTAGGTGTTTCTCCTCTTTGCTCTTGGTTCACGCACCCACCAGATGTGTTCCCCCAACTTTAGGCACATCTGTTCCATTTAATTACTTCAAAGTCAAAGTAGCTTTTATAAAGGAATATTTACTTCAAAAGTATAGTCAGAGGAGGCAGAGTCAAAATGATAGTGTAGAGGCAGCAAATGTTCAAACCTCTGAAAATCATTCCTTACCTATTACAAACTAAATGGTCCTTGGGGACTGAAAATCAAATCTAAAAACAAGACAGAGTCAAGGAACCCTCCTGCTAGATTAAACATAAAAGGTATGACCCCCAAAGCCATAAATCAAGAACACTCAGGTTTAAGGGGAAGAAAGAAGGAAGGTCCCAGGACCACTCCCCCACCTCTAGAGCACTAAGCCTCCAGTGGCAGCTGGAACCTCTGAGCTGGCAAAGGCATTGGTCTGGAGGGAGTACCTTGCAGACAAAACTGTGCCAGGATCAGAGCTTCCAAAACAGGTAGTGGGGAAGCAGATAGAGGAGAAATGCAGAGAGCAGAGTGGGAAGCATAGTTGCAGCAGCAGAGACTCTCCATATCACACCCCCTTCCCAACATTTTGGCCTCAGGGCATATCCAGCCACCAACTTAATCCCATCAAAGCATTCAGAGGGCAGGGAAGCTCAAGCTCCAAAACCCCTCCCCCACCGACTACTGGACTTAATCCCATCAGAGCCTTCAGAGAGCAGGGAAGCTCAAGCTCCAACACCTCTCCCCCACAGACTGCTGGACTTCATCCCATCAAAGCTTCCAGAGGACAGAGAAGCTCAAGCTCCAACACCCCAACCCCACAGACTGCACTGAGAGATATACTGACAAAACTCCAAGGGTGGAGGCAGAAAGAGAAGACCAAAACCACAAAAAAAAAGAGAGAGAGGAGTAAGAGCTCAGGCAACTGCAGGGAGTAAAGAAGGAATAAAAATGAGCAAACAACAGAAAAAGAAAAAAGAAATTACAATCAACAGCTTCTATACAGGCAATGAACAAAGAGCAAACAGAACAAAGAAGGATGAGGGAACAACAAGGAAAAAAAAAGAAAACTCAGTGAATTGAACACAGGCTCAGGAAGAACTCAAAATACATTTCAAAACACAATTAAGAGATGCTGAAGACAACTGGGAAAAGAACTTAAAAAGCAAGATAAGTTATCTGGAAACAGAAAACAGTGTATTGAAAGTCAAAATTAATCAGCTTGAAAATGAGGCAAAGGAAATGAAAGAGGAGGCAGAGAAGATGAAAGATGACCTCGAAAGAAAATCAGACCAAAAGGAGAAGGATAATCAAAAAGCTAGGGAAGAAATTCAGTCTTTAAAATCCAGAATAAAACAACTAGAAGCAAGCAACTTCACAAGGCAACGTGACACTCTAAAACAAAATCAAAAGAATAAAAAAATTGGGGAAAATATGAAGCACCTCATTCACAAAACAGAAGATTTAGAAAACTGTTCCAGGAGAGACAACATAAGAATCATTGGTCCACTGGAAGACCGTGACAAAAGAAAAAGCTTAGACATCACACTACAAGAAATTATCCAAGAAAACTGCCCCAATATTCTAGAACAAGAGGGAAAAGTGGAGATTGAAAGAACCCACAGATTACCTCATGTACTTAATCCCCAACTGACAATACCCAGGAATGTTATAGTCAAATTCAAGAATCATCAGACCAAGGAAAAAAATATTACAAGCTGCTAAGAAGAAGTCATTCAGATACCATGGAACCACAGTGAAGATAACACAGGATCTGGCTGCATCTACACTGAAGGACTGAAAGGCATGGAATATGATATTTTGGAAAGCAAGGGAATTAGGTCCACAACCAAGAATCAACTTTCCATAAAAACAGACTATATTCTTACAGGGGAAATTAAGATCATTTAACAAAATAGAAGAATTCCAAGCATTTGTAAAAAAAAAGACCAGATCTGAACAGAAAAATTTGATGCTCAAACTCAGATCTCAAGAGAATCATCAAAAGGTAATTAATAAAAGGGGGAAAAAAACAAAAAAACATAATTTTTTAAGAGACCCAAAAAGTTAAAATGATATGTATCCCTATAAGAAAAGAGGTCATTGGTGAATCTTAAAAATTGTTATTTTCACCTGGGCAGCTAGAAGAATTACACTTAGAGGAAACAGTGACAAACTGTATAGGATGAAATGACAAGACATAAATATGTATATAGATATATGTATGCATAAATACATATATATGTGTGTGTATATATATATATATACACACACACACAACTAGAGCTAAAAAAAAGAGGTTAATTCTAAAAGAAATAGGAAAAGAAACAAAAGGGGGGGTTAATTTATACATGGGAAGGGTAAAGAGGTTGGAGATAGGAAATACTCAACTCTTACCTGCATTGAAATTGACTCAAAAAGGGAAGAAAAAACCAATCCATTGGGGCAGAGAATTGATTTGTGCCCCATAAGGAAGTAGAAGGGTAACAAATGGACTGGTAAGGGGGAGGGTGGGGGTAGTTTAAAAAGACTGTAAAGAAAATAAGGGGGAAATAAGAAGGGAGGGGTGTAAAGGGAAGAAAAACAAGGGTGGGAATTAGGGGAACTGATTAAAAACAAGTAGAAAGAAATAGTGAAAGAAGAAAAGGCAGGACTGGGAGTAGAAATCAAAATGGTGGGAAATACACAGCTGGTAATCATAACATTGAATGTTAATGGAATGAACTCACCCATAAAACAGAAGCAAATAGCAGAGTGGATTAGAATCCCAAACCCTACCATATGCTGTCTACAAGAAACATACAGGAGGAAGGTAGATACTCATAGGGTAAAAGTAAGAGGATGGAGCCAAATATATTGGACATCAACTGATAAAAAGAAAGCAGGAGTCACAATCATGATATCTGGCAAAGCCAAAGTAAAAATAGATCTAGTTAAAAGAGTATAGTGAAGGTAATTATATCCTGATAAAAGGCAATACAGACAATGAGGAAATATCAGTACTCAACATGTATGCACCAAATGGTATAGCATCCAAATTTTTACAGGAGAAACTAGTGGAGCTCAATGATGAAAAAGATAGAAAAACTGTACTGGTGGGAGACCTGAACCTTCCTTTTTCATAAATAGATAAATCAAAACAAACAAATAAATAAATAAGAAAGAGGTAAAAAAAGTGAATGAAATCTTAGAAAAATTAGAGTTAGTAGATATGTGGAGAAAAATAAATAGGTACAAAAAGGAATAAATCTTCTTTTCAGCAGCACATGGTACATTCACAAAGATTGACCATGTATTAGGGCATAAAAACATTGCAAACGAGTACAAAAGAGCAGAAATAATAAATGCAATCTTCTCAGACCACAATGCAATGAAAATAATAATTAGTAAGTTTACATGGAGAGGCAAATCAAAAATTAATTGGAAATTAAACAATACAATTCTCCAAAATGGCTTAGTTAAAGAACAAATCATAGAAACAATTAATAACTTCACTGAAGAAAATGACAATGATGAGACATCCTTTCAAATCTATGGGATGCAGTCAAAGCAGGACTCAGGGGGAAATTCATATCCTTTAGTTCATATATTAACAAATCAGAGAGGGCAGAGGTCAATGAATTGGGCATGCAAAATAAAAAACTAGAAAGTAAACAAATTAAAAATCATCAGAGGAAGACTAAATTAGAGATCCTAAAAATTAAAGGAGAAATTAATAAAATTGAAAGTCAAAGAATTATTGTTTTAATAAATAAGACTAGAAACTGGTACTTTGAAAAAACAAATAAAATAGACAAAGTACTGGTCAGTCTAATTAAAAAAAGGAAAGAAGAAACCCAAATTGATAGTATCCAAGATAAAAAGGGAGACCGCACCTCTAATGAAGAGGAAATTAAGGAAATCATTAACAATGTTTATCCCCAATTACATGTCAATATATATGGCAATCTATGTGATATGGATGGATATTTTCAAATATAAATTGCATAGACTAACAGAGGAAAAAATAGACTACCTAAACAACCCCATATCAGAAAAAGAAATTGAATAAGCCATTAAAGAACTCCCTAAGAAAAATCCCCAGGTCCAGATGGAGTCACAAATGAATTCTATCAAACATTCAAAGAACAACTAATCCCAATATTATACAAACTATTTGACAGAATAAGCAAAGACGGAGTACTACCAAATTCCTTTTATGCCGATTCCAAAGCCAGGCAGGTCAAAAACAGAGAAAGAAAACTATAGACAAAATCAGCTTAATAAACATATATGCAAAAATCTTAAATAGGATACAAGCAGAAAGACTCCAGCAAGTGATTTTGAGGGTTATTCACTATGACCAGGTAGGATTCATACCAGAAATGCAAGGATGGTTCAATATTAGGAAAACCATCCACATAATTGACCCTATTAACAAGCAAACCAACAAAAATCACATGATTATCTCAATAGTTGCAGAAAAAGCCTTTGACAAAATACAACACTCATATTCCTATTGAAAACACTAGAAAGCATAGGAATAGAAGGGCCTTTCTTAAAAATAATAAACATAAAAAAATAAAAATAATAAAATATATCTAAAACCATCAGCAAATATGATCTGCAATAAGGACAAACTTCAAGCCTTCTCAATAAGATCAGGATTGAAACCAGGATGCCCATTATCACCTCTATCATTTAACATGGTACTAGAAACATTAGCAGTATCAATTAGAGAAAAAAAGGAAATTGAACGTATTAAAATAGGCACGAGGAGACCAAGCTGTCAGTCTTTGAAGATAATATGATGGTCTACTGAAAGAACCCCAGAGAATCAACCAAAAATCTAGTTGAAATAATCAACAACTTTAGCAAAGTTGCAGGATACAAAATAAACCCACATAAGTCATCAGCATTTCTATATATCTCCAACCCAGTTCAGCAGCAAGAATTAGAGAAATTCCATTTAAAATCACCCTAGAAAATATGAAATACTTAGAAATCTATTTGCTGAGACAAACACAGGAACTAAATGAACACAACTACAAAACTCTCTCCACACAATTAAAACTACATCTAAACAATTGGAAGAACATCGACTGCTCATGGGTAGGACGAGCTAACATAATAAAAATGACAATCCCACCCAAATTAATTTACTTATTTAGTACCACACCCATTAAACTACCAAAAAACCTTTTTTTACTGAGTTAGAAAAAACGATAACAAAGTTCATTTGGAAGTACAAAAGATCAAGGATATCCAAGGAAATCATGAAAAAAAAATGTGAAGGAAAGAGGACTTGCAGTCCCAGATCTCAAACTATACTATAAAGCAGTGGTCATCAAAATAATATGGTACTGGCTAAGAGACAGAAAGGAAGATCAGTGGAATAGACTTGGGGTAAGTGACTTTAGCAAGACAGTCTATGACAAGCCCAAAGATCCAAGCTTTTGTGACCAAATTCCACTATTTGATAAAAACTGCTGGTAAAATTGGAAGACAGTATGGGAGAGATTAGGTTTAGATCAACATCTCAAGCCCTACACCAAGATAAACTCACAATGAGTGAATGATTGAATATAAAGAAGGAAACTATAAGCAAATTAGGTGAACACAAAATAGTATAAATGTCAGATCTTTGAGAAAGGAAAGACTTTAAAACCAAGCAAGAGCTAGAAAAAAATCACAAAATGTAAAATCATTTTTGATTACATCAAATTTATAACTTTTTATATAAACAAACCAATGCAACCAAAATTAGAAGGGAAGCAACAAATTGGGGGAAAATCTTCATAACAAAAACCTCTGACAAAGGTCTAATTACTCAAATTTATAAACTGCTAAACCAATTGTACAAATAATCAAGCCATTCTCCAATTGATAGATGCGCAAGGGACATGAATAGTCAATTAGCAGATAAAGAAATCAAAACTATTAATAAGTACATGAATAGTATTATAAATCTCTTATAATAAGAGAAGTTTATATCAAAATAAATCTGAGGTATCACCTCACACCTAGCAGATTGGCTAATATGACAGCAACAGAAAGTAATGAATGCTGGAGGGGATGTGGCAAAGTCAGGACATTAATTCATTGCTGGTGGAGTTGTCAATTAGTCCAAACATTCTGGAGGGCAATTTGGAACTATGCCCAAAGGGCACTAAAAGACTGACTGCCCTTTGATCCAGCCATAGCACTGCTGGGTTTGTACCACAAAGAGAGAATGAGGAAAAAGACTTGTACAAGAATATTCATAGCTACACTCTTTGTGGTGGCAAAAAAATTGGAAAATGAGGGGATGCCCTTCAATTGGGAAATGACTGAACAAATTGTGGTTTCTGTTGGTGATGGAATATTATTGTGCTCAAAGGAATAATAAAGTGGAGGAATTCCATGGGAACTGGAATGACTCCAGGAATTGATGCAGAGTGAAAGGAGCAGAACCAGGAGAACATTGTACACAGAGACTGATACACTGTGGTACAATCAAATATAATGGACTTCTCTATGAGTAGCAATGCAATGATCCAGGACAATTCTGAGGGACTTATGAGAAAGAACACTATTCACATTTAGAGGAAGATCTGTGGTAGTAGAAACACAGAAGAAAAACAACTGCTTGAATACATGGGTTGAGGGGATATGGTTAGGGATGTAGACTCTAAATGAACATTCTAATGCAAACACCAACAACATGGAAATAGGTTCTGATCAAGGACACATGTAATACCCAATGAGATTGCACGTTGGCTTTGAGAAGGGGGAGGGGAGAGGGAAATGTGATTCTTGTAACCAAGGAATAATGTTCTAAATTGACTAAATAAATTAATTCAAAAACAAAAATTAAAAAAGTATAGTCAGAATAAAAATAAACATTTCTCCCCCCAAAATCTGATGGCACAATCCCTCCTATAGCACTTTGGTCTCTGGGGACACAGTTTAATAATTCTTATATAGCATTAGTCCCATGAAGTTTAAAGACCAAAGGTAGAAGGAGGTAACCTGGGCTCAGGGTCCTGAGTCTCTGGCTTCTCAGAGCTTCCCTGATGAGTTGGATGTACCATCTGTCCTGGGTTCCAAGTTCACCATAACTCAAGCACCTGAAGAACTCTACTCTTCACATACAGAACTAAAAAGGACAAATGCAACAAGGCCAGAATCCCAAACCTCTTTCTTGGGGCCACAGGGCCTGAGGGGTGAAGGTAACCCTCCAGACCTTCCTCCCAGGATGGTGTCCCTGCCTTAGGTGAAGAAGACCTTTATCCCTCAGATACTGCTAGAAGGAGAGAGAACTATTGTGTCTCAGTCAAATTTAAAGATGCAACAAATTCAAGCTACACACTTTGGAAATAAACCACTTCTATTCACATGGTAGCCAATACAGGATGTTTTCTCCCAGACTCAGGTCCATGCAACTGGACATCTCCCTTTTAGGTGGTCTGGGCTTGGGCCAAAGCCCCATTATAAAGTACAGTAATTCACCAACAAATGGATTTTGGTTTTGTCAGCTTAACAACCAGATATCTCAAAGGCCTAGAAAATTGATGCAGAATGTAGACTTTTTTTTCTACTCATCCTTTATTTTCTATTAAAAAGATTTAAATAGTTAAGTATCAATTTTATCTAGTATTATTATCTCAAGGAAGCTAAGTGGTCAAGTCCTTGAGTCAGGAAAACCAGAGTTTAAATCCTGCCTCAGACAATTGCTGGCTATATGACTCTTGGCAAGTCACTCAACTTCTGTATTCTCTTACATGACCAATATGGAAATATGTTTTGCATGATCATACATGCATAACTCAGGTCTAATTTCTTATCATCTCAGGGAGAGGGGATGGAATAAATAGAGGAGGACAATTTGGGTCTTATAGGTTTGGAAAACACACATTAAAAGTTGTTATTACATAAAATTGTGAAAATAAGGTATTTTTTAAAAGAGTAGAAAACAACAAAGAATTGTCAAGGACAAAATGAGATAATATTTGTAAATTGTTTTGCAAACATTAAATTACTATGCAAATGCTCACTATTATTTTTAGAAGCAATTTATTTGTGTAATATTTTAAAATGCAGATTCAATTTCATCTAATATTTAAGGAAATACTGTACAACATATGATTCAAATAGGTACTTCCCCTACTATATTATCATTATTCCTAACCACTGATTACCATATTTTTTTTTCTTCAGGTTCAAATAGATATATTAAAACCTAAACTTGAGTATAGAGCCTTAAAAAAAATTTTTTTAATAATTCAGGCATATTTCAGAGTAGATTCTTGTCAAAATTCCTTGCAGAGTTTCTGCCTAGTCTTTGATTTCTCTCTATCTGAAAAGAACTTTATCTCTCTGTCTAATCAAATAGAAGACTGATTTTACTTTCTTCCATCCTGTCCTATTACATGTACTCATATTACTAGTATTCTTTAAAAAAAATTATTTTTAAACCCTTACCTTCCGTCTTAGAAGCAATACTGTGTATTGGTTCCAAGGCAGAAGAATAGTAGGGGCTAGGCAGTGGGTGTTAAGTGACTTGCCCAGGGTCACACAACTAGGAAGAGTCTGAGGTCAAATTTGAACCCAGGACCTCCTGTCTCTAGGCTTGGCTCTCAATCCACTGAGCCACCCCCAATACCAGTCTACTTAATGATATGGTGATGATTTCTTGCCTTCTATTTTTTGTCCTCTAAACCATTCTTCAAAAGAGGCTAAAAGTAATCTCATTAACATACTTATCTATCCCTTCACTCTCCCACACAAAAACTTTCAAAGTCTCTCTATTGCCTAGAGGATAAAATGCAAATCCCTAAATCTGGCATTTAAAGCCCAGAATCAATTAGCTCCAATCTTCATTAAGGACCTTATTTTACATCACTTTTTTTTTTCTTGTGCTTACTGCTCTGGCCAAAGTGGACTATTTACTTATCCCAAAATTAGACCTGTTGCCTCTTGCCTTTTTGCAATCAGACTGTCAGTAACCCATTCGTGCCTAGAACACATCTATCTTCCTCATCTCTGTCAAACGCTTTCTCTTGTTTTAAGGCTTAGCTAAGGGATTCTTTTCTCCATACAGCCTTCTATGATACCACAAACTGGAAGCATTTTTTTTCCTTTAGTTTCCCTATTTTATCTCTGTCTAATCCTTTCCTTTTCCTCCTCTCATTTTCTAGCTTGAGTTATATTTATTTGGGCACATGTCCCATCCCCACAACATCCATTTCCCCAACACATGCACACTTTCCCCAGTAGATTCTAAGAGTCTTAAGGACAAAGAATGTGTTTTTCATCTATATAATTTCAGAAACTAGGATAAGTCATGGGCATTTAAATCAATATTATTGGATTGAACCGAATGAACTCTCAGTGCTCCCTCTGACTTGCCAGCATTTTTCTCGAACCTGATAGCAAATCAGAAAGAGAAAGAACACCCTTCTAGGCTTGAGGTCTATGGTTTGCATAAAAACCTCATCATTGAATTTTTCCAGTCAGTATTTTTCTGGCAAATAGTTTCCAAGTTGCTTCAGGTCATATCTTCCCTCTCTTCAGAGAGCTTAGCTGCTAGGTATTTGCTAATTACTTCTCCTCAAATCCAATGCTTACCTTTCCTCATTAAATAATTTCCCTAAGAGCTCTGCAGCTTTTTACAGTAAGGCGTCTGATTTTACCTACTTTCTGTTAAAGGGACTCAGTGGTACTAAAATCCAAGTTTACACCAAAACAAGAATTTTCAAAATAGATTTAAATGGATTTTTAAAAATAACAATGCTTTAAAAGGGAGGTAGGAAGGTATTTATTAGTCTTCCTTTAGAAGGAATGGAACTTGGGAAATAAAAACAGATCATTATTTTTAGGGGCTGGAATACAACATAGAAATTGGATTCATTTTTATATTTCATTCATTGAGATATTTATTAAGCGATTTATACACACATGGCACTGTGCCATGCTTACTGGGAAGAAGAATGAGGAAGCTATGGACCCCATCCTCAATAACATAGTTTAGCTGGGGAGGTGAAACATGAATACAGAGAAAGCCAATGCAAAGCAGAGGCAGTGGTATATGAGGATAATTTGGTTTGGAAAGTTAGAATGGAAAGTTGGGATAATCAGGCTGTAAAACCAACAGTGAATGTGGGAGAATGCAGCAGCCTCAGCTGTGGTGTCTAATTAAGCTGTATTTGCATTTCAAAAATCAGCACCTGAGGCCATATTCAAACTATTCAGTTATAGGTAACAAAAGTAAGTATGAACTTTGATACCTAATTTTATAACATAATGTCCCTACCAGTCCATTGATAGGCAAAGCTCATCTCATAATTAATTTTCCTTTTAAGAAACGATGAAGTAGGCCTAGAGATGGGAGGTCCTAGGTTCAAATTTGGCCTAAGACACCTCCCAGTTGTGTGACCCTGGGCAAGTCACTTGACCCCCATTGCCTAGCCCTTTCCATTCTTCTGCCTTGGAACCAATACACAGTATTGACTCCAAGATGGAAGGTAGGGGTTATTTAAAAAAAAAGAAAGAAACAATGAAGGGGCTTTAGGACAGCATGATATTGAATGTTCCAACCTGGGAAATCAGAAATATTTGAGTTTTTTTATCAACCATAATGACAAGAGGAAGACTCTGGGATGGAGATTACATGGCATTCTGTTAAAATGACTTCTAAATAATACCCTTCCTAGTTTAGGCATCTAGGTGGTATAGTGGATTAACTGCCAAATCTGGAGTCAGACAATTCATCTTGGTCTCCAACCAACTAACTGTGGGACCATGAGCAAGTCTATTAATTCTGTTTGCTTAAGTTTCATCATCTATAAAATGAGTCAGAATAGGCAAACCACTCCAAGGTCTTCCAAGAAAACCCCAAGTGGGGTCAAGAAGTCACAAATGATTGAAACAACTGAACAACAATAAGAATTTGGAAAAAAGTACTGCCTGGGTATTTCAGCCCACTTTAATAGACCTGAACTCTTCCCCCCCCCCCATATATTTATTTATGTAATTATTTTAGAATGTTTCCATGGTTACATGATTCATGTTCTTTCCTTCCCCTCCTCCCTGCCACCGTAACCAATGAGCAATTCCATTGGGTTTTATATGTGTCATTGATCAAGACCTATTTCCATACTATTACTATCTGCACTGTGATCAATTAGAATCTACATCCCCAATCATAGCCCCATTGAACCATGTGATCAAGCAAATGTTTTTCTTCTGTGTTTTCACTCCCACAGTTCTTCCTCTGAATGTGGATATTGTTCTTTCTCATACGCCCCTCAGAATTGTCCTGGATCTTTGCATTGCTGCTAGTAGTGAAGTCCATTACATTTGGTTGTGTACCACAGAGTATCAGTCTCTGTGTACAATGTTCTCCTGGTTCTGCTCCTTTTGCTCTGCATCAATTCCTGGAGGTTGTTCTAGTTCACATGGAATTCCTCCAGTTCATTATTCCTTTCAGCACAATAGTATTCCATCACCAACTGATACCACAGTTTGTTCAGCCATTCCCCAATCGAAGGGCAACCACTCATTTTCCAATTGTTTTTTTGCCACCATAAAGAGTGCGGTGATAAATATTTTTGTACAAGTATTTTTCCCTATTATATCTTTGCAGTACAAACCCAGCAGTGGCATGGCTGTATCAGAGGGCAGGCAGTCATTTAAAGCCCTTTGGGCATAATTCCAAATCGCCTTCCAGAAAGGTTGAATCAATTCACAACTTTACCAGCAGTGCTTTGGTGTCCCAATTTTGCTACATCCTCTCATGATTAAAACAACAACAACAACAACAACAACAACAACGAAAACCACTATCCACAGCCAACAGAGGAACTATTGGAACTTAATTGCAAAAGAAATCATTCCACCCTTCAGTTTATTTCCTTCATGAGATCTTTTTTTATATCTAGTATATGTCTTTGGTTATGACATGGGGGCTATGCAAATATATATTACATGAAAGCACTGACATAACCTATATTGAACTATTTCTTGGAGTGGGGAAGGGAAGGAGGGAAAGGAGAGAATCTGAATTGCAAAAAAAAGTCACAAAACAATTGTCAAAAAGTGTTTCTACATGTAATTGAAAAATAAAATTCAATTAAAAAAAAGAAATTGGTATCCTGCAGCTCCCTCCATCCTGTCCTAACATTAAAACTGTTAAGGGTATGGGGTTAGTCTGGAAAGAGCCAATATGTCTTCATTATGACAAAGCACCAGAATTTCCCCTTCAAAAGAGATTTACCAAAACATGAATCAAGAAAAAAAAAACACATAGTTTTACTTTTCTAAGAAAGTTTATTTCAAGCTACTTTTGGAGTTAAAGATGAGAAAAATGGGTTATTTAACCCATTTGTAACAGCTAACATATGTGAAGGTAGGTAATATACAAAACTTAACAATATTTTATATTGAAAAACTGTTATCACATTACTGAATTTGAACCAACTGCTGATTTGCAGGTGTTCACAGCAGAAAGATGGAAGAATATAAATATATGTATATATTAAGAAATATATATACATATGTATGTATATACATACTTTTAATTATGTATAGAAATGTAGTTTACCCAATAGAGAAGCAGGAGGGAAAGGAAATTAGGAATGGGAGAGAGCAATTTTAGAAGGGAGAGCAGATTAAGGGAACTAGTGGTCAGAAGCAAAATGGATTTATGAGGAGGGACAGAATAAAAAGAAAGAGACAGTGAAATAATATTTTAAAAAGTATAGCAAGTTTCTCTAACAAAAATCATATTTATTAAATATATAAGAACTGAATCAAAAGAACTCTCTCAAATGATAGCCATTCCCCAAGTGATCAATGGTCAAAGGATAAAAACATAGTTTTTAGAAAAAGAAATCAAGTCTATAGTCATCTGAAAAAATTATCTAAATAATTTTAGATTAGAGAAAGACAAATTAAAGCAACTTGGTGGTGGCACCTCCAACTTATCAAAAATAATAAATGTTGGAGGGGATGAGAGAAAATAGATATATTAAAGAACTGTTGGTGGTTTAGTGAACTGGTCCAAACATTCTGGAGAATAATCTGGAAGTATGTCCAAAAGTGTTTAAAACTGCATTCCCTTTGATCTGGCAATAATACTATTAGGTCTATACCTCAAAGAAATAAAAGAAAAGTGAAAGGATATATGCACAAAAAAATTTACAGTCCCTCTTTTTATAGTGGCAAAGAATTGGAAACTGAGAGGATGCTCATCAATTGGGTAATGGCTAAACAAGTAGCATATGATTATCATAGAGTATTATTGTGATATATTGAGGGGGGTAGTTTCAGAAAAAAACAGGGCAAAATTTATGTGTGCTGATGAAAGGTAAAGTGGAAAATAACTAGGAGATCATTGTGTCTAATAACAGCAATGTTGTAATGATGCTCAACCATGACAGACTTGGCTTCTCTGATAAACACAATGATCCAAGACATTTCAAAGGACTTGATGATAAAATTAAAAAAAAAATGTTATCTACCTTCTTAAAAAGAACTGATGAACTCAAGTGCAAATTGAAGTATACTTTATTTTTCTCACTTTTTTGTGATATAGCTAATATTGTTTTCCTTCTAGGCAGATGGGAGAATGACAGGAAGACAAGAATCTGCAATTCAAAAATTAAAAAGAAGAGACTATTAAAATAAATAAATAACATCTTAAAATAGTTAATTTTACATGGCCAATTCATCTCAAGTCTTCTCTTTTGTTTTTCCTTCAGACAACAAAGAAAAAAAAACCTAATAATTTCTACAGGTAAAATGATATTAGTCACCTGGCTATCTTTGGGTCCCTTGAGTCCTGTAGCAGTTTTTCCAGCTGGATTCCACTCCTTCTGCTTTCAGTTTCCCTGATGTCTCCTGTGTGGGCTGTTTACCATCTGCTCTTTCATTACCTCAGGTCATGGTGGAAATGGATAGGGATGGCTTTGGGATGTCCCTTCATTTCACTGCCTTGTTGCCTCAGGCCATGTGTAGGGCTACTCCTTGAAGTTTCCTTACCTAGGGCTTTCTTATGACTGGCTGGTCTTGGGCTTGTTCTCCTGTTTCATACTCTCAGGATGCTTGGAGGAAATGAGGACTGTACAGTTATTTGCTCTGAAAGCTCACCCTATGCAACACTCACTTAGCTACTTTCCGCTCTCGCAACAGTCAGACATGTCCCTCTGACATTCTTTTGTATTGAAATGCCTTATTTTCTGTTTTTGTGTGTTTGGAGGATTTGTGTGTGCTGAGCATCCCTTATTTTGGCCATCTTAGCTCCCAGACACAAACCAATTATTATTTGTGAAGGCACTGATGAGTAGTCTGACTTCTCCCCCACCTTCCAAAAAAGAAGAAATCAAATCTAAAATCCCAATACTAGCAAATAAGTTTTTGAGAAATTTTAGAAAAAATTTAGTGTCTCAGCAATGTGCCCATATCTCTCTTCCAATCAGATTTATGAAGCCTCAACAGAAAAAAAAAACCCATAATATCAGATTTGAAAAAAAAAAAGTAAAATGATTTAATTCAATCAACGTTTGAATAGCTAGAGGAGACTTTTACTTAAATTTGGGACACCCTGGGGTTGGAGACAAGAATGAAGAGGAGATAAAGATGCATCACATCATAGTTACCAAGAGACACATTTACAAAAAGAACTTTACAGAGGCAGGATTAATGTCCAACTTGGTGTAAGAGGTATGTTGACCTTAAAGAAGATGATTTTCTTTCCAGAAGGAAGAATGTTAGAATCAATAATCCTGCCCTAGGATCTACATTATACAAGGATCATGCACTCTTCTTAGTTCACTGGGGGATTGTCTGGATTGTGATGTCTATCAGGAATATATGACTGATTCTTTATTTCTGATATTATAGATGATATCATCATTTTCAATTAGTGAGAGTTCAGGCATAGAGAATTCTTGAGATAGAGGAGTGTATCAAAAAAAAAGGAGGTAGAAGGAGAGAGCATAGCTAGATTAGAAAGGCCAGACTTAGACAACCAGAGAGTTTTGGGATTGCTGTGACAAAAAAAGAATGGAAAGAAGAGAGAAAAAGAAAGAAGGAATGAAAGAATTAAGGAACTGAAGAAGGAATGGAAGAAAGAAGGAAGGAAGCAGTAGAATAAAATTTGAAAGCAATAAGCCAGTGAGCTTGATATAATTTTCTGATAGAATTCTATAGATAACTAAAGCAGGAAAGGAGAAGACAAAAAGATGATTAGTGAATATTTCAGAAAGGAAACAGTGATTACAAAGAACCAGCATGGCTTTCTCAAGGAGAGGTCTTACTAAACCTAATTCATTTTTTGCCAGGATTACTAAACTGATAGATTGGGGAATACAGTTGTCCCTCATTATGTTGAGGTTCACTTATCCCAGCTTCACTGTATCACTGTTTTAAATATATGTGTGTGTGTGTGTGTGTGTATTTTTGTATCTCGGAATTACATTGATTGTGGCACACTATTGGCTAAAGGAATGAAAGGCAACCAACTACAACGTGGTGTTCTGTATTCTGGGTGCTGATTGTTCCAAGGGCTGTAGGTTAATAAGAGTGTGGAAAAGGTTTATAGGAGAGTAGGAAGGGTTAATAGAATCTTAAAATATATGTGAATAATAAAATATATATAACCCCACTACTTTGAGGATTTTCAACTATTGTGAAGGTCTCTGGAACTTAACTTCTGCAATAGGTGAGGGATCATTGTATTGTACTTAGTTTAAAGCAATATGCAGTACAAAATAATGCTGGATTTAGATTCAGAGGTGAGATTTAGAGAATACAGAGTCAGAGGATGGAAGTTCTAATATTACCTCTGTCATTAGTTACAGCTATTACTAGATGGCCTCTAAAGTCTCTTCAAGTCCTAAATTTATGACCCTAATTAGGCTGTAGCAAAGCATTTGACAAAATATCATGCTGTTCTTCTGAAAAAGATATTGAGATGTGAACTAAAATTCAGTTGTGTTAAATTCAAGTAGAAACTGATACCTATGGGTCTCTATTGGTTTAGAAAAACCATGAATTATTTTTGTCTGTATTTTTGGTCTGATTTTGATACCTCTGGGCTAAATAATAATATAATTAGGTGGATTTAGAACTGGTTAAATGGTCTGACTCAAAGAGTAATGGGAAACCAATTGGAAAGAAGCTCTCCCATGGAGAACCCCAGGGATCCTTGGTTTGGCCTTGAACTGTTTAACATGCATATTTTATTGATGACTTGGACAAAGGTAAGGATGGCATGTTTATCAAATTGGCAGATGATGCAAAGATGGAAGTAAGAGCTAACTGAGAGCTAACACCATATCAATGGCAGTCAGGATGAAAAGAGATTTTGATGGACTAGAGCAGAGTTGTCAAAAATGGAACCCACATGAGTCCCATAATACTCTTAAGTGTGCCCAAACTAGATTAAAAGGTAAGTGGGAAATATTCAAGAAACACTAAAA
Organism: Monodelphis domestica; assembly: GCF_027887165.1. NCBI lineage: Eukaryota > Metazoa > Chordata > Mammalia > Didelphimorphia > Didelphidae > Monodelphis > Monodelphis domestica. The sequence goes on along the minus strand of NC_077228.1, from coordinate 144,544,541 downwards.
ATACCCAAAACATAAATATTAAAATTTTAAACTAAATTAATTTGTAGTCCTCCTGTATTCTTTTGTATAGATTAGTGACTGCTATTTGTATTTGACTTTGATACCAGTGAGCTAGAGCATTGAGTTGAATGTAATAAGGTGATATTTAGTAAGACTGAAGGAAAATTTATGCTATATTTGATTTGAAAGAATTAACTTCACAAATTCAAGATGAGGGAGGCATGGTTAGACAATAATTTGTCTGAAAAAGATTTGAATGTTTCAATGAACTGAAACCTCAATAATCATTGACAGTATGGTATGTTACCCCCAAAAGACAATGTGATCTGGGGCTACAATGAAAATCACAGAACCCAGGAACGAGAAGCCTATTCTATACTAGTTCAATTATATCTAGAATACTATGTGCAAGACTGGGAACCACAGGAGGACATAGAGCATGCAGATGAGGGCAATGAGGGTAGTAAAGGTGTTCCATTCATGCCACATGAAAATCAGTTGAGGGAGCTCTGGATGTGTAGCCTTAAAAGAAGATGAGGAATGGAGCTGGCATACGTGCTGTCATGTGGAAGGGAAAATTCCACTTGTTCTGTTTGGCTACAAGGTGAAGAACCAGAAATAATAGACAGAAATAGAATAAAAGTAAATTCAGGGAAAAAACTGCCTAACAATTGAATCCATTAAAAAAATGGAATGAGCTGGATCCCCTCATCAAGAATAAGGGGATATAACCACTCGTGGCTTATATTGTAGTAAGGATTCTTTTTCAAGTAAGGGTTGGACTAGATGACTTCTGGGGTGCATTGTACCTTTAAAAATTCTGTGACCTGTATATGTAAAGGACCTTATAAATGGTTCTCTAGTCTCTGCTAGAAGAATACCTCCAGTATTGACACTAAATTGTTCAGTTTAAAGGATTGTAATTTCCTCATGGGCAGGGACATAATGGAAATGCTGATTCATATAGCTTCTTATTTGGCTAAGTTGAAGATACAAAAGTGCGTCTACATTTATCAACTATTCCTTATGCAGATGTCTCTATACTAATAACTCTCTAAGACAGACGCAGTCATCTACAGAGTAAACCATAACAAAGCAACTACTTAATTTAGTTAGATCAGTGTGAAGAAAAAAAAATCTGCCAAATTTCTTGTTGGGCATCAGGCAGACAAAACAACTTGAAATGGACTACATTTTTCAGTTTCTATTAAATTATTTTGTCACCATATCAATGTAGTTATTAAACTGACATAAAAGATACAGAGAAACCTAAACAATTATCAACAGAATTACTGAATGTTATTGTTGTTGTTAATAGGTTGTTTCACTCATGTCTGATTCTTTATGACCCCATTTTGGGTTTTCTCAGCCAAGATACTGGAGCGGTTTGCAGTCCCCTTCTCTAGCTTATTTTATAGACGAGGAACCGAGGCAAAAGGGTTAAATGACTTGACCTGAGGCATACAACTAGTACGTATCTGAGATCAGATTTGAATTCATTGAGTCTTCTTGATTCCACTGGGCCACAGAGTTACATAATTTCAAAACCATTTAGCTAAATATTTTTTTAAAAATCAAATAGACTTGGCTAAGTTAACAAGTTAATCGCATTTGAAATCCAAGAGAACAACAGGATTGCTGGGTTGAATGAATGGACCAAAATTAAATAATCAAAAATCCATTTGCATTATGTTTAAACCCTCATCAAGAGAAATTCTTATATTCCAGAAACTTTGTATCACAGTAGAGTCCTGACTCATAAGAGGAATCAGCAAAATGAGAACCTAGCTAGTGGTTTGAAAACTGAATGGCTTTGGGGACTAAATATAAAACAAAGACCAGTGTCTTTAGCAGGGATGAGCCATTAGTAAACTGAACAATTAAAACTTCAACATAAAAATCTATTTTGAAGAATAAGTATCATTATTTTAAGGTCCTGGGACTTGATTTTGAATATCATAATTCAAAAATATCATACACACATATACACGCACACAGCGGAAGGTAAGATTTTCAACAAAATTAACCTTCTGACACATAGATGAACCTGGAAATGGGCAAAAAAGGTTTCTGAACAGCCAAAATATCTTTGCATCCTTTCATTCTTGACTCAAAAAAAGACCCTTATTCAATTATTTGGTTTCAACTTTAAATAAAATTCCATTACACTCATACTTTATTATTTCCTTGTCCACAATAAATTATTAATTGCTCATATATGTGTGTTAAAATTTATGATTTACAAAGCATGGGTGAAAAATACATATATTATTAAATGTATACATTTATATATACATGTATATATATATATACATATATACACTTTCTCAGTGATGAAGGCAGCATAAATATAATTATCTCCATTCTACAAATGAAGAAACTGAAACTCAGAGAGATTATCTGTTTTACCCAAGGTCACTGAGTAAATTCTGAACAAATATTCAACCTTAGATCCTCTTACCTTAAGTCCAGTGTTCTTTCTTCTACATCATGCTGAGATAACTGTTAGTTAGCACACTGATAGGAATAGTGACAGAGGAGACATTCTGGTGGGGAAGCATGAAGCAAAGAAAAAGTAAAACCCAACACAAAGATTTAAAAAGCCACATGAGGCTGCGTCATTTCACATACCTCAAAAGTCACACAAAATGTTAACACCAGTCTCACAGAGCAGGATGTTATAAAAGTTATGAATAATAATAAAAATCATATAATGAGGATAATCATGACTTTACTTCATGAACAAAGATTAAGTTATGCTATTCATCCTTTGTTTAAACTATGAGAAACTATATATGGTTAAGTTATAGAGAAGTCTTGCTGTAATGGTCACCAAGTTCAAGTGATGTTCAGAGAATCACTGTTCCTACCACTATCATGTATCCAAAAGGCTGGAACACAGTAGGAAAAAATGTATGTGGGGGGAAAACATTGTGAAGTAGAGGAAGGGGAAATCCAAGGCCATCTAGCTCCAAGCCACATAAACAACATTTTAAAGATTTCTCCAATGATACCCAAGTTGACATGGCATCTAACATTTGAGGGATAAAAATACACTTCCACACTGCAGAGGTGAGGGATACAGTAGCCCCACAATCTGGAAAATACACAAAAATTTTGCCCTTCCTTTCTTTGTTCCATGGAAAAAGTTTGAATTTTTTTCCTTTTCTTTTATAAGACATTTAGAATACAATAAAATTTGTATACTTATGGTATTAAAGATAAAATATATTGATGGTATACAAATATTATCAATATATTTTATGCATTCCTAAGTTTCTAAACTTTTTTGTATTACCTGCTGGCCTTCAGGTGTCATCCATCTGTGACTTCTACAAAATTCCCCCCAAATTCTAACTTAATTTCTTATACTTAAAGCAATATATCAAAACTGGGAAGTTGCAATATGGAATCGAAATCTGTAATCTATGTTGAAGAGGTCACTTCTGTGGTCACTAGGTGAAACTTTATCTTTTCAAAGGCTACTGTCAAAAGGACCAAAGACATAAGTGAGGAAATAAGTGAGGCAAAGGAAATGGGGTCCAACTGTCAATGCATCTTACTTCTTCATGTATCCTTAATTGCACATATCACTATATTCTCTGATGATCTTAGTTCAGGCATAATTAGCCCTATTGTAAACCAAGAGTCATTCAAACTGATCTTGAACCAAAGGCTCTTTGGAGCTAATTCACAATATACATTTAGTATTTCTAAAAATTATTAAAAATTAATGTAGCAGGGGTGATTTGGAGAGCCCTCTTCAGTGAGATAAGTCCTTGACAATCATCTTGATGAGATGATAGGGTGCATGCTTCTCTGAAAAGGAATAGGGCATGGGTCCAACTCCACTGGAGCTATTCCTTTTTGAAAAAGGTCTATCCCCTAGAATCTCTTCAGATTGATTTTTGGGATTCATCAGATTGAGTAAGGACTTTCCCATCATTCCTGCAATATTAAAAAAGAAAGAGTCCTTGCTTACACAGACAAACTTTTGTTTTCTTGATATGCCCCATGTTCAATACCTCATGTCATGACAATGTAAAGGAAGCAATATTATACTTCTCAAGTACTAGTTACTATGTGTCTCCTTATGCAATATAAAAACTGTTCCATCATTACTACGCATCTATTGTTTTTTTTTAATTTAAACATTATTTTATTTGGTCAGTTTCAAATATTATTCATTGAATACAAAAATCATTTTCTTTTCCTCCCTGCCCTCCCGCCACCCGTCCCATAGCCGACGATAAGCTGACGTGCAATTCCACTGGGTATCACGTGTCCTCGTTCTGAGCCCATTTCCATGTTGTTGGTATTTGCGCTAGGATGTTCATTTAGAGTCTCCATCCCCAATCACATCCCCTCGGCCCCTGTATTCAAGCAGTTGACTTTCTTTGGTGTTTTTGTTCCCACAGTTTGTCCCCTGCTTGTGGATAGTCTTTTTTCATGTAGATCCCTGCAGGTTGTTCAGGGACATTTCATTGACACTAATAGAGAAGTCCATTACATTCAATTGTACCACAGTGTATCAGTCTCTGTGTACATTGTTTTCCTGGTTCTACTCCTCTCACTCTGCATCATTTTCTGGAGGTTATTCCAGTCCCCATGGAATTCCACCACTTTATTATTCCTTTGAGCACAATTGTATTCCATCACCAACAGATAACACAATTTGTTCAGCCATTCTCAAATTGAAGGGCATCCCCTCATTTTCCAATTTTTTGCCACCACAAAGAGCTCAGCTATGAATATTCTTGTACAAGTCTTTTTCCTTATTATCTCTTTGGGGTACAAACCCAGCAGTGCTATGGCTGGATCAAAGGGCAGACAGTCTTTTATCGCCCTTTGGGCATAGTTCCAAATTGTTTTCCAGAATGGTTGGATCAATTCACAACCCCACCAGCAATGCATTAATGTCCCAACTTTGCCACATCCCCTCCAGCATTCATTACTTTTCATTGCTGTCATGTTAACCAATCTACTAGGTGTGAGGTGGTACCTCAGAGGCGTTTTAATTTGCATTTCTCTGATTATAAGAGATTTAGAACATGTTTTCATGTGTTTATGGATAGCTTTGATTTCTTTATCTGAAAATTGCCTTTTCATGTCCCTTGCCCATTTACCAGTTGGAGAATGGCTTGATTTTTTTGTACAATTGATTTAGCACTTTATAAATTTGAGTAATTAGACCTTTGTCAGAGTTTTTTTAATGAAGATTTCCCCCCAATTTGTTTTTCCATTCTAATTTTAGTTGCATTGGTTTTGTTTGTACAAAAAATTTTTAATTAAATATAATCAAAATTATTTATTTTACATTTTATAATTTTTTCTAACTCTTGCTTGGTCTTAAAATCTTTACCTTCCCCAAAGATCTGACAAGTATATTATTCTGTGTTCACTTAATTTCCTTATAGTTTCCTTCTTTATATTCAAGTCATTCATACCAATTCTGAGTTTATCTTAGTGTAGGATGTGAGGTATTGATCCAAACCTAATCTCTCCCATACTGTCTTCCAATTTTACCAGCAGTTTTTATCAAATAGTGGAATTTGGTCCCAAAAGCTGGGATCTTTGGGCTTATCATAGACTTTCTTGCTGAGGTCACTTACCCCAAGTCTATTCTACTGATCCTCCTTTCTCCTAGCCAGTATCATATTGTTTTGATGACCACTGTTTCATAGTATAGTTTGAGGTCTGGTACTGCTAGACAACTTCCTTCACATTTAAAAAAAATATTTCCCTTGATATTCTTGATTTTTTGTCCTTCCAAATGAACTTTGTTATAGTTTTTTCTTATTCAGTAAAAAAAAGTTTCTTGGTAGTTTCATGGGTATGGTACTAAATAAGTAAATCAATTTGGGTAGGATTGTCATTTTTATTATGTTAGCTCATCCTACCAATGGGCAATTAACATTTTTCCAGTTATTTAGATCTAGTTTTAATTTTGAGCATAGTGTTTTGTAGTTGTGTTCAAATAGTTCCTGTGTTTATCTTGGCAGATAGATTCCTAAGTATTTTATATTGTCTAGGGTGATTTTAAGTGGAATTTCTCTTTCTAATTCTTGCTGCTGAGATGTGTTGGAAATATATGAAATGCTGATGATTTATGTGGGTTTATTTTGTATCCTGCAACTTTGGTAAAGTTGTGGATTATTTCCACTAGCTTTTTGGTGGATTATCTAGGATTATTTAAGTAGACCATTATATCATCTGCAAAGAGTGATACCTTGGTCTCCTCATTACCTATAATACCTTCAATTTCTTTTTCTTCTCTAATAACTACTGTTAGTATTTCTAGCACAATGTTAAATAATAGAGGTGATAATGGGCATCCTTGTTTCACTCCTGATCTTATTGGGAAGGATTCTAGTTTATCCCCATTGCAGATGATACTTGCTGATGATTTTAGATATATATATATACTGTTTATTATTCTTTGGAAAGGCCCTTCTATTCCTATACTTTCTAGTGTTTTTAATAGGAATGGGTGTTGTATTTTGTTGTATTTTGTCAAAGGCTTTTCCTGCATCTATTGAGATAATCATGTGATTTTTGTTGGTTTGTTTATTGATATGGTCAATTATGTGGATGGTTTTCCTAATATTAAACCATCCATGGTATAAATCTCATCTGATTATAATGAATGACTATCATGATTCTGGAGTCTTTTTGCTAGCATTCTATTTAAAATTTTTGCATCTATGTTCATGAAGGAAATTGGACTATATTTTTCTTTCTCTGTTTTTGACCTGCCTGGTTATGAAATCAGTGTCATATTTATGTCACAAAAGGAATTTTGTAGAACTTTTTCTTTGCAAATTAGGTCAAATTATGTGCATAGTATTGGGATTAGTTGTTCTTTGAATGTTTGATAGAATTCACTTGTGAATCCATCAGTACCTGTGAATTTTTTCTTGTTCAATTTCTTTTTCTGATATGGGATTATTTAAGAATTCTATTTCTTCTTCTGTTAATCTAGGCAATTTGTATTTTTATAAATATTCATCCGCATCACTTAGATTGCCATATTTATTGTCATATAATTGGGCAAAATAGTTTTTAATGATTGCCTTAATTTCCTCTTCATTAGAGGTAAGGTCTTCCTTATCATCTTTGATACTGTTAATTTGGTTTTCTTCTTTCCTTTTTTTAAAAATTAAATTGACCAGTACTATGTCTATTTTATTTGTTTTTTTTTTCAAAATACCAGCTTCTAGTGTTATTTATTAATTCAATAGTTTTTTCACTTTTTATTTTATTAATTTCTTCTTTAATTTTTAGGATCTCTAATTTAGTTTTCAACTGGGGATTTTTAATTTGTTCCCTTTCAAGTTTTTTTTTTAATTTGCATGCCCAATTCTTTGATCTCCGCCCTTCCTAATTTGTTAATATATGAACTCAAGGATATAAATTTCCCCCTGAGTACTGCTTTGGCTGTATCCCATAGATTTTGAAAGGGTCTTTCATCATTGTCATTTTCTTTAATGAAATTGTTGTTTCTATGATTTGTTCTTTAATAGGTTTTGGATGATCATATTATTTAATTTTCAATTAATTTTTGATTTGGCTCTCTATGTACCCTTACTAATTATTATTTTTATTGCATTATGATCTGAAAAGGTTGCATTTATTATTTCTGCTCTTTTGCACTTGTTTGCCATATTTTTATGCCCTAGTAGATGGTGAATATTTGTGAATGTACTATGTGCTGCTGAAAAGGTGTATTCCTTTTTGCCCCTATTTATTTTTCTCCACATATCCATTAACTCCATTTTTTCTAAGATTTCATTCACACCTCTTACCTCTTTCTTATTTATTTTTTGGTTTGATTTATCTAGATCTGATAGAGGAAAGTTCATGTCTCCCACTAATATAATTTTACTAGATATTTCCTCATTTAACTCCACTAGTTTCTCCTTTAGAAATTTGGATGCTATACCACTTTGTGTATTTTATTGTATTTGGTTGATTACTGATATTTCCCCATTGTCTATACTGCCTTTTGTCAGAATGTAATTATCTTCTCTATCTATTTTAATCAGATCTATTTTTACTTTGGCTTTGTCAGATATTATAAATGCAATTCCTGCTTTCTTTTTCTCTGTTGAGGCCCAATAGATTTTCCTCCAGCCTTTGATCCTTATTCTGTCAGTGTCTACCTGCCTCATGTGTGTTTCTCATAGACAATATTTGGTAGGATTTGGTTTCTATTCAAATCTGCTATTTGCTTTTGTTTTATGGATGAGTTCATTCCATTCACAGAGTTATGATAACCACCTCTGTATTCCCCAACATTTTGATATTGTCTCCTAGTTCTCCCCTTTCTTCTTTCACTATATCTTTTTAAACCAGGTGTTTGCTTTTAATCAGTCCCCCTTATCCCCACTCTTATTATACTTCCTTTTCTTCCCCCTCCCTTTTTTTCCCCTTCTTCTTAATATTTGTTTTAGTGTCTATTGAGTTCTCCCCCTTTCCCTCCTTTTCTGTACTCCCTGCCCCACTGTCCTCTCCTAGTTTTTCCCTTCTCACTTTCCCAGTAGGGTAAGATAGAATTTGATACCCCAAAGGATCTAGATGCTCTTCTCTCTCAACTGATTTCACTGAAAGTTATGTTTAAGTATTTCCTATGAACACTCTCTTCCTCTCCTTCTTATAACAGTATTCTTCTCCTCCCTTTCCCATGTGCCTCTTTGTGTAATATTTATTATCCTATTTATCTTATTCCTTCAAGTTTCTCTTGGTGCCATCTTCTATTCCCCCCTCCCTTTTACTTTTTTTTGCATATCATCTTAGACTACTTATTACCCCAATATTTACCTATGAATGATTCTTTTAATCATTATAATAGTGAATATAATTTTTGAGAGTTACACATAACATTTTTCTGAAATAAACAATTTCCTCTTTTTTAAGCCCTTAAGAAGAAAACTTAAATAAAAAACCATTTTCCCCCTTTCCACTCTCTTTCACATTTACCTTTTCATGTTTCTCTTGATCTTTGTGTTTGGATATCAGACTTTCCACTTAGTTCTTATCTTTTCTTTACAAATACTTGGAAATCTTCTATTTTGTTGAATGCCCATACTTTCCCCCTGAAGTATATAGTCAGTTTTGATGGGTTGGTGATCCTTGGTTGAAGACCCAATTCTTTTGCCTTTCTGAATATCATATTCCAAGCCTTGTGGTCCTTTAGTGTGGAAGCCGCAAGTTCTTGTGTGATCCTGATTGGTGTTCCTTAATATCTGAATTGTCTCTTTTTGGCTTCTTGTAAAATTTTTTCCTTAGCTTGGAAGCTCTTAAATTTGGCAATTACATTCCTGGGAGTTATTGTTTGAGGATTTAGTGTAGAGGGTGTTCTATGAATTCTTTCAATGTCTATATTTCCCTCTTGTTTAAGAATATCAGTGCAGTTTTCTTGGATACTTTCTTGTAGTATGATGTCAAGGTTTCTGTTTATTTCTGGGTTTTCAGGTAAACCAATGATTCTCAAATTCTCTCTTCTAGACCTGTTTTCTTGATCAGTCATCTTCTCAGTGAGATATCTTATGTTTCCTTCTATTTTGTCAATCTTTTGGTTTTGCTTTATTAATTCTTGCTGTTTTGTGAGATCATTGGCTTCTAATTGTCCAATTCTGGTCTTTAAAGATTGGTTTTCTCCTATAATATTTTGATTTCCCTTTTTGGTTTTGGTCTATCCTGTTTTTCATGGCTTCTGGTTGTTTAATTTTGGTCTTTAATTTATTTATCATTTCATTTGATTTCTGGGTTTCTTTCTCCAATTGGGAGTTCCTGTCTTTTAAACTGTTATTTTCTTTTTGAACTATTTTCCACTTTTCTTGCCAAATATTCTTCCATCTTTTTCAAAAGCTCCAATTCAAATTCTTCAAGAGCTTATGGCCAATTTCCATTTTTTTTGGTAGGTTTGGGTGCATTTATTTGTTCATCCTCCTCTACTATTTCTTCTGTAGTCTGGATTTTTCCTCCATAAAAATTATCCAGGGTCAAAGCCTTCTTCTTGCTCTTCTTGGTGTTAGGAAGTTGTTTATCTTGGACATTTTTTTGCTGTTACTATGCTGGTTTTTCCTTCCATTTCCAGTCAGAGGTCTGAAAAAGGAGGGCAGGTTCTCTGTGTATGGAACTAAGGAGTGTAGTTTTTGCCTGAGGCCAGCTCTTGAGTCTCTGCAGCTTATGCTGTTTGCTGCCCTTATCTGCACTATCTCAGAGCCGAAGATTTGAGCTCTTCCACCTGTTGGGGGTCTCAAGTTTAGCTGCTCTCAGGGGTATGTCTTTGGTGGTCTTAGTCATCTGCCAAGACCTAGGGTTGCCCCTCACTTGTTCACTGATTTCAAAGCTCTCTGGCTCTGAGTCTAGGGCACTGGTATCCATAGGAGGGGTGGGGGAGGATAGATCAACTCACATTTTGGTGGAAGCTATTTCATTAGCTCCTTATAGTGTGGAAATGTCCAAATCCCACCTACCTTCAATGCTGCACTCTACTGTGGAGTCCCTTTGTTCATATGAATTCTTTTTTTTTTTTGCCTTTTCAGGTAGTCTATTTTGGTAGGCAATGAGGTGAGGTAGATTCCTATGTCTAAGCTGTAGTCATGTTTACCCAGAATTCTCCTTCCTTTACTATTGCTACAAACTTGAGATCTGATCACCAAAGATCATGTTCTGTCCTATTATGGTACACAAATCCTTTCCCTTCCTGCTCCTCTCAACTGGATCACCTTGATTTTAACACTTTTTTTTTTTTGAAAATCACATTCAAATCACTAGTACCTTGGTTTCTGGAAAGAATGTGTTAATGGACTACTATATTACCTGGGAAGCTAAGTGGCACTTAGAGTCTTTCCCTGCAACTTTTATAGCTGTTGGGGGTAGTAAGCAATACTTCATGTGGTCCAGTCCATTTTATGTCTGTAGCCAATTTTCTATTGAAATTTTTTAAGTATACTATGTCTCCTGGTTTGATGTTGTGCAAATTGTAATCCAGGGGTACTGTTTGTTGTATCAAGCCCATTTCATGCAATTCTGCTATTCTTGTCTGTAAAGCCTGTATGTATTTTGTTAATTTACAGTCTAGTTTGTGAGAAGTTCTATGTCAGAGAAAGGAAGATGTGATAGGAGCATTACATTGTTTGCTTCTTCTTCCTTTTGTTTTGGATCAGGTATATGATTTTCTTGTACTGCAAATTTAGTGTCTCTATCCACTCCCTTTTAATCTTATTTTATCTCCCTTTTTCCAATCTTCCTATTTCCTTTCCCAATAAATATTACATAATTTTTTAAATTTTCATAAAATTTATTATTAGAATACATTTTTCATAAAAGCCAAGAATCCATTTGGATTCCATTGTGGTGAATGACAGAAAAAACTGTTCTAAATCTTTTGTACTTCCATATAATTTTATTACAGATTTTCTCCAATATGGAGATATTCTTTTTTTTTAATTATATTTTATTTGATCATTTCCAAGCATTATTCATTAAAGACATAGATCATTTTCTTTTCCTCCCCTCCACCCCCCCCATAGCTGACGCGTAAATCCACTGGGCATCACATGTTTTCTTGATTTGAACCCATTGCTATGTTGATAATATTTGCATTAGAGTGTTCATTTAGAGTCTCTCCTCTGTCATGTCCCCTCAACCGCTGTATTCAGGCAGTTGCTTTTCCTCGGTGTTTCCACTCCCATAGTTTATCCTTTGCTTATGAAGTGTTTTTTTTTCTCCTAGATCCCTGCAAATTGTTCAGGGACATTACACCACCAATAATGGAGAAGTCCATTACATTCAATTATACCACAGTGTATTAGTCTCTGTGTACAATGTTCTCCTGGTTCTGCTCCTCTCGCTCTGCATCACTTCCTGGAGGTTGTTCCAGTCTCCATGGAATTCCTCCACTTTATTATTCCTTTTAGCACAATAGTATTCCATCACCAACATATACCACAATTTTTTCAGCCATTCCCCAATTGATGGGCATCCCCTCGTTTTCCAGTTTTTGGCCACCACAAAGAGAGCAGCTATGAATATTTTTGTACAAGTCTTTTTGTCCATTATCTCTTTGGGGTACAGACCCAGCAGTGCTATGGCTGGATCAAAGGGTAGATATTCTTTTGTCTCCCTTTGGGCATAGTTCCAAATTGCCCTCCAGAATGGTTGGATCAGTTCACAACTCTACCAGCAATGAATCAATTTCCCTACTTTTCCACATCCCCTCCAGCATTCATTACTTTCCTTTGCTATCATGCTAGCCAGTCTGCTTGGTAGGAGGTGATACCTCAGAGTTGTTTTGATTTGCATCTCTGATTATAAGAGATTTAGAACACTTCTTCATGTGCTTATTAATAGTTTTGATTTCTTTATCTGAGAACTGCCTATCCATGTCCCTTGCCCATTTATCAATTGGAGAATGGCTTGATTTTTTGTACAATTGATTTAGCTCTTTGTAAATTTGAGTAATTAAACCTTTGTCAGAGGTTTCTATGAAGATTTTTTCCCAATTTGTTGTTTCCCTTCTGATTTTAGTTACATTGGTTTTGTTTGTACAAAAGCTTTTTAGTTTGATGTAGTCAAAATGATTTATTTTACATTTTGTGATTCTTTCTATGTCTTGCTTGGTTTTAAAGCCTTTCCCCTCCCAAAGGTCTGACATGTATACTATTCTGTGTTTACCCAATTTACTTATGGTTTCCTTCTTTATGTTTAAGTCACTCACCCATTTTGAATTTATCTTGGTGTAGGGTGTGAGGTGTTGATCTATTCCTAGTCTCTCCCACACTGTCTTCCAATTTTCCCAGCAGTTTTTATCGAATAGTGGATTTTTGTCCCAAAAGCTGGGATCTTTGGGTTTATCGTATACTGTCTTGCTGAGGTCGCTTTCCCCCAGTCTATTCCACTGATCTTCCTAAATATTACATAATTTAACAGTATTTTAAATGGAATTTCTCTTTCAAGTGGTTGATAGTATATATAAATGCTTATGCTTTGCATGGGTTTATTTTAAATTCTATGATTTTGCTAAAGTTGTTTATTGTTTAAGGTCAGTTTTTAGTTGTAAGTATACCATAAGATCATCTAGAAAGAGTAATAGATTTGCTTCTTCATTGCCCATTTTAAAATTTTATTTAATTTCTTTTTCTTTTCTTAGTGATATAACCAGCATTTTTAGTAGAATTGCCTAGGCCTGTGGTGGTGAACCTATTGCACATATGCCAGAGGGGCCACAGAACCCTCTCTGTGGGCACAGGGTCTGTAGCCCCAGCACAGAGTTCATCAGAATTTGTTACTAAAAAGCCAGAGGGACATGGGACTGGGCTGCTCTCTTGACCCTCCACATGGGCTCCTGACGACATTTTGCCAATAACCTGCCCCTCTAAAAGATTCACCATCACTTGCCTAGACTTAAATTTGTTTGCTTGTGTGTTTTTAGTTTCCCTAACTCAAAACCTTTCCTTCTCTAATTTATTCCCTGAAAGAGCAGCTTAAGTGAAAAGTTTAGAGAAATGTAGTACTAGAGTTTGGCCTTTATAAGGGGAAGAAAAGGGTCTTATTTATAAAAGATTTGACTGGATTATTTAAGAATAGGGTCACCAGGAATTTAATTAAATTCCAAAAGGATTTATTTAGCAATTTATTTACAAAATACAAAAAGAGTGAAGTAAGAAATCAGAGAGAGTATAGGGTAAGATATCTAGCCAACACACTAAGTATTTTGCTCCAACCCCTGGCTCAACCCAGAAAGAGCTTAGTTGGAGAAGCTTTGGCCTTGAGCTGAGGACCTGGGGATGCAGAGAGGCTCGATCAAGAGGATAGGTCTCTCCTTAGGCTAGTCTCTTCCGAAAATCCAGGAAAGGAGTCAGCTCTTTTTACTCACCATGTGTCAGTTCAAAGGGAGAGATTTAAGATCTGTCTTATCAGGAAAGGTCTCAGGTCTAGTAGGCAGATTCTTCATGAAAGGTCTCAGGTCCAGTCAGTAGATTCTTCACTAGCCTCCAACTGGAACTCATAACTCCAGAAGAAGTTGCAGTTTCCCAGGAAATTGTAATTCCCTTATAAAGACACTTTCTTTTGTGTCACTTCCTGTGCCTTCCTCCACTTTTCCGTCTACCAATTACAGTTGAAGCTTTGCTTCGGACTGCCCAGGGGGCAGTCAGTTTGATTCTGATTCATCACCTATTATTGCACATGTGGGTCACAGACCTCCCCCACTAAGTGATTAGGTGGGATACTTACACTTTTGGTGATTAAATTTAAAATTGGGCAGGGGAGTTCATTTAATCTTCACACCTGGAATGAGGGAATAGTGATGTCTGTTGTGTAAAAGGATGCAAAGAAAGGTATCTCTTGATGTAAATTTTTATATAAAAATGATAAAAAGAAAGCCTCAACTTAAAAAAAATTAGAATTGATGAAGTGGATGCTAATGACTCTAGGAGAAATCAAGAAATAAAGTCAAAAGAATGGAAAAGATAGAAGAAAAGATGAAATATCTTATCGGAAAAATAACTGACATGTAAAATATTGGACTACCCAAAAGCTATGATCACAAAAAGAATTTAGACATCATCTTTCAAAAAAATATCAAGAAGAACTGTCCTGATATTCTAGAACCACAGGATAAAAGGGAAATTGAAAGAATCTACCAATCACTTCCTGAAAGAGATTGCAAAAAGATAACTCCCAGGAATATTATAATCAAATTACAGAACTCTCAGGTCAAGAAGAAAATATTTCAAGCAGCCAAAGAGAAACAATTAAAATATTGTGGAGCCAAATGATGACATCAGAGTTAGCAGCTTCTCCTTTAAAAGACCATATTAGAATTTATTAGAGGGCAGAGGAACTAGGGCTTCAACTGAGAATCATTTACCCAGCAAAACTGAACATTCTTTTACTGAAAAAAAAAAGGTATTAAATGAAATAGAAGACTTTCAAACATTTATAGTGAAAAGACTAGGACTGAATTAAGAATCTGATTCTCAAATATAAGACAAGAAAAGACTAAAAAAAGATAAATGGAAAGAAGAATAAAAAATAAATAGAAAAGATGAATCAAAAGATAATTCAATAAGGTTAAACTTTTTGCATACCAACATGGGAAAATGGTTCTTGTAACTCCTATGAACTTTATAATTATTAGGGCAGTTAGAAGGAGTATACATAGAGGGAAAGGGTAAAAGTTGAATATGGTGGGATGATATAAAAATAAAATTTAGGCATGATAAAGAGCAATTCACTGGAGGGAAAGGGAAGAGAAAATTTGAATGGGGTAAATTATTGCACATAAAAGAAAAATGAAACAGTTTTTACAGTGGAAGAGAAGATGGAGGAGGTGAGGAAAGGGGCACATGAATCCTACTCTCCTCAGAATTGGCTCAGTTTGGGAAGAACATACACAATCTGTTGGGTATAGAAATATATTTTACAGTACAGGAAAGTGGAAGGGGAAAAGGAATCAAAGAAGGGGTTGGGGCTGATAGAAAAGAGAGCAAATTAGAGGGTTTGATCATCTAAAACTAGTTGGGGGAAATAAGATAGAGACAAACACACAGTAATCATAATGATGCAAGGAATTTTTAAGTCTCTCGAATAAAGACCTCACTTTTGAAATTAGTTGAATGCATACTAATATAAGTTATTTCCCAATAAATTATTAAAAAGTCTCATTTCACAAATATATAGAGCCCAATTTATGAAAACTGCAAACATTTCCAGTTGATACATGGTCATAATTATATAAACAGTAAGTTTTCAGAGGATACAACTTACATCAATGCCAATCAGAACAATTCTGAGATACCACCTTTCAGATTAGTATGGGTATATACCCATCAGATTAGCCAAGATGACAGAAAAAGAAAAAGATAAATTTGGAAAAGAAAGGAGAAAATAGGTATACTCAAGTACCACTGGAGCTTTCAACTAGTCTAACCATTCAGGAAAACAATTTGGAACTATGTTTTAAGGATTATAAGACTGTGTATACCCTTTAACCCATCAGTACTGCTATTAGGTCTAGGACCCATATGTTAAAACTTTTTTTGTGTGTGTGTGATGGGAAAGAATTAGAAACTGAGGGAATGCTTGTGAATTAAGTAATGAGTGAGCAAGTTATGATATATGAATGTAATAGAATATTTTAATAGTATAAGAAGTTCAGAGGATGGTTTGAGAAATCCTTGGGAAGACTAAAAAGTGAAGTGAGCAGAACCAAGAGAAAAATCCACATAAAAACATCAATATAGTAAAGATAATTAACTGTGTAAGACTTGGTAACTCTGATGATTACCACTATCCACCACAGCTCCAAAGTATCTAAAAAATACTTTCCACTTATAATTAAAGAACTGATAGACTGAGTATAGAGCAAAGCATATGTTTCCCTTTATTTTTTTAAAAAAAGCATGGCTTTAAAAGAACTATGATTTATATGACTTCCTATTTATAATGAATATTTGGGGGAGGCAGTTAAGTGAGGGAAAGAATTTGAAACTAAAAAAATTTAAGTAGCTATGCAATAGTCCAAGAGACAAGTTATTAACGACAGATATGGGGTAGTTCCTATGTGTATGGAGGAAAGGGAGTATATGCAAGAGATGTTAAAAAGATAGAAATGACAAGATTTAGTGACTGATTGTATATATGGAGTTAGATTGGGGAGCTGAGCATGACACCATGGTTTCAGACCTTGAAACTAACGGAGAAGAGTTCAGAAAGGGGTGATTGGGGGGGAGAAAAATGAACTTTTTTACACAGATTATGTCTCTGGAACATTCAGTTGGAAATGCCCAATAGACAGTTGATGATGTGGTGCTGAAGGTCATGGACTAGAAATATATACTTAACGGAAAATAAAAGCATGAATATATAATACTCATGATATGCATAAATATACATGTATAGCATATTCATAGAGATGTTAATTAACATCATGAGGTAATTGAAAGAGAAAGAAAAATAAAAGAGAGCCCAGAAGAGAGTGAGCTTACAATATACTTCAGTGGGCATTGATAATGAATCAGCAAAAGAGACTGAGAAGAAAGTCAGATAGTAGGAAAAATAAGGGAGAGCCATGGCACATACACAAAAATAAAACATCAAAGAGAGAGTGTCTAAAGAGAGAAGAGTCAAACTTCATATGTTGCAGAGGTCAAGAAGGATAAGAATTTATTGGATTTGGAGATTTAGAGATTATTAGTAAAAAATGATCATTTTTAACTTTGGAAAGAGCAAATTAATTTGAATAATGAAGTCAGAAGCTGAACAGTGGGGCATTAAGGAGTGATTAAGAGGAAAGGAAGTGAAATTACCAAGGATAGTGAACTTTTAAAGATATTTGGCTGAAAAAACAGGTTAAGAAAAAAGGATAATAATGTGGATGATAGTACCTAGGAAGGATATTTTTTTCCCATTTGAATTAGTTTATTCAGTCAATTTAGAACATTATTCCTTGGCTACAATAATCACATTATTTCCCTCCCTTCCCTTCACCCACCCTTCCCACAGCCCACACACAATTTCATTGGGTATTACTTGTGTCTAGGAAGGATATTTTTAATGGTAGGGAAGATGTGTATGTGTGTTAAGGCAGCAAGGAAGGAACCAATAGAAAGACTGAAGCCTAGATTAAGGATAACGATGACAATAGGACCAAGATGCTGCAGACTAGGGGTATGTTGGAGAGTACCTATTAAAGTCTTAGCCTTAGTGAAAATTACCACCTCATTAGAGAATATAGTAAAAGAGAACACTGTAGAGGCAAGAGGTTGAAGGGGAAAGGAAATCTTGGTGACTAACCCTGTTTCTTATTTTTTTTTTAGTAAAGTACAACTCAAGGGTATTATCTGAGAAAGTAGAAGGGATTGGTATAGTTAAAGGCTTGAGGAGAGAAAGGAAGGTTTGATGATATGTGACACACATATTGTAAGTGTGATCCCTCATCAGATACAAACCAGATAGCTTCTGTTATTCCTTAAAACTCTGAGATTATATAATTTTATAAAACTCCCACTATGAGTAAAGTCCACGAAACATAAACTAGGATGGTGGTACTTAAGTTTTCCTCAGAATACAGAAGTTTACAAGAGGGGCCTGGGCTCTGTCAAACTACTCTACTGCAAACCTAGATTCAACACCCCAACTTGATCAGCTAAGTAAAACTGAAGTAACTGTATATGGAGATGAGCAGCAGGTAGATGAGACACATATTGTTTATTACAATCTATCTTATTGGATGAATAAGTGCCTGGCTGTTCTGTCCCATTCCCTGGTCTGCTTATAGGTAATTAGTTTTCCTTTCACAGTTCTTACTGGCATTAGTTACCATCACATGAAAGGTCTCTGTTCCCAGGGAAACTAAGGAATCTAAATATTCAGGAGAACCTTGCCTACCCAGCTGGATTTGCAGATAACATTGCTGCTCTCTTTAGTCAGCACCCTCCAGAAGGTTATGAGCATCAAATGAGTTAACATGTGTAAAAATCTTTTGTGTTCCTACAATACTACATAAATGCAAATTATTCTTACTATGTGGGTCAAGAGAAGTCTCTGGGTATTTGGGTTATGGTTATAATAGTGTGAATTCTCTGTAGCTACTGGAGCTTCCTTAATTTTGCACAAAAACAATGTTGACTGAATAGAGTTTAAAGTCATTCTGTTTTTAGGTACATTTCCTACTAGTAAAGATGCTTCCAGGAATATAAAAGAATCCAAATAACATAACCCTTGGAGTCATTCATTGGATTATTCCAGTCTCACTATTACATAAAAAAAGAGTCATTTGGATTTAGGGCATTTGCTTTCCATTAGCAGTAAAAATATATTTCACACGTTGGTGTACATTGTGCCAAAACTTGGTTCAGTTGTTTGAAAAAACATCGTGTCAACCTACTAGCAACTAATTAGATCAGAGGCAACTTGGAAGAGTAGACAGAGAGATGACTTCAGAATCAAGAAGACCTGACTTAAGTCTTAGCTCTGATTGGTACTGGCTATTAAACCCTAAGAAAGTTATTTACTGTCTCTGTGCCCCCATGTAGCTTACTAAGTTATAACTTGTAAAACAATTAATAATTTTCATTGCTAGAGATAAATTCCCCATGGAAACCCCTATAATCACTGGCCCAGATCCCCAAATAAAATGACACCTCTCCAAATGAAATAGATTTCTATGTTAATGCATATAGCATCTTAGAATATATAGGCAATCACTGATTCAGTCTTCCTGCCTTTTCTTTCATAGGCTCCTCTTCTTCCAGGTCCCTACATTTGGGTATCCCTCAAGGTCTTGATCTTAAAGTCTTTTTCTATAGTCTCTCTCTTATCAATTTCACCCAGTCTAACCATTTCAGTTATTACCTTCATGCATATAAAATTCAATTTTAAATATCTAATCTTGCACTTCATTCTTAAAGTTCCATTTATCTGTAAGTTTTTCAAATGAATTTTCTCTAGAGAGCTCAATGTTGTCACTATATAGAGACCCTTAATAGTAGTGTAAACCAAGAAAATCTGTGAATTTTTTATAATGTTTTGAGGCCACAAGTTGATCAGTTGATCTATATACCTTGTATTTTTCTGGGTTTTCACAGAGCAGACACAAGAGTACTTGTTTAACTATTGAGACTGAGCAAACTTTGATTAATCAATAAACAGTTATGAAATATACACCATATTTCAGGCATTATCCATGGAGGATAAATGGTTCCAACCTGTAAAGATTTTACATTCTTTCTGAAGAAATAGTCTGAACACAAATAACAAAATACATATAAAGTGAATATGAAACAATTTCGGGAGAGGATATTAATAGGTGAAAATGTCAAGAAGTCCATAGGCAGGTGGATGGTGTTTCTTAGAAGGGGGACTTCTCAGAAGGGTAAGGGAAGATAATGGACATTTCAGGCATGGGAATAGTCTTTGCAAATATCCAGAGACTAGTTGTGGAATGCTTCTAGGAGAACCATTTTGGCTGGCATATAAAGTTTGTAAAGGGAAATAATGTGTCATAATCCTAGAAATGCAGGCTGATTCCTGATAATGAAGGATGTTAAATATAAAAGAATTTGTATTTTTTCCTATAAAATTAGATATATGGACCTTGTGAGCAGGATGGTGATGTAGCTGGACTGATATGTTAGCAATAACATTTTGGAAATTATATAGAGGATTAGTGAGAAAATGAACAGTAGGAAGACAATAAGTGACTATTGCAATAGTCCTGATGACAGGTTAGAAAGGCTTGAATATGGTCATGGTCACATGGCATGGATAAGAATATACTCCCTTCTCATCTTGACCTTATACTTCCTTCTTGAAAACTCAAGCATCACCTTCTCAGTGAAGCCTTTATCGACTATTCTTTCTAGAACTGCTTAATGCCCTCCTAAGTCTTTTACATTTAACTACCTATATTTATTCTGGGATATAGCACAAATACTTGTGTCTGTACCCATTTCCTCTCTGATAAAAAAAAAACTCCTTGAGAGGAGGGACTATTTTATTATTTTTGTATCCTCAGCACGCAGCACAATACAATACCTAGTGCATAGCAAGAACTTCATACATTCTTTTTGATTACTAATTGGGTATAAGAGATTTGGAGGTGGAATTGACAAGACTTTACGCTGATTAGATATATATTTGGTGTCTCCTCTTTTAAAACATAAGTGCTTTTCGAATACGTATTGTTTCTTTTCTTATACTTGTGTCCCCCTATACCAACCTTAGTGCCTGGCATGTAATAAAGAATAAATACTTGGAGAGTAATTGAATGATGTATTAGGTAACAGAGAGTCAAGAGTAAATGATGACTCTAAAGTTTCAAACTAGGTGACTAGAAGGATGGGGGGGTTTCCTTTACAGAAACAGGAAAATTCAGAAGAATGGATTTTAGGGGAAAGATAATGAATTTTCTTCTGGATTGAATTTGAAGTATTTTGGGTATATCCTGTCTGAAACATCCTATAGACAGTTGGTAATTTGGGCCTGAGATTTAAGAGAGAAACTTGGAGAATGAATGATTATCTAGTCAAAGGGACAGAAATAGTAGCTGAAGAAGTGGAAAAGTGACACAAAAACAAAGGCAGGAGAAAATGTCGAGAAGAGGGTGTTTTATTCATTTGGAGCCAATTTCTCTCAAATACTTTTGGATCCTTACTCTCATCTCCCCCTCATTCTCCTACTCTCACCCCTTTGTTGTATTGTGTCATTTACACATTTGATAAATATATATGTATTATATATACATATGGGTGTATGCGTACACACACACACACACACACACACACACACACACAGGTATCCCTTCCCCATTGTGACTTTCTCCAGTCATCATGATTTCAGTATATAAAGTTGGTTTTAGAAATTAAATGGGAATTTGGGGGGAGTTTTGTGGAAGCTGCAAATGACATGTAAAGGCCAGCAGATGACACAGAAGTTTGGAAATTCAGAAATGTGTAAAAAATATGTATAGTATTATGTAATATCAATATATTATATCTTTTAATAACATAAATATACACAATTTCTTTTACTATAAATATTCCATAAAAGAAAAATAAAAAAAATTCAGACTTCTTCTCTAGTATGAAGGGAGAGACAAAACATTTTAAGTGGATTTTCCAGATCTCTAGGCTGCCATGTTCTTAATTGCTGTAATGTGGAAGGGATCCCTGTGTGTGTGTGTGTGTGTATGTGTATGTACATACACATTGACATACAGATCATTAATTAAAATGTTAAACAACAAACAACCAAATACTTTCTGGGGGTAATTAATGGAATCCTGTCACATTGAAACTGAACTATTTCCAATGATTCTGAGTCTAGACATCCAATCTGTTTTGACCCATATAACTGTATTGTTGTCTACATGTTTCTCCATGTGGTCCACAAGAATCACATGAAATGCTAAGGATATTAAAAGGATAAGTGTATTAGAAGGGCTGCCTGTGAAGTAAGGATACAATTATTTTTGCTTTATTCCAGAGGATCGAACTAAGAACAAAGAGTAAAAGTCACAAAGAGAAATTTGTATTTATGAGATAAAGAAAACCTTCCTAATAATTAGAGATTGAGTGGATTGGGCTGTCTTGTCATAGTGGCATACCTTTTGACCCAGTGATACAACAGTCAGGCTTATATATGTCAAAAAGGTTAAAGAAATGTACTTGAAGCAAAATGGCACCCATCAATTAGGAAACGACTGAATAAATTATTATATAGGATACTAATGGAAAAGTATTGTGACATAAGAAATGATGAAGAAAAGAGTCAAGCAATTCTGGAAAGACTTTTATGGCCTAATGTAGTGAAGAGGGTAAAACTGGAACAATTTATACCATGAATAAAACATTGTAAAGGAAAACCACTTTGAAGGACTTAAAAACTTCGATCAGGTTAATGAAACAACTGAGTATAGAAGACAAAAAATGAAGTATGCTTCCTGCCTCATTGCAGAGAAACAGTGGACTAGCAGAGTAGAATGAGACATGTTTTTCATTCTGGCGTATGTGTGGATTTATTTTGCCTGATTATATTGGTTACATTTATCTCGTTTTTTGGTGGGGCGATCTCTGAAGGAGTTAGAGAATAATGATTATCATCCATCATTCCCCTAAAAATAAAAAGCATTAATGAAAACTTTATATAGATACATATATATGCTCATACAAATATACATGAATGTAATACATGAATTATATATGCTTATATATACACATAAAGTTCAGAAGGTACACAGTAAGAACAGCATTGGAACTACTATGCTACATTTGTCATATACTTTGAGAAAACAAATCAGTACTTCAAAGAAAATACTCAGCCCCCTTTTCTCTGTTCTTTGTATATAAAATATTCATGTTTGTTGGTGTTCAATTCATAATATTACAAAGTATTTTTAAAGGAAGTTGTGGATTTGAAC
This sequence comes from Monodelphis domestica, assembly GCF_027887165.1. Classification (NCBI taxonomy): domain Eukaryota; kingdom Metazoa; phylum Chordata; class Mammalia; order Didelphimorphia; family Didelphidae; genus Monodelphis; species Monodelphis domestica. The sequence continues at coordinate 144,521,608 of NC_077228.1, read as the reverse complement.
TCTGTGAGTAAAAGATTTGGGAACAGGAATGGGGAAAGAGAAAAGTAATTGAGCTGAATAAAGAGAACGAATCCACTTTAGTATTTGAAGGCTTAGAGAAATAAATGAAAAGGTTGAATGAATATGGGAAGAAAAATTTGTGAAATTTTTTTTAATTTGGAGAAAAATTCTTAGTGCTAGATAGTGGTTGACAAGATTCTACTTCTGGTGCCCCCAAAGAGCCCAAAACTGCATAGCCTTTGACCCAGAAATACCACTACTATGTCTGTATTCCAAAGATATCAAAAATAGGGGAAAAGAACTAGTTGTATAAAATATTTATAGCAGTTCTTTTTGTGGTAGTAAAGAACTAGAAAGTGAAGTAATGTTCATTAGTTGGGTAATGACTGAAAAAACTGTGTTAGATATTTGTAACAGAATTATATTGTGATGAAGAATGAGATAATCACACACACATAAACACACAAACACACAAACCCCTGGAAAGACATATAAAGTGATGCAAAGAGAGGTGAGCCGAACTTGGAGAATGTTATACACAATAGCTACAATAATGCCCCATGATCATCTGTGAATGGATTAATTATTATCAGCAAAGCAAGGCTCCAAGACAATTTCTGGAGAATCATGATGAAAAAGACTATCCAGTGCCATAGAAGGAAATGACAGTGTCTGATTTCATATTGAAACATAGCATTCTACACTTTATTTCTCCCATGAGTCCTCAGCTGTAAGCAATGTGTCTTCATTCACAACATGATGAACATGGAAATATGTATTGTGTGATAACACTTCATAACCTATATCATATTACCTGCCAACATGGGGAGGAGCTAGGGAGTAAGAAGGGGGAGAACATGAATTGTAAAATATCAGAAAAGAATTTTTTAAAAAATTGCATCAACATGTAAAAAATTTTTAAAGTTTCTACTTCTGAGTTGAAATGGAAGCAAGCTCAAAGATAAAATGAAGGCTAAAAAGAGAAAAGAGAATGAAGGAGAATTACATATTAGAATCTGAAGAGGTACATTCAAGAAATAAACAGGAAATAATTGTCAAGAAAGAAAAGTTAAATGCAACAAATAGAAGGTTAAGTAAAATGAAAGAGTGGGTTGAGGATTTGAGTATAAAAATGTTTTAATGTCTTATAACAATGATTGACTATAAAAATATGCATAAAGGTATTGAGGTATAAACACCCAAAAGTTGTTTTGGGAACAGAGGCTGAAAATACCAACCATCATCAATAGAAGTAAAAACAGTGAGATGTTCATATATTTCCTATCACAGAATGATTCATGTGTTACAAGCATTGGCTGATTTCCCAACCAGAGAAAGAGAAGGGACTAGGGTTGGTCAATTTGTTCTCAGTGATACAGGTCCAGGAGTAATGGGTGGAGGTTGCAAAGATACAATCTGAGACTTTGTGATAGGAAAAACATCTTCATATATAAAGTTATTAATCAAGCAAAGGTTGGATAACCATTTGTCAGATAAAAATGTAGCTGGGTTTTCATTTCATATGAGTTAGACTAGATGACCTTTGAGGACCCTTTCAACTAAAAAATTCTGCAATTTCACCCTATTAGGGTAACAATTATTGTAGTGGAAGCACACACACACACACAAAAAAAATCCCTCCCATCATCAATACCAAGCTCATTGTAATCTAATTCTTTTTCCTACTTGCCTGTCCTACTAAGGAACACTAATCATGCCTCTAACTATGAGAACATTTCTCTACTTTTTCAGGCATATAGCTTCTTTGTACATATTTGTTAGCTTGTTGCCTCCTCAATAGATTTTAAGCTCTCTGCCATCTTGTCCTTCATTCACATCCTCTCCTTTAAGATGAGAGGAAAAAGGAATTACCTTTTCCAATATATTCCAAACCCCAATCTCACCTGGATTCAAATTGAGAGGAAATAAGAGAAACCACTGTCTTCTAGTGAACATTATGTCCAGTGACTTTGTGCACATACCTTGAGATACACATTTTGGGGAATGGAATAATTATTTTGTTTTTTAACATTAATTTTAATTTGTATTGAAAGTTTTATTATTGTCTTTTGCTTCTTATAGCAAAGCAGTTTCCCCATAAACTCCATTCTTCCTACCCCACTCTCTAATGTTAATCTCTATCTTGCAAAATTTTAAAAGAAAACTCTTTGAGAAAAAAAATTGGCACAGTGACCTCATCTGATACTATGGTCTTGATCTATAGTGACCCACGTTTCTATTGAGACAAAGAAGTAATGTTTCATTCAGTTCCTTAGGACCACGATTATTCAGGATATTTAGAATTTGACTGCTGTGTAATGTTTTTAATGTTGTTGTAGTCATTATGTATATTGCTCTCCTGGTTCTTTTTATAATGGTACCTTGTAATAATCCTCTTATGACTGACTAAACAGTTCTATTATGTATGTATTGAACTTAGATTTTAATATTGATTTTGCTCTAACAACTTTTTTGGAGGGAAAGGTATTTATGGCACAGTTTTTGAACTCCGTGTTCTTCATTGATACCTTATACGTATGCAAGATATAAGATTGATTAAATTAATGGGAGAATATCTCTTCTTATTGACTCTAGTCTTTAGCCCCTCCCTAGAAATGTGAAGGCAATCAAGGCATTAAGAAAGTCATCTCAATTTGTTCTAGTTTATCATTCATTTTTAGAAATTGATTTTTTTAAAAGGACATGTTTTGGAGATTTAGGTATCTTCTAGTACTTGTATTGCCACATCTTTCTTAGCATCAAACAGGTGATGACTTAGCTTGGACCATACCTTCTGGCCCTATCTCAACCAGACTTGCCCTCTACATCCTCATATTCCTGAATGAGACCTGGAAGTTACCTTCCCCTTAAGACTTTCATTCAAGCAATGTCCACAAGATTTTTACCTGGATATATTACTTTATGTTGAGCATTTTCATAACAATCACATCAGATATTGATTTCTCTTCCTGTTGTTAGAAAGTCATAAGCTTCCCTATATTTCTAAATAAACTGATATTCTCAATGAATTTCTTACTTCAATTACTATAATCTCTAGTTATAGGCTGAAGGCAATGATTGTTATTGTTGTCAATGCTATAATACTTAATTATTGTTATTATGCAGTCTTTCTTGCCAGAAGCCACATGGTAGGTATTCATATTCATGACTAATATTTCTGTGCACTCAAAAGATGGTAATACCTCTCTGAAAACAATGGCACAATGTCTAAAATAATAATAACAACCAGTATTTATATAATGTTTTCAGGTTTGCAAAGTGCTATACATATTATCTCTTTGACAAAGTGATATAAATATTTAACACTGTCAATGATTTTTATTTAATACCTTCACTGGGCATATATACATTGAGTAGGTATCATAGTGGTTGGAGCACAGGTCTAACACTGACTAGTTGTGTGTCCTTGGACTAATCACTTAACCTCCCTTTGCCTCAGTTTCCTCATCTGTTAGATGAAGATAATAATAGCACTTATCTTACATGGTTTTTGTGAGAATCAAATTAGATATTTTTAAAGTTCTTAGCACAGTGCTTGATACTTTTGTTATATAAAATTTAGCTATGGTGAAGATGATGATAATAAATGTTATTATTATTCTATTAAATACCTACTATGCCCCTAGTTGGTTTGCCTGGGTTGTAGCTACTTCTAATGCTATACCTTCTTGGAGCCACATTTGAGAGTTGAGTGAGAAAGGTGGACACTGAAGGTGGATGAGCACTTCTCCCTGAATACTTCTTACAAAGCAGATTGAGAGCAACTGACTGGCCTCAAACCGGGCAGTGAGTTAGAGGGCTACCCTAAGCATGTGAAGACTTCCCCCAGAAGAATGGACATACAAGAACATTTTTTTCCAATGGCCAGGAAGGTGATGGAAGCTGGTACTATGGAGGACTTAGAGTTTGGTCAGACCTGGAAGATATCAAGGTCATCCATCATATCCTTGGCCATTGCCAGTCATTCTGTCTTCTGTCTTTCCACCTGTACTTTGATGATACTGGAAGATAGAGTAAATCTGAGAACTTTGTGCAACTCTGCCTCACTTAAATCTAATTTATGAACAAATCAAGCCATCATCACCCTGTGATGCCACTGTTTTTTTTTAATAAGATTTTATTTGATCATTTCAAAGCATTACTCATTAAAGACAAAGATCATTTTCTTTTCCTCCCCCAGACCCCACATAGCCGACGCGTGATTCCATTGGGTATCACATGTGTTCTTGATTCGAATCCTTTGCCATGTTGTTAGTATTTGCATTAGAGTGTTCGTTTAGAGTCTCTCCTCTGTCATGTCCCCTCAACCTCTGTAGTCAGGCAGTTGCTTTTCCTTGGTGTTTCTATTCCCACAGTTTGTCCTCTGCTTATGGATAGTGTTTTGTTTTTTTTCCCTAGATCCCTGCAGATTGTTCAGGGACATTACACGGCCACTAATGGAGAAATCCATTACATTCGATTATACCACAGTGTATTAATCCCTGTGTACAATGTTCTCGTGGTTCTGCTCCTCTTGCTCTGCATCACTTCCTGGAGGTCGTTCCAGTCCCCATGAAAGTCCTCCACTTTATTATTCCTATTAGCACAATATTATTCCATCACCAACATATACCACAATTTGTTCAGCCATTCCCCAATTGAAGGGCATCCCCTCATTTTCCAATTTTTGGCCACCACAAACAGCGCAGCTATGAATATTCTTGTACAAGTCTTTTCCCCATTATCTCTTTGGGGTACAGACCCAGCAGTGCTATGGCTGGATCAAAGGGTAGACGTTCTTTTATCGCCCTTTGGGCATAGTTCCAAATTGCCCTCCAGAATGGTTGGATCAGTTCACAACTCCACCAACAATGAATTAATGTCCCTACTTTGCCACATCCCCTCCAGCATTCATTACTTTCCATAGCTGTCATGTTAGCCAATCTGCTAGGTGTGAGGTGATACCTCAGAGTTGTTTTGATTTGCATCTCTCTGATTATAAGAGATTTAGAACACTTCTTCATGTGCTTATTAATAGTTTTGATTTCTTTATCTGAGAACTGCCTATCCATGTCCCTTGCCCATTTATCAATTGAAGAATGGCTTGATTTTTTATACAATTGATTTAGCTCTTTATAAATTTGAGTAATTAAACCTTTGTCACAGGTTTCTATGAAGATTTTCCCCCAATTTGTTGTTTCCCTTCTGATTTTAGTTACATTGGTTTTGTTTGTACAAAAACTTTTTAATTTGATGTAGTCAAAATTATTTATTTTACATTTTGTGATTCTTTCTATGTCTTGCTTGGTTTTAAAATCTTTCCCCTTCCAAAGGTCTGACATCTATACTATTCTGTGTTTACCCAATCTACTTATGGTTTCCTTCTTTATGTTTAAGTCATTCACCCATTTTGAATTTATCTTGCTGTAGGGTGTGAGGTGTTGATCTATTCCTAATCTCTCCCACACTGTCTTCCAATTTTCCCAGCAGTTTTTATCGAATAGTGGATTTTTGTCCCAAAAGCTGGGATCTTTGGGTTTATCGTATACTGTCTTGCTGAGGTCACTTGCCCCCATTCTATTCCACTTATCCTCCTTTCTGTCTCTTAGCCAGTACCAAATTGTTTTGATGACTGCTGCTTTGTAATATAGTTTGAAATCTGGGACTGCAAGGCCACCTTCCTTTGGGTTTTTTTCATTATTTCCCTGGATATCTTTGATCTTTTGTTCTTCCAAATGAACTTTGTTATGGTTTTTTCTAAATCTGTGAAGAAGTATTTTGGTAGTTCAATGGGTATGGCACTAAATAGATAAATAAGTTTGGGTAGGATGTTCATTTTTATTATATTGGCTCGTCCTATCCATGAGCAGTTAATGTTTTTCCAATTGTTCACGTCTAGTTTTAGTTGTGTAGAGAGTGTTTTGTAGTTGTGTTCATATAGTTCCTGTGTTTGTCTCGGGAGATAGATTCCTAGGTATTTTATTTTGTCTAAGGTGATTCTGAATGGGATTTCTCTTTCTAGTTTTTGCTGCTGAGCTGTGTTGGAGATATATAGAAATGTTGATGACTTATCCGGGCTTATTTTGTATCCTGCAACTTTGCTAAAGTTGTTGATTATTTCAATTAGCTTTTTGGTTGAATCTCTAGGATTCTTTAAGTAGACCATCATGTCATCTGCAAAGAGCTATAACTTGTTCTCCTCCTTGTCTATTTTGATGCCTTCAATTTCATTTTCTTCTCTAATTGCTACTGCTAGTATTTCTAGTACAATGTCAAATAGTAGAGTTGATAATGGGAATCCTTGTTTCACTCCTGATCTTATTGGGAATGCATCTAGTTTATCCCCATTCCAGATGATATTAGCTGATGGTTTTAGTTATATACTGTTTATTATTTTTAGGAACGACCCTTCTATTCCTATGCTTTCTAGTGTTTTTAATAGGAATTGATGTTGTTTTTTAATCAAAGGCTTTTTCTGCATCTATTGAGATAATCACGTGGTTCTTGTTAGTTTGCTTGTTGATGTGGTCAGTTATATAGATGGTTTTCCTAATATTGAACCAGCCCTGCATCCCTGGTATAAATCCTACTTGATCATTGTGGATGACCCTTCTGATCACTTGCTGGAGTCTTTTTGCTAGTATCCTATTTAAGATTTTTGCATCTATGTTCATTAGGGAGATTGGTCTATAATTTTCTTTCTCTGTTTTTGACCTGCCTGGTTTTGGAATCAGTACCATGTTTGTGTCATAAAAGGAGTTTGGTAGAACTCGCTCTTTGCTTATTATTTCAAATAATTTGTATAGTATTGGGATTAACTGTTCTCTGAATGTTTGATAGAATTCACTTGTGAATCCATCGGGCCCTGGGGATTTTTTCTTTGGGAGTTCTTTGATGGCCTGTTGGATTTCATTTTCTAATATGGGATTATTTAAGAATTCTATTTCTTCTTCTGTTAGTCTAGACAGTTTCTATTTTTGTATATATTCATCCATATCACCTAAATTGGTATATTTATTGCCATATAATTGGGCAAAGTAATTTTTAATGATTGCCTTAATTTCCTCTTCATCGGAGGTGCTGTCCCCCTTTTCATCTTTGATGATGTTAATTTGCTTTTCTTCTTGCCTTTTTTAAATTAGATTGACCAGTACTTTGTCTGTTTTGTTTTGTTTTTTCAAAGTACCAGCTTCTTGTCTTATTTATTAAATCAATAGTTCTATCACTTTCGATTCGATTAATTTCTCCCTTAATTTTTAGGATTTCTAGTTTGGTTTTCTGCTGGGGGGTTTTAATTTGATCACTTTTGAGTTTTTTTATTTGCATTTCCAATTGATTGATCTCTGCTCTCCCTAGTTTGTTAATATATGCACTCAGGGATATGAATTTACCTCTGATTACCGCTTTGGCTGCATCCCAAAAGGTTTGAAATGATGTCTCGCCATTGTCATTTTCCTCAGTGAAATTATTAATTGTTTCTATGATTTCTTCTCTAACTAAACAATTTTGGAGTATCATATTGTTTAATTTCCAATTAGTTTTTTATTTGGTTTTCCATGTACCATTACTGATCATTATTTTTATTGCCTTGTGATCTGAAAAGGCTGCATTTATTATTTCTGCTTTTCTGCATTTGTATGCCTTGTTTCTGTGACCTAATGTATGGTCAATCTTTGTGAATGTGCCATGTGGTGCTGAGAAGGTGTATTCCTTTTTGTCCCTGTTTATTTTTCTCCATATGTCTATTAATTTTAATTTTTCTAAGATTTCATTCACTTCTTTTACCTCTTTCTTATTTATTTTTTGATTTGATTTATCTAAATTTGATAATGGTTGGTTCAAGTCTCCCACTAATATGGTTTTACTGTCTATTTCTCCCTTCAATTCTACTAGTTTCTCCATTAGAAATTCGGGTGCTATATTATTTGGTGCATACATGTTGATTAGTGAAATTTCCTCATTATCTAAAGTCCCTTTTAAAAAAATATCATTACCTTCCCTATCCCTTTTGATTAGGTCTATTTTTGCTTTGGCTTTATCAGATATCATGATTGCAACTCCTGCCTTCTTTCTATCAGTTGAGGCCCAGAAGGTCTTACTCCATCCTTTAATTCTGACCTTGTGGGTGTCTACCTGCCTCATGTGTGTTTCTTGAAGACAACATATGGTAGGGTTTTGGATTCTAATCCATTCTGCTATTCGTCTACATTTTATAGGTGAGTTCATACCATTCACGTTCAAAGTTATGATTGTCACTTGTGGACTCCCTGGCATTTTGATATCCTCCCCTAATTCTAACCTTTCTTCTTCAGCTCTGCCTTTTAATCCAGTGATTTACTTAAAATCAGTCCCCCTTGTCCCCTCTCTTGATATGTTACCCTTTCTAGTCTCTCCTTTTTTGCTCCCTTTCCCTCCCCCCTCTTCTTCCCTCCCTTTTTTTGTGTTCCCTCCCTCTCTACCCCCCTTGGTTTTCCCTTCTCCCTACCCTTGTTGGGTAAGATAGAATTCAAGATCCCAATGGATCTGGATGTTCTTCCCTCGCAGAGTTGATTTCCCTCAGAGTAAGGTTTAGGTAAAAACTCTCTTCCTCTCCTTCTTATAGGAGTTTTCTTCCCCTCCCCTTCCCGTGTGAATCTTTGTGTGAAAAAGATTATTCTATTTGGTTTTTCTTTTCCCCCTATTTACACATTATGTTTTCCCCACATGTTAATATACATAGATTGATATAAATGTAGTCCTTATAGAAGAGAGTTTGAGTAAAGGAAAAAGATAACCTTTTTCTCCTTTTCCCTTTCCTTCATATTTACCTTTTCAGGTATTCCATGCTCTTTGTTTTTCGATATCAAACTTTCCACAGAGCTCTGGTCTTTTCTTTGCAAAAAGTTGGAAGTCTTCTATTTTGTTGAATGCCCATACTTTCCCTTGGAAGTATATAGTCAGTTTTGATGGATAGCTGATTCTTGGTTGAAGGCCCAGCTCTCTTGCCTTTCTGAAAATCATGTTCCATGCCTTAAGGTCATTCAGAGTGGAACTTGCAATGTCTTGTGTGACCCTGATTGGCATTTCTTTATATCTAAATTGTCTTTTTCTGGCTTCTTGTAAGATTTTTTCTTTTGCTTGAAAGCTTTGGAATTTGGCACTTACATTCCTGGAAGTTGTCTTTTGGGGATTTAGTGTAGAGGGTGTTCTGTGAACTCTGTCAGTGGCTGTATTACCCTCTTGTTCTAGGATCTCTGGGCAATTTTCTTTGATTATCTCTTGTATTATGATGTCGGGTTTGCTGTTTATTTTTGGCTTTTCTGGTAGTCCAATTATTCTTAAATTGTCTCTTCTCCCTCTATTTTCCAAGTCTATGACCTTAGTAGTGAGATATTTTGTGTTCTCTTCTAATTTCTTGGTCTTTTGGCTTTGCTTTATTAATTCTTGCTATTTTACATGCTCGTTCTCTTCCAGTTGCCTGATTCTGACCTTTAAAGCCTGGTTTTCCTTTTCAGATTGGTCAAACCAGTTTGTAGATGCGTGAACTTCTTTTGCATTATTTCCCACTTTTCCTCCCAGAAGGCTTCCATCTTTTTGATCATTTCAGATTCAAATTCTTCATGGGGTTGTAGAGAGTTTCCATTTCCTTTGGGAGGTTTCAGAGCATTTGCTTGTGTTTCCTCTTCTATCTCCTCTGTATTTTGCATTTTTGCTCCATGAAATGTGTCCAAAGTCGCCCCCTTCTTCTTATTTTTCTTGGAGTTTTGAGGCTTTTGTGCTTCTGTGCTGTTTGCCATCTCTATCTGAGTGGTGAGGTCTAGCTTTTCTCATCTCTGTCTGGTGTTCAGAGGCTTTAGCCCTAGGCAAATTGTCTGTTCTATGCACTTGTTGTTCTGTCTTCCCAGGGAAGCCCGGAATTGCTGGTGTTTTGGTGTTACTGCCCTCCTTAGTTCCTTCCCGATGCTTCTCCGTTGCCTTACTTCCATGCTCTGAGGCTGGCTTGGTACTCTCTGCGAGGTGTTTCTATGCCCTTGCCGGCCAGAAGACACTGCACTCTGAGGGGGGAGGAGAGGGGGTGCCGCGGCTTCCCAGAGCTCCGAGGGCTCCTGATAGGATTAGCTTTTCCTGGGTTGAACTGAGTATGCCCTGAGGCAGGGACCTTCTGTGAGACTTGGATGGAAGGATTCAGCCAGGGGGCTACAGGCTCCCCCTGTCTCTCTCTGTTTCCCTGCTGTCTGTGTTGGGTGCCCCCTTGTCTGAGTCAGGTTGTTTTCAGGAAGCGGCCTTCAGAATAGCAGGCCCTGAGGCTCTGAGGTTTCCTCTGCTGCCTTGGACTTAGCTCTCTGGGTTGGGGGGGATGTGTCCTGGGACCTTCCTTCTGCCTACCCCTTAGGTCCGAGTGATCTCAGGTTCTGGCTTTTGGGGGGGGCGGTACCTTTTGATCCAGGTCCAGGAGGAGGGTTCCCAGGGTCTATGCTGTTGTTCATTTGAATTTTGGTGCCCTAGGAGCATATAGTTTGAGATCGGTAAGGAAGGGTTTCCAGAGATCTGAACTTTATCTTTCTCTAAGCCACCTTCTTGACCGGAAGTCGTCACTGGTTTTTCAAAGGAAGGTCTAACAACTATGTACCAGATAATGTGTTAGTCATTAAGGATACAAGAGCAAAAATAAAACATTCTCTAGCTTTAAAGGAGTTTATACTCCACTGGATGGAAGTATACACATAGAGAAGACAAGTTAAAATATATTAAAAATAATTTTGGTCAGAGGAAGGAAGAAACTAAACAAACCAGAAAAGATTCACTGTAGGAAGTACTAGTGTTGATCTTTGAAAGAAGACATAATTATGAGAGACAGGGGTACATTCTTGGTATGAAAGATATCTCACACAAAGGCCCAGAAGTGAAAAATGTTGTTTACAGGGAAGAGCTATTTGTACTTGCAAAAGATCTCTTCTGGTCTGTTTATCTAACTTATTTATACTGTAATTTCTTATATTAGGTTCTATGTCCATTTAGTTCCTTTTTTTTTTTAGCCCACCACTAAGGTCATCCAGACCCTCTTTATTAAGTAAATATTTATTAAGTAAACAACATTGGATGAAATGTGGCTCTAAACCCAATTTCTTCCAGATCATTTTGTAATTTTCACTAGTACCTATCATCTAATAATTGATTTTTTTAATCCTAGTAGTATGAGGTGTTTGGGTATAATAAAGACTAAGCTACTATATTCATTTGTATACGTAATATATCATATAGTTCATCTATTCTATAATTCATTTTTCTGTATTTAATAGGATCAAAGAATTCTAACAATTACTGTTTTGTGGTATGGCTGAGATATGATAGTGCTAGAATTCTTATTTTTGAACTCTTCTTAATTATTCCTCTTAAGAGTCTTTTTGTTCATCCAGATCTATTTTGTTATTATTTTTGCAGTTCTAAAAAGTCATTTTTTGGTTATTGAATTGGTATGGCACTGTCCTTTTTATATTAATATTTCTCAACCATAAACAATTAGTCTCTCCAATTATTTAGGTCTCTATGTCTATAAAAAGTGTTACGTTAGTTGAATTAATATCATTTCTCCATATGCCTTTGTAGCCAGATTTCCAGATATTTTAGATATTCTTTAATTACTGTGAATAAAATATCACTATCTAGTAGATGGTATTTTAAACAATTTTTTAAAGTGCCAGGTATCTCTTTAACTAAATTTATGAATATACAGATGAGAAGAAGTGCTAGCTGGTGAGAAAATAGATGATCTTTACTTCTTAGACTTCAATAAACATGAGATGGAGGAAGAGGGAGGAAATGTTGGATTTATAGTTAGAAGACAGTTTAAATCCTGTCACTGTGTGATTTTGAATAATCCAGTTATCCTCTCAACCTCAGTTTCCTTATCTGTAAAATGAGAACTAAGATCCTTTAACTGCAGAGCTATAACTTCCCACTCTACCCTGTTATTATCTCTCACCACTTATAATTTAAAAATTTAAAGATGCCTGAAAGATGTAGCTTTGGTACCACTTCCTAGATATACTCCCACTCCTTTTCTGTCACTGTCTCTGACTCTATGTCTCTCCCTGACTTCCTCTTTGTATATGTATGTAGTATATATGTACATATATGTGTGTATACATATATGTGTACATCTCTATATTTTTATACATATATGCAGAAAAACATCAATATATAAAGGTAGATACAGAGATGTGATGAATACCTCACAGCATATTTAAAAACCTTTGACTTGAAACTTGAACCCAGAGTCTTATACCAACATGCTTAGTCCAATGTCTCTAGGAGGCAGACTTAGGTTAATGCCAAACAATGTCAGTGTTTGTCTAACTAAGCATTTTATGACAGGATGGTGGTTTCTGATTACTTGCTAGTGCAGCTATCCAGATAAAATCCTAATGAAGATAATTTAATGAGCTGGCTTCTCTGAAGGAATAAGCATCTGGACCCACTCTCCCACCCGCTGAACTCCTGAATGTAGCATTTTGTTCTGAAGTATAGCAGATCCAGATGGCAGCTCTTCCTTCCCATGGATTGAGCCCAGCACCTGAATCAGCCCCACCTTATGCTCAAAGCCATGACTTCTCTGGTGCAGACCTGCTAGGAAAGGGCTTAGCCTCTGCTAGTTTAGGCCTAAAGAAAGCTGATGAACTGAGATAAGTGCTGAGAATCAGGCCTGAAAGGTCCTTCTGATCAGCAGGGAAGGCAATAGTGGGAAGCTAACATTGCAAGTTGCAAAATTAATATATTGTTGCATCATGCTCTAGGGAGAATTCAAGGGTTTTGTAAACTATAAAATGCTACATAAATGAGAGTTTATTATCATTGATATTATTATTCCTAAAACATAGGCTGAGCATGGGGAGATAATCCAAATTGAAAAACTGGACTGAGAGATGCTCTTCTCAGTAAAGATCCCCAATACCACGTGTAACATGAGTACAAATAAATAGATTTACACCATAATCTACCCGATCTTCATGTAATATAAGCATCTGAAAATACATCAGATAACTGTATTCATTCTCTCTTGCCTTTATCTCTTTTCTCTTCCTCTCCCCTTCCTCCCTCCCTTTCACCCTCTCTTTCTCCATTTCCCATTCCAATCCTCAGTCATACATAAGTATCCCATAGTGAGTCAGAGTTCCAGTGAAATGCAGGAGTATGGAGCCTGAATATAATTGTTGATTCCATATAAACTCTGGCCAATAGAACAATTATTTGACCCTTTCTAAAATCCTTCTAGTTCCTTCTTTTGCTCTACTTCCTCCATCAATTTCTGACTACCTCTTGAATTTGCCATCAGTGACATAACCTGTTGACTTGGTAGTACATCTTATTGTTCATTTACATCTTTCTATACATGATTATGTGCTTGGAGCTTCAATCTCCATCCCTCCATTTCCTCTGAAACCTGGGCCAGTAGAATGAAAATATTTATGCTTTGAGCAAAATTATCAGATTATGGGCATAATTAGATAGAGGATCACAAATATTTCTTTCCCATTCTCACTCTAGTTTAGTCCCTACTTGGGGCCAATGAGAGCATTTCTTTTCTTTCCCTTGGAGTTATACCTTAACAAGGCAGGTAACATTTGCTTATTCCTTAACAATATTCCCCCATTTGCACACTTCAGTTTCTTATCATGCCTCCCCAGAACCACCCTTTTCCTCTTCTTTCTCAGCAGTAATTGCATCTCAAGTAAAGGGCTGACAGTGATTAGTAGGTCTCCATACTGTGTTGAAAGGCTCTATTATCATGGATTGTTCAGAGCTGTAGCTGATGGCTATAGTATTCAGCAGGAAATGAAAATGGTCCAAAACTTCTATGCCTAGATCTTATTCACTCTAATAATGCCCACACCACATAGAAAGTCAGTAATATTAGGGCATTGTATACTCTTATGCCTTTTTAAAGTCTTTTCTCCCTGTAGATCTAGTAAGTGATAATGGCATCATCTCATAGTGCTAATGTAGCCTGAATTTCTCTTATTATGTAAATACAGGATATTATATTTATTAAGCAACATTTCATTCTATCATCCCCAAGGCACTCATAAGCATCTATTCCCTTTTAAATGTCAGTATATCCTAAATTCTATATGTAACAACAAAACTTATTTATTAATCAGTAAATATTTGTTATGTATCAAGTATTTATCCTTAAGTAGTCATTAACATGTGTCTGAATAGACCTTTATTAGTCACTGGCCAGTCAGGGGCTTGGTATTCATCCCTGAGTTCCATTTCTTGGCAATAACTACAATTCTCCATTATTATCATTTTCTTCTGACTTTTTTCTAGTACATCCCATTTTCTGTATATCTAGTCATCAATCCTTTGAATATCTCCTACCAAGCATGGATTAGGGAGGGAAGGAAAGAATATCTCATTGCTTTCCTTAAACTGTTATGTACAATGTCATATTTTGTGTCCTTGAATCTAAGTTAGTTCTGACCCAAGACTACTTCAATCATGTTTAACTCCTTGATCAACATAAAATAATCTCTTAACCTTATAAAGAGCCAGAAAGTACTAAAGTCATCATATATAATGAAAGTAATGTCATTAGATGGATATAATGGACAAGTTTCTAGTGAAAAATCTGTTGTTGCTCAGTCATTCAGTCATATCTGACTCTTCATGACTTCATGGACAATAGCTACCCATGGGAGTTTTCTTGGCAAGGATACTAAAATGATTTGCTGTTTCCTTCTCCAATCAATTCAATGGATCCGTATGTTTCTTTTTGAAAACCTATAGCAGAAGAGTGATTGTAGAATTATGTATATTTTGTACTCTAATGTCTAAATTCCTAGAATAAAGCACTTTGCCAATGATTATCTGCTTCTTTCTGCTGAGCAAGACCTCAGTTTCCTTCATTATAAGAATAGGAAAATTGGACTAGATAAACAATAACATCCCCTCTAGCTCTAAATCTATGCTCATATTATAGTGTGGAAATTCTTTTAGATGGTAACTAAAGTGCTTCTGAATTTTAAAATTCCATAAGGCTCTCTGATCCTATAGCTTTGGATCTGGGGATCTGTAGAAGTACATTATGTCCATCTAATGAACCACTTACCTCATGCATCTTCATAGATCTTTATTTAGGTATGCTTCTGGATCTACAAGAGAGAGAAAGGGCCAAGAAGCATAGTGAGGCTTTGGCTTTATTTTTAGCACCTCCTGTACTCACTAACTGTTCATTCTGAGAACAATACAATTACTGAGTAAGGTAATATAGAGCAAAGGAAACATCAAAACTGTAGATGAGGGAGGAAGAAAATTCCATTTAGATTTCAAATGAGATGAAGTGTTTAAGATGATAAGATGCACAAAAGCTATTTCATAGAAGAGCTACAGGGACAGAAATACAGATTCTGAAAATTTGGGGGGAGAACAATAACCAAAAATAGGTTTCTGAAGCCAAGGACTAGGTTTCAAAGCCAAAGGATGGTGATGATGTACATCAAGGTATGAGAAGAAAAAGAAAGTCAGTTTAGCATAGTATATAAAGGACTGGCCTTAAAGCTGTGGAAATCTGGCTTCAAATCTAGCCTTTGTCACATACTGATAATATGACCCTCAGCATTTTACTTAATTTTTGGATGCTCTCATCAAATGTCTAAGATTATAAATTACAGAAAATATGCTGACCTGCCTTGATAGGTAAAGTATTTTCTCACCAGGAGATCTCTATACCAGTGAAAGTGTGGGTTCAGTCCTTATCATTATCCATGGGAAAAGTAACTCAGAGCCTAACTAATATCAATACTAATGATAGTATTTTCCAGTAAGTACAGCCAGAGACAAGGGGCAGGAGACTTGAGCTATATTCCAAAGTATAGAACTGGCTTAAGTCTTTATCACCTTCTTCTCTACCTTAATGAATCTTACCTACTCTTAAAGATCTAACTTGTTTCATTTTCTTCGTGAAGCTTACCTTGCCTGCTACAATCCAATTGCTCTTTCTATACCATGATCAAGTACTTATTAGCTATAACATTCATTTTGGTCCTCATCTTATTTTGTTGCAAAATTTTTTAATAGGATATCTTGATGTGGTCCCTTTCTTGGAAAAATTTAGGCCTATTACTACTGGGGTTATTGTCTTCTCAGATCTACAGCTTACCAGATCTCATTGATTCTTCTTTTACCAGATTTAAACCAAATAGCCATGAATTTAAAGACCTCACATGAAATTCTTAACTAATTAAATATATGCATATATATGACAAAACAGAGAAATTTCTCGGGTACTCAATATTCTTTTGCTCATTCTCAAATGATGTCTTTCTCTACATGTATCCAATTAGTCTCACTTAAGACTTCAAAATTTACTACTACATCCCTAGCACAACCAGAGAAAGCTATACCAGTAACTCAGAGAAAGCTTCTAGGGAAACAAAATTTTAAGACAAAATGAGTTTCTTTGCATGGAAACCCACTGATTACCAGAAACCAGACAAACCTTGAGTGCTTCACTTAGGATAGAAACTAAAAAAAAAAAAGCCAGAGGTGATAGAACTGTCATATTCTTTTTGATAACTACCAAATTTCTCTAACCTGACTTTTTTGTGGGATCATGCCTGTTGGTCAAATTTCCCAGCCTAGAGACAATGAATCTAATGAAATGAACCTCAATGGCATTATCTAGAGTAACTGGAATGAGGTTGTAGATAGTTTTAATGAAAAAAACTCTCAGAATCACTCCTTTGTGATATACATATCTATAGTTTTGAGAAACCATCTGATATCCAACAACATGCAATATTTCATCTTAATAAGATCTATACTGTGATTGCTTAAGTCCAGGATGAGACACAAATACTGCCACCTCTTTCATTTTCATTTTATTACAGATAGAACTGGACTTAAAAGATCATGTTTTTTGTAGTCACTAAAAAACTAGTCTTACAAATTCAAAAGGTAGTGCTTCTCTGGGAGACTATGTGTGTGTCTCATGCCAGGCCTTGGTTGGATGAATAAATATGTAAGCTGAGGTTCAGAAGTTGTAGATGAAAGCTCTCTATACCATTATGTGTAGTGTAAAGGGTGAAATTATGGCTGAGACTGAATGTATAATTAATTTAGGTCACCAAGAATTTTATTTATAACAATCTTAATGAAAAACCCAAATAATAAAATACCCAAATCAGCTGCCAAATTTTATGGTGATTTAATTGATATAGTGGAGAAGATTAAGAAGAAGGGAGAAGGAAAGGGTGAAGGATTCCTCCCTCCCTCCCCTATCTGGCTTGTACTGGGCGGGAAGATTAGAAGATCTAGAAAGCAAGGGTTTGGAGTGTGAAGGAGGAAGGAATCAACCTGAACTCCAAAAGGGGTTCAGCTGAGACGCCTGAACCTGAATCAGGTCAAGGACAAAACCCACCACCAAAACCCAGACAATAAGTGCCACCCCTCCCAAGATGTCAGAAACGCCTAGCACGCTGCCAGCCAGAGTCGCCTCTCCAGGGAAAGAGAAAGGGACAGGAAGTGATGTGCCTTATATGAATGTTTTTACATCACTTTCCTGCTTCTCATCTGTACCAATGAGGACTTAGCTTGACTTAGGACAGCCCAGAGATCTGTCCTTTTATCTGCACATGTCTGTTGAAGGCCATTCCTTAGATAATTAAATCTTGAGTTTAATGCAGACCTTCAAAATCTTGTTAAACTAAGAAGGGAGGAGAAATGTAAAGTTACCAAGACCTGATTCTGTTATTCCAAGTATCTCTATTGTTATTGATCAGGAAATAGCTAAATCAAATCTTCTAAAGAATGGTCTGATTATAGTGGAATAGTTTTAAAATTCACAGTAGCCCAATTCATTTCTTTAATATGATTAACCAGGGATAGCTATCCTCCAGATAGATCTAGGTCTTTTCCTAGATGAAGCTGATAAAATATTGTACCCTAGTTTAAAGGACCAGGGGCAATAATCAAGTGGTGCTTGGGTCAGTCACCATGCTCTCATGGTGTGTTGAAAGTAACCAATAAGTTTATGAAGGATCCTGTAAGGATCATATTTATGAAGGAAAGGATGACATTTGGAAAGCATTCATGAGTTTTACATAAGTGTGGAATGAGAGAAGTGGAAGCTAGATACTTTGTGTAATGCAATTCTTACTTTAATTCAGGTTCTTATCATCATTATCTGTCAGAGGTGGATTGATTGACTGAAAAAAAAATTCATGCCCATGTTTTTACTATCTCTGTTGTGAAGATAGGATTAACACTCCTCTTGTCTATTTTATCTAATCGAGAACTTAAAGAACCCCTACATACCATTAAGTATGAGAGTTCACAAGTGACAACTCCAAAGGCCACTTCCCCTCCCCAACCCCCATCCTGGGCAGTGCAAGGCAAATTGAAAGACTGCAATTGATTTCTGGGAAGAAGGAGGAGTGATAGGAAGTGACAGGAAATGACATGGGAAAAGGGGATATAAAAAAAGAACAGGCTCTAGTATTTCATTCCCTTTCTGCCTTGTGGAGAGATTGGTTCTGGAGATCCCTGCCTTGGCTTGAAGGAGACCTTTTCCCTGGATCCTGCATTGGCTTGCAGGATGAGTGGAACTCTGGCTGAAGACACCACCAGAACTTATGACTGAGGACTACCAGGAAATCCACATGGGGACAAGGGAAGTGGGGAAGTTTCTGCTGTATTGAGTCTTCCTTCTCCAGAAAAGGGCTGGTAGACTTGTTAAAATCTATCTCTTTAGCTACTTTTTTTCCACTTTCACCTTTTCTACCTCTTTGTAAATAAAGCTGTTAAAACTCATTTTGACTTAAGTTATAATATTTTAAATTCAGTGTCAACAATATTGCTTTATATCTATCATATTTAGCATAAAACCTAAATTTAAACTCTTACACTGCCACATATGGAGACATGGACCAAAAGGAATATGATGCAATCATGAAGGAGTTTCATTCAGATTTAAAATGGGTGCTTATTACCACTGACCAACTGACTCAATGTGATTAACTTCACTTTAGAGGCTTCCCATCTGATTATACCAAGGACTTTGCTCCCTGGGATTAAGGGGGTAAATCATAGGGGAAAGTGCAAGAAAGGTTGGACATCTATGTTACTTTTGTCTTTTACTCTGAAAAAAACATCACTTCTTGAAACAAAAGGAATTGTAAACTTTCAAAACCTTTAGAATCTTTCTTTGGGAGAGGTTAAAATTTCTTGTGTCATTACCTCACTTTTCTCTTTCTGAAACATTAATCACCATTTACCCTTTCAGCCAATTTGTTCCCCATTCCCAGAAGCCAAATCCTCCTCAAAATATAGTTGAAAGGTTATGAGTGGCCACACTACCATCTTACTTTTCAAATTCGTGAACCAAATCTGACAAATCTTGCTGTCCAACACCTTCCACTCTACAACATATGGCTGAAATATCTGAGTCTGGCATCCCTCTAAGTAAGGAGAAAATGTGAGAGAAGTTGGTCATTTTTATATTATTTGTCCAGTATTTATTGATTAAGGGGAGGAAACTCACAAAATTCTGAACACTATAACTTGGGAAATGATTAAATTAGAGCTTCTTTCTCAGCTTCTTTTCTGCATTTTTGTGGGGTCCTCTTTTCTACACCCTTCATTAACCTCCAGTAGCTAAATAGTACTTTGGAGATAGTAAGTGCTCAAGAAATTTTTGTTGTATAATTGCACCAGTTTGTCTACTTCTTATGATCTCTTGGGAAATTTCTAGTCCCAAGTCTCCTATGCCTTTGCTTATTCTATCCCCTCCACCTGGAACGCATTTTCTTTACTTCCATATCTCTAGGTCTATCTGCCTAGTTCCAGCCCTTTCCATAAGGCACAATCCAAAATCTAATCCCTGAGACCCTCCGCTAAAAGTGGCCAGTATTTTCTGAAATAAGGTAGCACTTAGAACTTTTCTTATATCTTTTACATTTTCAGTTTTTAATGTAGTTATTTGCACTTGCCTTTTCTCCCAAATTAGACTACAGGTTGCTGTGAAGGGTAGTGGCCATATCTTTTTTTGATAGATAGATATATGGTAGAGAGACAGACAGAAAGATAACTAGATAGATAGATTCCCAGGATCATCTACTGAGAGAGGAATTCATTAAACATTTATTAAATGAATGGTTCTAAGAGTATCAAAATTTCTAGCAAAAACAATAACAGAAATATTTACCCACATTCTTTTCAGAATGAGAACAGAACAACTAAATTAGCATGTATATGTATGAAGATCAGAGGTGTAGAATTATGTTGCTATTTAGTCATCTTTCAGTTGTGTCCAACTTTCCATAAACCCATTTGGGGTTTTCTTGGCAAAACTACTGAAGAGGTTTGCTATTTCATTCTCCAGCACATTTTACAGATGAAGAAACTGAGATAAACGGTGTTGAATAATTTCCCCAAGTACACAAAGCAAGTGAGTGTCTGAGGCCACATTTGAACTTAGGAAAATGAGTCTTCCTGACTCCAGGCCAAGCACTATCCATTTTTCCACCGAGCTGCCTATATGTAGAACTATAAAGCACATTAAAGATCATCTGGCCCAAGATTATTTTATAGGTGAAACGACTGAGGCCTGACTAGGGTAGTCACTTACTCATGGGTACACAATTAGTTAATAACAGAGTCAGGATACAAAACCATGTCTCCTCTGCCCAGTGTCTACTGTTCTTTGAGTTATACTTCCTCCTTACAACTGAGGTGACATACAAGTTAATAATGGGAAAACTATACAATCAGTCAAAGATTTTCTTTAGCCATTTTTAGCTGAAAGCTTAGGCAAGCAGAGGAAGGTGTCAACATGACAGTGAGGTTCAAGTCAAATTAAAAGTTTCAGTAGCACCATTTCTTTAACTGTGTTCTAACCCTCAGTGTCTGTGAGGTTGTACATTTGTTTCATGAAGAAAAAAGTAGTTGTTGTAGATAAGCACACAAAACAAACCCATATGCTTTAATGTCCTTATCAATCACACATAATGCTCATATTCAGGCAATGTGGAGATCTGTCAGATTAGTCAAAACTGATCATGAGAGGAAAAGTGGCAATCATTAAATATTACCAATTGTCAGATTCCCATGACTACTGGCAGAATCATTCTCAGAAGGTGTGGGTTAAAGATGTCATCTTTTATCATTTTATGACTTAAGTCCTTTCTTGTATATTTAACTTTAAGCCTCTAATATCTTAAAATATAGACTAATGTATCATTGAGAAAGATGGCTGTGTGTATATACATACACATACACACACACACACACACACACACACACACACATATATATATATATATATATATATATATATATATATATATATATATGTAAAATCATCCTGAGTGACTTGGCTTCTCAGAATTCCATTGTTTGGCTACATAGAGATTCATCTGGTACCTTCTCTTGATCTTAACACAGATCTGCAAGGTAGAGACCTCTGCCTGAGGGCTAATTGACAACATTAGCTCATTAGTGTGGGCAAGTTCTTTCTTTATGGACTGGCATATGGATTGGCATCCTCTAGGAATAGGGGTTGTTGTCCTTACAGTAACTCAGTATTGGCAGTAGCTGCTGTCTTGTGCCATAGATCAGTTCTTTTTGCCTTCCTAATAGTGTTAGCACAAATAACATAGGATTTAAGTTAGTTGATATTGGCATGTTCCAGTGAAGTATACACAAGATAATTTGTGTCCATTTATATAATTAAGATGTCCTTTGTATTCATGTCTATTATGGATAATTGGGCCAAACTGAGAAACTTGAAGAAATGTCCAAGTGAAAATTCAATAATCAAGGCTAATGATGAAACATACATACATACACTGGAAAGAAGTCTAACAAAACTAGAAAAAGTGAATGTGAAAAGAAAGCAATATTTTTTAAAAGGAGAAATGTAATGAACTGAAATAATTTCCTTAAATTCTTACATAAATAGAAAGGAAATCAGGGTGGGGAACCAAATGAGGTTTATATTCAAGATTCATCTTACTAATTGATTAATGGGGTCATTTACAGAGACTTCTACTCTTGCCCTCCAAAAATTCTTTTTCCCCAAATTCCTTAATAACAGTTTGAAGACTGATGAGTCATAATAACAAAACTTCAGAGTTGAAAAAGACCTCAGAGGCTATTGAGCTGAATCTGTACCTGAAAGAGTAACCTTACTTTTAGCAGGGAAGGTCTTTAGATATGTGGAAGATTTCTCTGGTACAAGACATTAGATGACCTTGATTTGCTTCACACTGATCAGATGATCACCCATAGTATTAAACCAGTTTTTAAAAATTGATTTTAGTGAATGAATGGTGGGTGTGGTTGGGAGGGGGTTGTTGTTAGTGTAATGAGACAGTGAATATGGTGGAGTAATGACAGGAACTCACCTGGGCTCTCCCAAATTTCCTTCCTAGCCTATAGACAGTAAAGGAATAGGACAAGTGGTCAGAAGGGGATTACAGAGGATTTGGTACAGGACTCTGTTGCACTGCCCATATATAGTTCCAAGTCATAGTTCCAGGTCAAAGAGAAGTACTAACACACTAGAACATAATGCCATAGGAAAGCTGGTAATAATTTCAGGGTGAAAAAGAGTCCTTGGGGTCATTTGCCAACAAGAGCACAATCCAAAAATCAGTGATGACACTTCTCCTTAGATCCTACCACTTCAGAAGAATTGAAAATTTATAGACCCCAAGAGCTAGCTCTGAAAATAGCAACATGAAAAACCTGAAGCTTGGGACAATGCCAGCTTCATCCTGGGAGCAGAGCCAAACATTACCTTAAAGGTAAAAATCAAGAAATAGGCTAGAAAAATGAGTAAAAAGCAAAAATGAACCTGATGATAAAATGTTTTTATGGTTACAGGGAAGATTAAAAAACAGACTCAGAAGACATCAACACAGCTATATCCAAAGCCTAAAAAAAAGTAAATTGATCTCAGACCCAGGGAAAAAAACCTAGGAGAGCTCAAAAATGATTTAAAAAATAAAACAAGGAAGGTAGGGGGGAAATTGGAAAATGAAATCGGAGTGGTGCAAGAAAATCATGAAAAATTGTCAATAGTTAGGTAAAGGAGTAACAAAAAATACTGAGGCAAATGGCACATTAAAAGAAAAAATAGACCAAAAGGTAAAAGAGACATAAAAATCTACTTCAGATAAGAACTATTCAAAAAGCAAAATTGGCCACATGAAAAAAAAGTATAAAAATTCACTGAAGAAAAGAACTTTATAGAACAGAATTGGCCAAATGGAAAAGGAGGTTCAAAAGCTCATTGCAGAAAATAATTTCCTAAAAATCAGAATTGTGCAAATGGGAATTAACTCGATGAAACATCAGAAATCAATAAAACAAAGTAAAAACAATGAAAAAATAAGAGAAAATGTGAAAAATCTCCTTAGAAAAGCAACTAGAGGTTATGGAAAAAATATTGTAAGAAGCCAGAAGCAATTCAAATAGTGGAGCTACAGTCAGAATAACACAAATTTTAACAACTTTTACATGAAAGAAACAGAGGGCTTGGAATAGAATATTTTGGAGGGCCAAGGAACTGAGATTATAATCAAGAATCACCTAACCAGCAAAACTGAGAAAATATTTTAGGGGAAAATGAATATTTAATGAGATATAAGACTTTTAAGCATTCCTAATGATGCCTTTCAAATACAAACCTCAAGAGCAGTGTAAAAAGGAAAGAGAAATGATAAAGGATTCAATATGGTAAAATTGCTTGCATTCCTATGTGGGAAAGTGATACATGTAATTCCTAAGAAACTTATCATTTATTAGGGCAGTTAGGAGTATACATTGACAAGGAGTACCACTGTATGCTTACTATGATAGAATAACATCTACAAAAAATGAAGGGGGTAGCTAGGTAGCACAGTGGATAGAGCCAAAACCGGAATCAGGAAGAACTGGGATCAAATCTAGCCTCAGATACTTCCTACCTGTGTGATCTTAGGCAAGTTACTTAATCCCAATTGCCTATCTCTTGCCACTCTTTTATCTAAGAATTGATACTAAGATGGAAGGTAAGGGTTTTAAAAAATTAAATTTAAAAAAGAATGAATGAGAAAGAAGAATACACTGGGAGAAGCGGGATGGGAGAGGTAGAATGGGATAAATTACCTCACATAAAAAGAGGCATGAAAGAATTTTTATGATGAGGGGAAGATGAAGAGGGTAGACAATGTTTAAAACTTACTCATAATGAAATTGATTAAAAGAGGGAATAACATATATGATCAGTTGGTTATAGAAATCTGTCACAAAGAAAAAGGAAGTGAAGGAGATATGAGGAATGAGTGGACTGATAAAAGGGAGCAAGGATTGGGAAAGAAGTAAGACACTTTTGAACCTGGATAGGGTAAAAGGAGAAAGACAGAGAAAACATAACAAGAAGGAAAATATGGTGGAGATAAATGCATAGTAATCATCACTGTGAAAACAATTTACAGCAAGTTTCTTGCATAATAGTCTCATTTCTCAAATTTACAGAAAACTGAGTCAAATTTCTAAGAATACAAGTCATTTCCTAATTCATGAGTGATCAATGGATAGGAACAGGTGGCTCTCAGACAGGGAAATGAAAGTTATCTATAGTTAAATGAAAAAAAAAAATTGTCACTCTTGATTAGAGAAATACAAAGTAAAGCAACTCTGAGGTATCACCTGTTAGATTTAAATTAGTTTTGAGCGTTAAATAGTTGTAGATAAGAGAGTGGGAGCCATAAACTGTGATAATTAAAATGTTTGGGAGCAAGAGAAATATATATATATATATATATATATATATATATATATATATATATATATATATATATATAAATTATGACCGCTGAAATATGTTTTCTACTGTGTCTTGGGTTTATATAAATATAAGATGGTCGCCAGGGAATATATTCCCAATTTATGAATATGCCCAAGCCAACTGGGTTTTATAGAGAAATTTAATTTATAATAAACAGATTAATCAATAGAAAAAGAGAGAAAGGAAGAAAGGAATAAGAATGAAGGTCCTCAAGCCAATAAGGCCTAGACCTCAGTCCTAAGAGATAAATCAGTCAATTGGTTTTATCACTCACCCAAGATCTCTCTAGGTAAAGCTTCTCATGCCAACCTCAGGCTCCACCTTCAAGAGAGCCTCCTTTCAAGAAATGTTTCCAGAGAATTCTCCTCCTGACTCCTCCTGAGTTCTCCTTCCACTGCCTCCTTCAAGACCTCTCCAGGAGCTCTCCCTCCAGGACCTCTCTCCTCTCAGACCTCCTCCAGAGCAAAACCCTCCCTCAGTCCTCAGACCCTGCTATCTTTAAGGAAACCATCTAAGTCCCCTCCCATCAGTTCTCACATCTACCAATCACTGTCGATGTCTCCCTTGTGCCAATGGTGGCTCTAGCTTAACCCAGGACCACCCAGAGGTCTGTTTCCTTTGCACATGTCTGTTGAAGGTCATATTCTCAAATAATTAAATCTTGATCTTTGCTGCAGCCCTTTCTAAATCCTGTTAGACTGAGTAGGGTGGAGATTGTAAGTTCCAAGACCTGGTTCTGTCATTCCAAGTATCTCTATTGTATCAATTCTAAAATCAATCATGACTCAAAGAACTTCCTGTTCTATGCTTAAGCATAGGTCAAAGCCCTTTCCATTGTTTAGCAAAAGGTTTCTGTCCTAAAGTAGTCTTAAGTAGGGAGAAGGATCCTCCCATGCCAAGGAGTTTCATATTCCAATAGAGTTCTTACTCTCAGTAGGAGATTTTTTCAAGTATGAAATTTCCCAATGGGGAAATTTCCAACATTCATAAGTCTAAGAAATTTTAAAGTTTACACACCTTAAACCTATCAAATTAGTTAATAAGACAGAAAAGGAAAATAACAAATGTTGGAAGGTATATGGGAAAATTGGAAGGCAAATACCTTGTTGATGGAGTTGTGAACTAAACCAACCATTCTGGAGAGCAATTTGGAAGTAGGCTTCAAGGTCTATAAAACTGTGTGTACACATTAATCCAGGAATGCCAATATGAGGTCTGTATTCCAAAGAGGAGAGGAGGAGGGGGAGGAAAGAAAGATGAAGAAGGAGGTGGAGGAAGAGACTTACATGTACAAAAATATTTACAGCAGCTCTTTTATGGTAGCAAATAAATGGAAATTGAAAGGATGCCCTTAAATTGGGCGATGGATATACAAATCCCAGTTTATGATGTGATAGTATACTATTGTGCTTTAAAAAATAACAAGAAGGGTGCTTTGAGAAAAACTTGGAATGATTTATAAGAACTGATGAATTGGGGAGAACCAGATGAACAGTTTACACAGTAACTGCAATATTACATGATGATTAACTGTGAAGGACTTAGCTTTACTCATCAAAATAATGAATCCAAGACAATTCCAAAGAAATTATGATGAAAAATGCAATCTACCTCTAGAGAAAGGTGCAGTCAGAACACAGATCAAGATTATTTTTTAAAACTTTTTCTTGTTTGTTTGTTTTTTTTTAGTGGTTGTGCCATTTTCTTTTACAACATTACTAATATGAACATCTATTTTGGATGACTGATTATCCTTTTTTTAATGTGCAAAATGCAATTACTAGGAGCAGAAACCAATGACAAAGAAACAAACCAACTGAGGAATATCCCTAACTTTCACTCTTAACTTGGAATGAATGCCAAGATTAGTTGTTCCTAAGATATTGTAGATGATGCTTGGGCTAACTTATAACAAATTGCCTGTCTTATAAATGAAGAAGTGGGAGTAAAGTGAGGGAGAGAATATGGAACTCAAAATTTAAAAAAGAATCTTAAAAATTGTTTATACAAGTAATTGGAAAAAATTAAATATTTTAAAATTGATTATATTGATATTTTTTGCTCTTATGCCACCTAGATTTTCCCTGTATCTCTTCTCTTCTCTCTCTCAGAAAATTGTCCCTTATAACAAAGAATTTTTTTTAAAGAAAAGAGGAAAAAGTCAATAAAGCTTATCAATAAAATTTTAAAAATCTGATATCACTGTATTAGAGTCCTTTACAGGTCTGCCCATGTGTTCTTGTGCAGAGCTCAGTCCTCATTCATCATTCATGTTCTGGTATTATTTTCCAGTTTCATAATTCACCATTATTTAATTGTAAAACTGCCTTTTATTATGCTTTCAGCACTAAAAAAAAAAGAGTATCTTTGCTCTAGCATCACCTATGATGACCTTAGGAACCACTGATCTTGGTATTCATTCCAAGTTAAAAGTGAAAGTCAGGGATATTCTTCAGTTGATTTGTTTCTTTTTCATTGATTTCTGTTCTCAATAATTATATTTTGTTCATTCAATAATGTTTGAACTTATCAACAAATTAAAATACTACAGAAGAATCTGTGAATTCTGAACTTTCCAGTTTTGGTTGATGATAATCCTTCTATAGTCACTCAAGTTTGAAACACAGTATTTATTACCCTTGTCTCTTCAATCTACTCATATGTAATCAGTCGCACAATCTTGTTATGAATCTCCATATTCTCTTCTCTTTATTCACATAATCATCACCTTAGCTTGAATGCCATAAATTTCTGCTTGTACTATCAAAATAGCATTCTAATTGATACCCTTGCCGCAAGTCTTTCCCCAACCCAGACCATCCTCCATATAGTTACCAAAGTGATTTTCTTAAAGTGCAGGTCTGGTCATATCACCTTCCTACTCAACAAATTCCAGTAGGTCTTTATTTTAAGAACCCAATAAAAACTGTTGTCATTTAAAGGTCTTCCAAATATGGACCCAGCTTACCTTTTCAGCCTTTGTATAAAGTATACCTCTCCATTACCTCTAAACTATAGATATACCATAATGGCTTACAAGAACCTATTAAATTTTCAGCATATGCATTTACACTTTGGAAATTGGTAAGTGCTAACACTTATGCTTTGTTGGTTAACTTGTCTTAAGAAAGTGATGGAGGAAATGTTTATTAATGCAAATGAAACTTTAAAATATGTGATAAGTTCTTTTTTTCCTACAAAGCCAGTTGTTAAACATTTACTAACATACTCCTGCAAACAACACTATTTGTGCCTTTATGGTGGCTGTTCTCATGCCTCAAAAACTTCTGATACACCACTGCTGAGTTGAATCCATAATTTTCCTTTTCCCTTCTGTCTGAGATCTGTCCTAGTCACCCTCAGCAACTTGTGCATCTCCCAGCAAGATTAACTTTTATTTCCATGGTATATGGTCTATACTGGAATGTAAATTCCTTAAGGATAGTTACTTTTCCTTTGTCTTTGTATTGCCAGTGCTAGCGGTAAGTTGTTAATAAGTTCTTGTTGATTGCTTAAAGTTTTTCAAATTTCATCTGTGTGGGTACATACACACACATATATAATATAAATATATATCTATAAATATATATTTAATTTAACATGGTAGCAAAAATGCTCAATCTGTTTGTATCCCCTTCTGTGGTTTTTTTCTGTGCATTAAAATATTTTATTTATAATCATTTTTGCATATCTATTACTACTTGTTAAACTACTACTTCCTAATATAAGCTGTCCCTTGGAACAAATATGCATAAGCCAGTAAATGAATCAATATATTGCCTATTTCAGAGAATTCATGTCCCATTCCATATCCCCATTTCCTTATTCTTTCATCAAGAGGTCATCAATCTTTTGACTTCACTATTGTATTACTTTGGTTTATGTTTGGAGATTTTTCAAAGTTGCTTTCTTTTGTATTGTTGCAATAGGGTGAATTGTCCCCCTGTTCTGCTCTATTCACTCTTAAATGGTTTGCACATGTCTTCCTATATTTTCTGACTCTACCCTACTGAATACTTCTTATGATACATTCATATGGCACAGTTTGTTCAGATATTCACCAATTAGTGAGCATTCATTTTGTTCCTTCTCCCTCTTGGTTTGTTTTTGATACTACAAAATTGTTGCTACAAATATTCTTTTACATAGTGGATCTTCCTCTTTGTCCTTGACAGACTTAGATGACTTGGCACAGTATTATTGGGTTTGATTTGTTCTTGGTCTTCTTCCTCACTTTCACTTCTTGGAAATGTTAGCATCCTTTAAGTCTTTGATTAAATGTTCCTTTCTTCTGTACCTGATGCCTTTTCTAATTTCACTCCTTTTCCTTATTACTTTTTATATGTTTTGTATTTGCCAATCTGTGTACATAGTATTTTCCCAAAGTATAATGCAATCACTTTGAAGGCAGGGATTTCAAAATGTAGAATAATGCCTGGCACATAGTAGATGTTCAATACATTCTCACTGAATGGAATTAAACAAAAGTTTGGCTACATCAGAAATGAATTCTATCAATGTGCCATTTGATTACTACCAAAGATACTCTCAATACTAGGGACTCAACCTCATAAGCAAAGCAAATCGAGTATCGGAATTTTTACTTTCAGATTCTCTATAGTCTGAATTGATATTATTGAAAAGATTTGAAAAGAATCTCCTGTGGCCTCAGATACTTTTAATAAGTTACATTCATTTTTCCTTCAAAATTGCATAAAATGCTGGGAAAAGGAACTCAGATGATTCAGTTATAGCCTCATTTAAACACCCTCCATATGTGAAGTTAATAAAGAAGAAAGTGCCATTAACAATCCACAAAGGACTGCCTTCAGTGGCAGAGGCTTTTAAGTTTTGAATCTTTTCTCATAAGTTTCTGTGAATTCCCTAAAGCATGCAACTATTCTGGTAACCAACTCCTCTAGAGCCTCTTTGCTGACATAAGGTCAAATTCATTAGCTGCTTCATACATATTGAGTCATACTCCAGCAGGAGATTCCAGGAAACACTAGTCTTTACCAAGCATCAGTGATGCAACTAACACATTGTATACATGACCTCTGAGGTGTTGTTTTACCCTGGTTAGATTTGCATGAAAACGGAAATGCACTAAGTGCAATCTAACATGCATGATTGGGTTTCCACAGAAGGTAATGTGGTTTATCAGAAAGAACACTCACCTGGGTTAGGCGTCAATCAAAGAGAACTGGGTTGTTTTCTCTGCTAGTCGATAATCATTTTCATTGTGGTAAATCATGTAATCTCTCTGAGATGATGTTGTTTTCACTAATAAAATGAATGGGATAGGAGAGAAGCATGCCATATTAGAATGATGAAAAGTAAAATGAGTTGCCTTGGTAGGCACTATTCCTTCCTCATTGGGGTGTTCAAATACACCCTAGGACAAATATACCCACACAGTGGGTATCTTTTTGAATTGTAGCTTTAAGAGGTGTAGTGGAACCAGCTTGTAGCATACCAGGCATGTTAGCATCTTGAAAGTATGATTAATGTATTGATATTGTATCCTGTATATTCAATTACCAGACACATGGTCAGATCACTTAATGTTCATTGTATGGAAAGGGACAGTCCAAGGGACTAGCTCAAGGGACTAGCGCAAAGGACTAGCAAATTCCTGGGCTGGGCGTTGACAGCCACAGTGCCCTGGCTCAGACTACATTCATTTACAAAGCACTGGTTCAATTTATCTCCTCCTATTTGATTCTGTCATTGTCAATTCAACCAATGTCAAAACCTATATCATGTCATGTATTCATTAATCACTTCCCACTTGACATTCCTAAGGTCCCCAATAAAGGCTGGGGAACATGTGCGAGCCTCCTTTTCTCTCCTCTTCTCTTACACCTCTTGCTCTCACACCCCTTGCTCTTGCTCCTTGCACCTCTTAAGCTTGCTATGGCCTATAATGGCCTCCTCATGTCTGGCTGACTTACGCAGCACAGCTTCCCTGCACATCTCCCATTAATCTCTTGACCACCTGGTCCATGGGGGCATGTCCTGGAGCTCTCAGCTCCATGAAGGTGCTCTTATTTCTCATACTTATAATTTCTCCACTTGATTTCCCTTTCTAGAGAGGTAATTAAGGAGCTCACTTCTCCCCAGTGTTTTAACTTGTGGTCTCTGTGTCTTAATCCTGCGTCTCTTCCTCTGACTGCCTTATCTATCTCACATCCATATGGCTCTAGTTCTACTCAGGGCACACCCAAATAAATTATATAGGAATGGCTGGCGAATCCTATGTAGCTTGAACTGGTTCCAAAGACAAAAATGTTAAACTTTCAGTGTGAGAATTTACACTTCAGAAATCAACAACTACTACAAATTACAAATTGATTTATTGTTTTGTTGATTGTCTCGATTTCTGAAAATGATGGAGAAAATTATAATGATGCAAATTAAACTTAAAAGTATATCATGCCTACAATTTTGTTGTTGTTCAAAGAACCAATTGTTAAATATTTATCAGCATACCTGTCTCTTTCAGAATTATCTTCACTCCTCAAAACTCTGTTCATAAAGCAGCCATCTTCTTACAAAACTTGGCAATCTTGGTAATGCCTAAGCCAGTCTTTGGTTGTTCACATTAGGGACTTTGAGGGTGGTATGAGTGAAACTATATGGCTTCTCAGCCATTTTAATTCTATAGTAGATAATGGACTGACCTTCTTTGGAGTCAGCAAGATCTAGGTTCAATTCCTTCCTTTTGCACACACTAGTTGTAGGATTCTGAAAAACCTTAAGTCTCAGTGCCCTGGGCAAATTCCTAAGAAAATACATTAAAACCATCATTGATCTAAATTAATTAGATGAGTTTTCATATATGGAGTTCCTAAAGATTAAACAAGAAATTTAATTTAATTTAAAATAAAAGAGTTGAATAGGATGGCCTTAAAGGTCCTTTGCAGACTTCTGATTCTATGAGACTGTGCTGCACTTCTATTTCTAATACCTCCACTCTTCATTTGCCACCCATTCTTCCCAATAAAATGGAGAACAAAATTTTAAAAAGGCTATTTGCCACAAAATTCACCCAAACTTTTGGGATTCAGAAAAACATTTCTTTGTTATGTGGCACTGTTGTTTTTATCCAGCTTATTTTCATCAGTTTAAACTTACTTTCACAACATAATCTACTTAAGGACAGAGCATACAGAGAAGAGAACCTTACTTATGGATTTTATATTGAATTAAAAAGTGTCATCCACCTCCAAAATAATTTGTGGACAGAGTGCTCACATTCCCTCTCCTTAAATACCTTAAAGAACAATAATTTCAAACCTTTTTAGAATCATAATTCCGTGTCGCTAATTTTGAAATTCCCTTTGTTTTCCCAAAAAAAGTTCCTTAGCACTTCTATAAATTCAAATAAAGTGAATCAAAGTCAATATTTATTTCATAAATGTCTTTTCATGTTACAGTTGGAGAGACCTTTAGAGACAAAAAAAATTATTAAGCAAATGAAAAGTTAAGGAAAAATTTAAATTTCCAAGATTTTCAGTGAACATATACATAGGCACAAATATATCTCCAAATGGTTAGGAAAGAATTAAAACTAGGATCCTTAATAAATTTTCTTTCTCCAACTCAGATTTCATTCATTCTTTATACTCTTGAGTAGCTTCATGTATATTGAAAAGAGAACTAAGTTATGAGTCAAAGACAAAGTTATTGAATAACAAAAACTTAGAGTTGGAAAGGAACACCAGAAGATAACCAATCAAATCTTTTCCTGACAAAGAATCCCTTCTATGAAATTCCTTTCAAGTTGTAATATAGCTCCTGCTTGAAGACAATGAGGTATAGGCACCACTCTACTTACTGAAGCAGTCCTAGATTTTAAAGAGATTTTTCTGGCATCATGCCCATGATACCTGTCTCAAATTGCATACATTTTTATATTTTCCTTCAAATTCTTTCTCCTTTGGCCTTTTATTTCCATGGAAATGTGAATCCTTCTTGACTACACTGATGCTTCATTTTAATTGGCCTTGGCCTTGTAGTCCTCCATGATTTAGATCTCCATTATTTCCCTTATTCCCCTTTCAGAATTTCATTCCTAGATTTCATAAGCCTATTATACTGCCAACAGTATGACAGGTGGTTCTGCAATAATACATACAGTAGAACACAGTTCTTTTATTTTTCTGAATTATAGTTTTTGCAATAGGATTTTTCCCTAATAATCTCTCTCCTGTCTTGAAATACTCCTCATTAAACAACAATCTTCTCACAAAATTTGGGAAACTAGGGAGTGCACAAACCTCTATGGCTTCTAGATTCTCTCCTTGATTTTATCACTCTTCCAAACTCAATTAGACATACATTATTTTTCTTGCTCTTTTCACTTAGCATTTTTGTCTCTATATCTATCTCTTCTTAGGTGTCTCTATATGCTATTCAATTTCATTTTAATTTTGTGACTAATAGTAAGTAAGCTATAAGGAATCACAATGGGTATTTTTATTGAGATCATAAAAGGTTCATATTTTAAAAAATGAATCATTTGATGCATCAAACAAGTCTGAAAATTATTCTGTTGGTCTTTCCACCCACCTGTAATTGCTGGAAACAGTCATGTAGGCAACTGCATTATTCTGGCATGCACATCTCATGATGGTTTTGTCCAGAGAAGAAATAAGTGGGTAGGTTACAGTATTGGAAATTGTGTAAAAATATTTTTAAAAAATTTAAAAACCAACCAACAATAAAAACCAGAAATGTGACTAACAATTAGGGTATCCATCAGATAGATATTTTCATAAAGATTTTGCCAACCTGATATTGAATAGGATACTCATTCTCTTGACCACTTTCTCATCTCAATATTAAGGTAGGTGGGAACAGATTTTTCCCCCTTGGAATTGTGTCATCAGTGCCCAGATACCAGGCACCATGGAACAGGGCCCCACTAACTAGCTGATGTCTGAGATTCAAAGCAGATGATTAACTCCTGGGATGAAACACATAGGCCCCCTCCATTTTAGGGATAGAGAAGAGAAATTGGACCTGTGACTTTCCTGATTTAGAGAGCTGCCAAGTGACAAAACTTCCCTTACCAACAAAAGCTGCTATTTTATCTGCAACTTGCAGCAGAGATTTTCCTAGAGCATTGGAAGATTGATTCCAGGGTCATTTCACCACAATGTGTTGGAAGTAGGACTTGAACCTATGTTGTCCTGGCTTTGAAGTCTCTATCCATCATGCCAAATCTCCTTTACATTAGGATCCTATATTGGTCAAATGAAAAGTGAACTGAAACTGAAATTTTTGTAGGATGAAAGGAGGATGATGGATATGCCTTTTAGAAAAACTGGAAACTGTGGAGTAATGGATATAGTACTTATTAGGAGTTAGGAGATCTGAGTTCTTATCTTGGTTTTTCTACTAACTAGCTCTGTGACTCCAGACAAGTCATTTCATCTTTCTGTGTGTTATTGTTATTGTATTTAAAATGAGAGTAGATGGTCTCTAAGGAACCTTCC
Organism: Monodelphis domestica; assembly: GCF_027887165.1. NCBI lineage: Eukaryota > Metazoa > Chordata > Mammalia > Didelphimorphia > Didelphidae > Monodelphis > Monodelphis domestica. The sequence continues at coordinate 144,487,291 of NC_077228.1, read as the reverse complement.
ATCTTCTAAAATTCTATGATTCCATATCAGTGCCCTGGGAAACACTGTATAGCCTCAAAAAGCAGGCTTCATTGTAATGTGACCAATATTGCTCCCATAAAAGAAAGGTGAATTCAAGATTTCTGATTAGATAAGTCTACCATGTGCTATTTTTTTCTCCTGACACATATTTTTCCACTCCAAAGAATAAAAGAAGAACCTCAATTTCTACCTAGAGTGTGCCTACCTGTTTCATCTATCCCAGGCATAGCTAAAGGTAATTGCAGTCAGGAAAAATCATATCCCCAAACAATGATCATATGTCCTGGAGTAATTGATATAAATAACTTAGGAATCAAAAGATCATAGATTTAGAGTTAATGGAAATATTAAAGTTCAACTTCTCCATGATTAAACTGAGGTACAGAGATGTGAATTTCCTAAGGTCACAAATGGATATCTGAAATGGAATATAAATCAGGCCTCCCCTACTCCAAATCCAGTATCCTATCCTCCATGCCATGCTGCCTAACTTTCAAAGACTTAGTGAAATAATGGACCCAAGTCAAACACTTTAATGAAGAGTAATAGCATACAAAGAATAATACTATTAGTAGTTTATATTATAAATGATTCTCATACAATATCTTATTTGATCCTCCCCCTTTATAGATGCAAACTTTATAAAGGCCAGAAAGGTTAAATTATTTGTCCAATATAAAGTATCATAAGTTTAAAGCTTGAAGGAGACAGTATTAATTCATTCAATTCATTCAATAAACATTTGAGTCCTGCTATGATATCAAGCACTGTGCTAGGCACTATAGGTACAAAAAGAGGCAAAAAAACATTCCTTACCCTTGAGAAATTCACAAATGAGGGAGACAATATGCAAATGAATATATACAAAGCAAACTAAATAGAAGACAAATAGCAAATAATTAAAAGGAGAGCCCTGGAAGTAAGAGGGGTTAGGAAAGGCTTCCTGTAGAAGGTAAGATTTGAGTTGAGAATTAAAGGAAGCCAGGGAGGTCATAGTTGGAGTGGAGGAGGGAGAGTGTTCTGGGCATGGGGAAGAGTCAGAAAAAAATGCCTGGAGTAAAAAGATGAAGGGTCTTATTCATGGAAAAGCCAGGAATCTAGAAATAAGGTGTAAGAAAATTGTAAAGGTAGGAGAGGCTATGATAGACTTTAAATGCCAAATGGCATTCTGCATTTAATCCTAGAGGTAATAGAAACCACTGGAATATTGAATGGGGGTGGGGGGGTGGGTTACAAGACTAGTAGTCATCAAGTCCAAACCCCTCATTTTATAGATAGGGAAAACATGCTTTAGAAATGCTTATCCAAGGTCACACTTCTTTTAAAAACTAGAAGTTAGGGGGCAGCTGGGTAGCTCTGGATTGAGAACCAGGCCTAGAGATGGGAGGTCCTAGGTTCAAATCTGACCTCAGACACTTCCCAGCTGTGTGACCCTGGGCAAGTCACTTGACCCCCATTGCCTAGCCCTTACCACTCTTCTGCCTTGGAGCCAATACATAGTATTGACTCCAAGACAGAAGGTAAGGGTTTAAAAAAAAAAAACAAAAAAACTAGAAGTTAGATTCAAATCCAGGTTTTCTGATACATGTCCAAGGTCCTTTCCATTATATATTCATGGAATTTGGTAGATCCAAAGTCTCCAGACTTGGGAAGAAATCCTCATATACTACACATGGCATACGTATACACACACCCACGTGCACACACATCATCTTTCTTACCACTGAGAAGAGACTGTCTTCTGTGCTCTATAGCACACTGAAAAAAAAAAAATCTGAGAACCATCATTTCCACTTCTCACCCTCTTCTCTATATCAAACTTTTATTTAAAATGCAGTAAACTCTATCTTTACCTGAAGAAAAATCCATTATAAAAGTTCAAACAGCAAATAAAGTTTTTAAAGAGCAGGAAATTCTAAGTGTATAACTGATGATGAATCACCAAACATTAAAGGAGAAGGGAGGTAATTAGATCATGGATAAACTCACCAAGTGCCAGTAGCACAATGAGGTAGACAGATTTTGAGCAAATCTCTAATTGAGGTTGGGGGCATACAGGAAGTCCAATACAAGTGAAAAGCACTGTTGCCCTGGGTTGCTTATAATCTTGAGAGTTAGAACTTTGGCTCACTGAGCAGTTTAAGGAATGATCTGTTTGTATAAAACTTGGTCTTTTGGCTGTTGTGTTGTCTTCTTTTGATGATTTCTTCTCTTGGTTTTCATTCTTCTCCTACCTCTTTGACCACTCCTCAGTCTTCTTTTTTTTTTTGGATCTTCATCCATATTAATGGACTTCCACCATACTCTTGAGGCACATTTAATATTCATGGAATTCGCATGTTCCATGAAATTCCCATCTCATAATCCTTCAGTACTTTCTTCCCACTGGGAAAATCATATCACTGCAGACCCTGATAACTCTGTGAGGTTACACTAGAATAACATCTCTATTCCTGGATTTAAACAATTCTCTTTGCTTTATTCAAAACTATCTCTATTCTGCTGCAAAGCAGTTTGCCAAGACCACCATCTTGTTCTTCTTTAAACTTTATTTACAACATTTCTAGGTATAAAATGTGACTTTAAAATTATATAGTGTCTCACTCATGACCCAGTAAAGGTTATCTGTGACTGCAGTCTAGTCAGATTCAAATATATTTTCTTCATTCTCTTCAGAGCAGTCATTGGGAATTCTTGAATGTGTGGTTAATAGGAAGGGTCTAATGTATGAAATCAATCCTCTGCTTGATTTGTCAATGTGCATTCATGAGATTGAGAACTTGGGAGGTCAATGTATTCAGAGATATTTGTGTGGCAGTATAGGAGATTTTGAACCTAAAATTATTGGAAAGGAACACTGACACGAATGTCCACAGGTGGTAACAAGGATCTAGGTATGATGGAATGAATTTTAGAAGAGGAGAAGTTGTTGCTGAATTATTGTGGCAAAGGGAGGGTCTGGAAGTTGTGGTCAGGGGCAGGAAGTATGTCAAATCTTCCTCTTACCTCTATGCATAAGGAATATGATGGGAATAGTCATCTCTGGAGATATTTTCAAGAAATTTTGTATCTTTAAGAGAAAATTATATTTCATTAAGCACTAGGAGATGGAAAAATGAGTGGAAGTATTCTAGAAAGAAGTGGAAGGGTTTAAAAAATTATTATTATAGAAAGAGTCCAGAGGAGCCCAAAAGAAAGGGAAAGCAAAAGAGAATAGGTTACCAAGGGGTAGGGAAGTAGCTGATAGAGATGCTCTGTTTTAGAATTTATATGTAGTTTCTCCCCCCTGGCATCCCCCATAATATAGTCCCCAAGAGCAAGCAGTTTACTGGAAATTATATACCCTGCTGGGAGCAGACTGGAAGAGATATATTATAGCCATGAGACAAAGGCGACAGAGCAGGCTGCTCTAGTAAGAAAGTATACCCTTCTGGATATTGACCCTTGGATACCTTGTGGTAGTTGTTGCTCTCATATGGCTCTTGAAGTCACCTGTATAAAATACCTTACTAGCACTATAGAGAACTCTTTCCTAGAGATTTTTTCCCCCCTTGGCTTCTATAAATTATGCTATTCTAGGATTTAAAGCTAACAGGGATCTTAGAGGTCAAAGCCAACTCTCTCACTTTGCAGTTGAGATAATTTTTACACAGAAAGGAAAAATTACTTGTCCCTTAGCACATAGCAAATTTGTGGCAGAGTTAGTCTAACTCTGAAACCAGTGTTTTGTTTTTTTTCAGTGTATAGTGCCATGAAGGATTTGCCCTAGAATAGGATACATATTTCTTAAGGGCTGATTCTACAGTATGAAAATGATCATAAGCAGCTGTCTAGTGGCCAACAGAAATGACACCAAATAGGAGATAATAAGGTCAGAGGTCATTTTTTTACAACCATATTAAGGCTTGCAACAAGTTACATAATTCTTCTTCCCAAAGGCCTTTGGGTAACTAAAGGATGCCACTACCTCTTGAATGAGCAAATGGATGCCTAAAAAACCCAAACCATTTGTTTTGTCTTATTGTTTTACTGTGCCATCTATGTATGTGATCCCTAATGAGACTGTAAATTCTGGATGGGCAGTGACCATATCTTATAATTCTTGTATAGCCCCTAGTGTATTCTGTTGGCATTTGATAAATATTCACTGACCTTCATTCATCTTTTGTTCTCTTTCTCTGGTTACCTTTTTCTCTCTTATCCTTTAATTAAGGGGTTCATAATTTTAGGCTTTTGAACTTGTATGTATATGTATGGGTGTATCTATAGATCTATATCTATAATTATGTATATATGCATCTAGATATATAGAGATATATACATATATTTCTATAACAAAGTCTATAGGCTTTACCAAACTACCAAAGAGGTCTATGACAGAAAAGGTGAAGAATCCCTGCTCTAAACAAAAATTCCATAAGATTCAATCCTTGGTCCTTTATAGAGTCAAAAGATCATCATATATTTAGAAGTTATCTATTACAAACTTTTTATTTTATAGATCAAGAAACTGAGGCCCAGACACATTAAATGAGTTGTGTCAGAAGTAGAATTTAATGCAGATCATTCCAAATCTGGGGCAGTTAGGTGGTACAGTGGATAGAGTTCAGGATCTGGAGTCAGGAAGACTCATCAGGAAGACTCAGTGGGTGCCCTACCCACTGTACTTAATTGACCCCTTTGTTTCTCCTTTTCCATTTCCAATGCCACTATGCAAGTCCAAAGACTAGTCAGATCTCATCTGGATTACTTCAACTGTTTCCTTGCTAGTCTTTTTTTCCATTTTCTTGACACTTCAATCCATCTCATACAAAATCTCTGCCAGACTAATATTTCTAAGTTATTAATTTAGCAACAAAGGATTAATACAGGGGAGTAGGGAGAAATAAAGTTGGATAGAGAGTTGGTTATTTTCTTCAATTCGCTTCTCTGCAGGAGAACTAGCAATAGCTTATTATTACCTTCAAAATATAAACTAAATTCTTCCATTTGACTTTCAAAGTCCTCCATGACTTGACTGCATTTTATTTATAGGATTATAAGATCATTGATTTAAAGGTGGAAGGAATCCTAGAGGAGCTGGACCTAGAGTTCACCTCCCCCCAATTTTATAGATGAGTTAAATGAAGTATAGAGAGGCTGCCTTGCCCAAGGTTGAAATGTGGTAAGGATTAGTTGTGTATTTGAACTCAGGTTCACTATACCACACATGTCCCTATTATTCATCAATATAACCCCACCAATTTTCAATGGGTTAAACCCTCTCACTCTATGTAGTTCTTTCTCCATGTGCTCCATTATTATATTCACCATGTCAAGAAAAACCAAGGAAGGCCTCTGACACTTTGCCTAGACTCCCTCTGTTGAGCTTATGAGTGGACATGGACAAGAGTCACACTTGATGGGCAGGCATGGAGGCATTAGGATTCATATCAATGTAGGAAACATCCACATAAATGAATTCACAGATCCATTTGAGTATGTATTGTAATATACGTATGATACTTCAGTGAGATATCTACATATTCAGATATATATATATGTAAATACAAATAGATGCATCATACTCTTTCTCATGAATTGTTTTGGGTGTTTATGTCTTAATTTCACTTAGGATGTGCTTTTTAGAATAAGTTGAAATAATACACAATTCCTGACTACTTTATAAAACTACACAATGCAAATAAGTTTTTTCCCTCGCTAAACACTGCCAGGGGAAATTTGATTGGTTAAATATTTATTATTGTTCTGTAGTGTGAAATTTAGATTACTCCACCCTACTTAGATCTTACTTTATGATGAAGATAAAATTGTAATCTCCTGATTGAACAATGAAGGTACTTAGTTCTTACTTTATAGTGAAGCTAGAACTTTAAGCTAAGTATGTTTTTAGATCTTAATACAAAAAGGTGTTAAATAACTATAAAGGGTAAATTAATCACAAAAAAGTTAAGTAACTAACAAAAGGTGAATTTAACAAAGAAGTATTAAGTAACTCAAAATGTAATCAAAGAAGATGAGAACTAAAGAATGGGCAGTCCTGGAGAAAAGCCTCTGATGTGATTGGTAGACATGAAAATTGAGAGGAGGGGACACAAGAGTAAAAGGTCTATATATTTCGCATCACTTCCTCTCTCCGGTACCTTTGGCGGTGGAGAGGTGGCTGGTGGCAGCATGCTGGCCTTGGCGTGGTTACAGCTATTGTCTGGTTCTGGTTTAGTGGTGAGTTTCTGGCCAAGTTTTTCTCCTTTACTTTCCAACTTTATCCTCTTAGAAGCCTCTAATCTCCTTCAGAGACCTAGTGGTGGAAATCTTGAACTCCCCCTGGCACAAGCCAGGCAGAAGAAATCCTATATCCTCTTCCCTTTTTCTCCTTAAAATCCTTCCCTCTATATTAATTAAAATTACCATAAATTTCCAGAATGACTTAGGCATTTTATTTGGAATTTCCCCCTGGCGATCAATTAATTTAGATTTTAAGTCACAACCCTAAAATTATCTCGACAGTCATAATGAAGTTAGTTATAATCATCAGTGCTCAGTTATTCAAGGGGTGAGTGGCTCCTATGAAAGTAACCCAGAATTTATTTAGAATTTCATACTTCTCTGTTTTCTGTCCCCAATATTTTTAGCAATCCACCTGAGGTCAACTAGAGAAGTAAAATAAAATTAAACTCAAGCCAAATGGCTTTTCTGGTGGTTAACATAACATTTTGTGTGTGAATTGATAAAAAAACAAAACAAAACAAAAAAAAAAACAACCCAACCACACAACAGCAAGTTGCCAGGCTTATAAATGTTACTTTGTCTATATAGTAGTATTGCATTAATATGACTTGTTACACATCTGCCCCACCTTATAAATGAGCAAAAATCTTATGTTATTTTTGCTATTTCTTCCTTTCCAGCTATTTGGTTATTTTGGCAAAATATTTCACATATAAGCATTTTATATGTTGCTCTAATTAAAAGTGACTAGTTTTCTATAACCAATGACATTTTCACCAAATCTCCAAAAGCTCTCTTCTCCTAATTTTACATTTGGAACTCAACTGCCATGAAAGATTTCTGACTTGCAAATCTGATAGCATTTAGTTAGACTCTGTATTTGCCTGCTACCCAGTGTATTAAGTTCTTAACAAAAGTTCCGAGAAATTACTCCATATTTTTCTCGTTGGTGGAGAAAGTTTTTAGTTCTTAAGCATTACATGTGAATCAACAACTTGTCTACAATTTATAGTCTTAGAGAGTGGTCTGTTGTCACTGAGAGGGTAAGTGAATTTCCCAGGATAACACAGTCAATATATGTAAGAGGCTAGACTGCTTTGAATTCATGTTTTCACTTGAATACAGGAACTATTTTCAAATTTGATTTTGCATCCCCAACACTTAGCAAAGTAATGGAGAACCTTTTAGAGAACAAGTGCCCAAACTGCAACCCTTATGTTGCATGTTACACCTCCCTCCCCCAAATTACCCCAGACAGGGGAAGGAGGAAGTGCTCCCATTGGGCTGCTGGATAGAGGGGCAGGTGATATAAGAAATGTTCTCAGGCACTCATGGAGGAGATGGGAGCAGCCCCCTCAGGTATGCATGCCATTGTTTCATCAACATAAACCTAGCATATTGCATCATGTGGAGTAGGTAGATATTTAAGAAATGCTTATTGAAGGAAGGAAAGGAAGTTTATCTTCTAATTCTACCTTTATAGCTAGAATCTTTATAGGTAGGGCTGAAGACTGAAAAAGGTTAAAAACACTTACGAGAAATTCAAGCAACCAACAAATGTAATGGAATCTTTGTTCTTTTCCTTATTGCTATTTGCTAGCTTTTATCTAGGAATATACAGACAAGGATATTACACAGATGCCAATCCAAGAACTCCCTCCTCCACCTCTATATGGTGAACACCATGCTATAGTTAGCTACAAAATAAGTCATCTTCCCTTCTGTTTCCTTTTCTCCCTCTTTCAACCTGTCAATAAGACTTAAAGGTTCTAGAGTATAAATCTGGAAGCCAAGACAATGAGTAGATAATGCCCCCCTTTCCTTCATGTCTCCTTGACTCTTCTCCCTAGAATCTCTTTAAAGTAATAAGATGGGTGAAGAATCCTCAAGAGGAGACAGGGATGGGACTTGTTCTATATGTAAGGAAAATTCTATTCTAGGGCAATCAGAGTTTTTATTACAGGTCACCAAATTTAGAGATTGCTTATTTTAATATTTGCCTGAAGTCCTTCAGTAGTCTATAAATAACCACGTCTAGCCCCAAGTTAGAAAAAAAAAATTAGTTAGGAATCACTAATTGAGATAAAAAGGTTCTGTGGGCAGCTAGGTGGCTAAGTAAATAGAGAGCCAGGCTTAGAGACAGGATGTCTTAGGTTCAAATTGGGCCTCAGACACTTCCTAGCTGTGTGACCCTGAGCTAGTCACTAACTCCTTCATTGCCTAGCCCTTACCACTCTTCTGCCTTAGAACCAACACTCAGTATTGATTCTAAGATGGAAGGTGAGGGTTAAAAAAATAGATTCTTTCTCCAACTCAGTCCCTAGCAGTGGCTTTCTGAGATAGCTGCAAGCATGATATTTGTCCTATGAGGCAAAAACTACTAGTAATAGCTCTGCTATTCAACATCATAGCCAACCTATGCATTCTCCACCATGGGTCCTATTAAATTTGACTGTGATCATTAAAAATGGTAGACATATTAAAACAAGAGTATCTATTTTCTCTTCAAAAATACAATAACTGGTTTAATATTCAAAATAAAGTACCTGTTATTAACATTCTCCAACCCATCCTCCCACACCCACAATCTTTCTTAAGCTAGTGGGGTTTCATCAGATCAAGTAAAAACTGAAAAGGAAGCAACCATTTATCTCTGTAATGGAGCCAAGTATCCCCAAAGACTAGTCCAGCATATATACTGGCTATTGATCAAAACAATTCTCCTTGCTGCAGGGGAGGGAAATAGAAGTCCTAGAATGGGAGTATTTAAGCTACAATTTCTTGTGAATGTTCTTTTTATTAGCAATTGTTTCTCTCTGAGGTATTTATTCCTACAAAGTTTGCTTTTTCTAGCTAAAGATGACAATTCCTGGACCCCAGATGAGTTGCCAGGGAAAGCATGTAGGGAAAATAGTGGATGACTCTCACAGGAAAGTGGATACAGTCTTGCTACTGGATTGAGAAGGTGAAAATTAGCATCCTTAACTCAAGAAAGAGACTGGTGCAACAGGATTCCTGCTACCATTGATTCCCCCTTCTTGGCCATTTACCTCATCATGTCAATGTTTTATCTACTACTGCAACCTGTGTTCTGTGTTCTTGGTTTTAGGAAGAGGGAGAGGTAGAAAGAGACAGGAAAGGGGGAAGGGAGACAGACAGAGACAGAGAAAAGTTGGACAGAAAAACAGAGAAAGGTGGGGAGAGGGGAAGAGACAGAGACAGAGACAGAGTTGTGAGTGTGTCCCCCAATCAATACATGACCATGATTTGGGCATACAACCAGTCAGCCTCCAAACAAAATGAATTTTAGTATGCTCGAGAAGCACTGAGGTTGGAGGAAGGAGATCCAAATTTAAAACTCAGTTCTTTTTTTAATCCTTGCCTTCTATTTTAGAATCAATACTGTATATTGGTTCTAAAGCAGAAGAGTGGTAAGTGCTAGGCAATGGGGGTAAAGTGACTTCCCCAGGGCCACACCAACAGGACATGTCTGAGGTCAGATTTGAACCTAGGACCTCCCATCCCTAGGCCTGGCTCTCAATCCACTGAGCCACCCAACTTTCCCCTAAACCTCAATTCTGATGCTCAAAATAACTTATATTCATGTAATGCTTTAAGGTTAAGGAGCACTAATAATAATAATTAAAATAGCCATAATAATAATGGCTAAGATTTATATATCACTTTAAAGTTTATGAAATGTTCTACAATTATATCTCATTTGATCCTAACAACAGCTCTGTGAGGGATCACTCTTTGTTTAGAGATGAAGACTATATATGAGAGAAGCTAGGTGACTTGCCCAAGTTCACACAGCTAGACTAGCACTTAGACTTCCTGAATCCAAGATAAGCCGTCCTTCTTTTCTATATCACTGCCTTACTAGTTGAGCAAATATGAGCAAGTCAGATTTAATAGACTCACATAATGTCAGAGCCAGTAGTGACCTCAAAAGACAATTGGTCCCACTCATGCTATAGAAGAATCTTCTTGACCATTTACTTAATGAGGAAGTCATTTAGTCTTTGCTTAACAATATTTCATAAAAGGTGAACCCACTACCATCCAAAGGAGCACAATACATTTTTATAGCTCTAATTATCAGTCAGATTTTCCTTCTATCAGCAAAAATATGCTTTCTATGCTACTTCTACCCATAACTCTTGCCCTGTAAGTCAAGATCAAGCAAGAGAACTCTAACTCCTCTTCTACTTAGGATTTCTTCATATATTTCCAGTCCTTGTGCATCAGTTCCTCAGCTCCCTTTTATATGTTGTCTTCCCCCATTAGGATATAAGATGCTAGAGTCTATGGACTACCTTTGTTTTTGCTCATATTTGTATCACCAGAGCTTAAGACAGTACCTAGCACATAGTAAGCACATTATAAATATTTACTGACTGACTGAGAGGGGTAGCTGAGGGAATGGTTATGCCATTTGTGAAGATAGGATTAACTCTCCCCTTGTCTATTTTTAGCTAAACAAATCAAGAACTTAAGTATCCCTACTTGACACTAAGTAAGAGAGTTCACAAGTCACTTATTAGAGTAAGCTCACATCTCCAAAGATCACTTCCTACCCCACCTTGGGGCAGTGCTAGGCAAATTGAAAGATTGTGATTGGTTCCTGTAAAGTGGGAGAGTTACAGGAAGTGACATTGAGAAAACTGCTTTAAAATGGCCAGCTTGAGGATTTGATCACCCTCTCTGCATTGTTGAGTCAGAATAAAGACTCTCCTTGGATCCTGCTTCAGCTTGCAGTGATGAGTGGAGTGATTCCTTCCTTGGTTCTTTGGTGAGGAGATCCTCTGTGCTCATTGGCATTTCAGTGGGACACTCCCTTCAGCATGAGTTCTGGTGATATTCTTGGCAGTCTTAGCCTCCTGCACACTGAAAGTTCTCAGAGATTCTTCAGCAGGTCCTGGCTCTTCAGATTTCGGTTTCCTAATTAGGACTTTGGATTCTGGTGAGATTTGCTTTCAGATTCCCATTTGTGATCTGGAGACATAAGGATTAAACGTAGGATATTGGTAGCTAGGCAGTACTTGCTATCTCTTTATCTACATTTTCCCACTTTCTTTCTACCTCTATAAATAAAGCTGCTAAAAGTCATTGTGACTTAAGCTGTAATATTTTTTAATTGGTGACCACAATATTACTTTAATTTAATTTACCTAAATTTAAATTCTTACACACTAAAAGAAATGTTGATAATGGTCTGAATTTCTTAAGTAAGGTAATAAATTTACTTGAGATGATACCTGAAAGATCGAGAACGAAATGAGATTTCTAGTAGGAAAAGTACAGAAAAGAGATAAGACAAAGTGCACAACCTTGAAAAACATGTATCTTATGGGGCTAGACAAAGGATAAAGATCTAGTAAAAGAGAAAAAAAAACAGTTAAAGGAAAAGAAATAGTATTGCATTGTTGGAAGAATATTAGATTTAGTGTTAGGTGACCTGGGTTTGAATTAAATTATTACTAAAAAATCATAATTGGCAAAATGGTAAAAGAAGTACAAAAACACCCCCCAAAAAAACTTTAAAAATTAAAATTGGCCAAGCAGAATCTGACTCCATGATACATCAAAAAAATAATAAAACAAAATCACAAGATTGAAAAAAGTAAAAAATAACTGACCTACAAAAGAGATGAAGTAGAGATAATTTAAGAATTTTTGAACTACCTCAAAACCATGAGCAAAAAATAAAGAGGTTAGACATCCTATTTTAAGAAATTATAAAGGAAAACTTACCAAATATTTTAGAACTAACTGGCAAAAGTAGAAATTGAAAGAATATACTGGTTACCTCCTTGAATATTACTTCAGACATTCTCCAGGATCATAAGAAAATCATAGTCATATGGGCTGACAGTAGGCAGTGAGGGGCAGTAATAGGAATGGGACCTTCATACTCTGAAATATTGTATTTCTCACTAGTTAGGATTAATTAAGCCATATAAAACCTGTAGTTTTAGCATTAGTCAAGTATGAATTATAGATTGTTCAATTATCCGCTCTGTGTACTGAATCTGAAACATTCTATACTGGATATTGGCTTTGTGTTCTTAGAAATAATCAATTACCTAGAGTGGTCCTCCAACATACGTCATCCTCTCCTCCCCCCCCCCCCATGTTTTCATTCTAGAAGGTCAGCAAGACCTTGTGGATAAATGATAACAAGGTGGACAATGGAGGAACATGAAACCTACACATGCTTCTATTCTTTATGGCAACAAATGCCAAAACATACCTCCGCTTGAGTTTGAAGAGGGAGATGCTAAACTACAAGAACCCATTCAATATGCCAACCCTGATCCACAGGGTGTGGAAACTGCCACTCTATGGTGGTAGCTGCCTCTCTACAATGGAAGCTGCCACTCTGCAGCAGAGCTGCTACTCCATACTATCAGCTCTAAAGTGGCTACTCTACTAGCTCCTGGGTTTATCCATCAACCCTAAGGCTAACTGATTAGCCCCCAGACTATTCAACTAGTTATTATATCACCATAAACCACCTCTACTTCAAATAATTTTTTTTCTTACTTCTGGATTGAACAGAGTTTGAGTTCCCTATTCGTGGAGCCAAACCCTGCTACAGACCTGAGTGTGTTTCTCTGACATCAATAGCCTCAGTTTCCTCAGTTTTTAATTGTGAAGATGATTTGTTAATCTTAAAGTACCATTTAAAGTGTTGGTTCTTATAAACCAAGAGAGTAAAGTACCCCTGAAGGAGAAAGAGAAAAAGTAACCACAATGTGGTCAACACAAACACTTCATAGATATAAAACATATCCTCACTTCTCTTAGAGAGACATCATAGTAGAATTTTATCCTTTGCCCCACTAAATATTAATTGTTTAGGGGACCGAAGTTTTTAGATATCTAACAAAGGCAATGGTTTTCCCATCAAGATCCCATATTCCTGCTCATATCCACAGGCTTAACTACTAAAGAAGAGTTACAAAAAAGACCATTACAACTAATGAATATGGAGCAAACTGCTTTAATCATATAGCAACAGAAAACAGAATTCTAAAAGCAGAATATATCAGAATATAAACAAGACCAAATGAGTTCTTTAAATGGGAGTAAGCTGAGATCTCACTCGCACAAGAGTTATCCTGATTTCAACCAAAGGGAAATTCCCTATAGTCTCTAGGAATGTATGTTAGTAAATGTTTTTAATTTGAGCAAGTTGTGCCACTTGGCTGACTGTTAATGATAAAGGCCCTGGTGGGTTCTTTTGAGCTATAGTTTTAGAAGTTTGTCCTCTCCAAGTACTTTGAAACTTCAGAGTGGTCCCATCCTACTTCCCATCTAACCTAAAAGACTGAGTGAGGTCCTGCATGAGGAAAGTACTTCATCAACCATAAAATTCAAAAAACCCATATAAATGTGACTTTTTATTCAGTGTCATCTAGAATGAACTATAAATTAGAATCAGATAGTAGGAAGTAGGGATAGTATTCCTGTTCTAATCCTTTCTGTAAGAGGGTTCACATTGTCCTAAAAGAGTATGTAAGCAGTCAGACCTATTTGTTTTAGCTGTGTGCAATCAAATCTGTTATAGGGAAATCAACTTCTCATTCTAAGGCTATGCATAATTGATAGAGTCTAATCTACAAGAAAATGCGTCTTCCCCATGTGGGGGTAAGGATGTGGGGGGGGGGAGAGTAGACAGAGGGTCCTAGCTATGTGGGTATATATGTGTGTGTGTGTGTGTGTGTGTTGTGTGTGTGTGTGTGTGTGTGTGTGTGTGTGTGTGTGTGTGATAAAATAAGCTGGTCAGGACCTCATAGATTTGGTTGTTTCAACAAGACTCAAAGCTACCCTGAAAAAAGTCTTTCCCTTTACTTTTTGGGGAAATTATGGTGTATCTCCCTGGCTTCTCCTACTCCTCCCCCAAAACATCTTTATTCAGATGAAATCTAGAAGGTACTTTTGAGGTTATATTGTCCAAATCCTTCATTTTACATCTAATACAATAGCTAGCTTGTCACTGTTTCACTGAAACCTCAGAGACTGGCAACCTACAACAATCCTTGTTGCTTATCTATCATTGGGATTCAGCAAACCAATGAGAGGAGGGAAAAAATTCAACCCAGCAAGGAGTCATACTAGCCAGAAGCAGGCAGAAGATATCTATACGTGCCCAAATTTCTACTTGTCTCTCCCTCTCCTGCAGACAAATATTTTTTACACGAACTCCAAAGGTGGGAAAAAGGAGAGGGGAAGTATTAAAAACAGATGTGAAAATTTAGACCTAAGAAATTTAATTGATTTGCCCAAAGCCATATTGGTGGGAAGCAGGAGAGCAGATCCTTTGACTTCTTTCTAGAAGACCATTCCCTCAGGAAATAAGTGATATGGTGATCATAGAGTAGTTCATTTTAGGAAAGAGATGCAGAAAAAAGATAAATGATTTTTAAAAAACCTAAAACAGTTCTCCAAAGAAGATTGGGCAAGCAAATCATGGTAAAAAGGGGAAAAAAAGGATAATCTGTAATCAGGGTCAGTCCCAGGTAAAAGCATATCATAAAATAGCATGGATTAAAAAAAAAAATTTCCCCATCCCTACTGCTATTACCATGTCATATCCCATGGTTGGCTCTTAACTCACTCCCTGGATTCCCCAGGCTCATTTCTGAGTTTTGTAAAGATCTAGTCATTCAATACCTACTGACATCCTATCCTCCAAGCCTTTCCTGATTCTCCATCAAAATGTAGTCTCATCTTACATTCCCTTCTTGCTGTATCATTAGAATCTGTTAACATGTTGATGCATTTCAGAATGGTAATTGCCATTGTGTTATCTTTTTCTAAGGAAGAAGCTTGATATAGTGAGAAGCCCTGGACCAAGACTCAGGATACCTGCTATAACACGTATTAGTCATCCAATCTTGGATAAATGTGAGCTTGACTCATAATGAAATTCAACATCCCCATCTATAACATGGGTATAATACTACTACTTGCATTTTCATACCTATATTTCATGGGTGGATATAGATGTAGGGGGAAGTGGTTCATGTGACTTTAAAAATGCTGCTCAAAGGGCAGCTAGTTAGATGGTTCAGTTAATAGAAAGCTATATTTTCAGATGGGAGGTCCTGGATTAAAATATGACTTAACACTTCCTAATTATGTGACAACTCCAATTGCCTAGTCTTTGCCATTCTTCTGCTTTGGAACTAATATTTAGTATCAATTCTAAAACAAAGAATAAGAGCTTCTTATATGCTGCAAAAATTGGATTATTATTTCTAGGTAAGATTTGAATTTTAGGAGCATTTTGAAGGAAGAAAAAAGAAATTCTGATGGTCAAAATTTTAAGCCAAACTGTATATCTGGTGTAGTTGATATTTTTGGTGAGGGTTTTGGCTATATCTCTAAAGACAGCCTGCAGATAGGTTGATAAATGAATGAAAAAGCATTTATTAAGCCTACCAGATACTTAATTTATTATGTCTACTATATGCATTATAAGTATTTTATTAGAAGTATGGAATAGAAGAATCTGGGGTGACAAGGGGAATGGAAGGAGAGAGAGGGAAATGAGGAGAGAGGGTGAAGAGATTCTTCTTCCCCTCTCTTTTCTGGGAGAGAGGTAGCCAAGTCTTATCCCCCTGACAATGTCTCCTCAGAGAATAGTTCTGGGAGATAGAGAGCAAGAACTGGAGAGATTAGCTTTGGTAAGATGACCCACTGCCTCCCCTTTGGTCCCAGCTATTGTTGAGAGGCAGGAGGGATTCTTCTGTCTCTGATCTCCTTAGGGACACCAACTGTTACTTCCCTTCAGAAACCTGGGGTCACCCCACTATCAGGGAGAGCTCTTCTTCCTTGGGTTAGGCAGTTTGGTTCACTGGGATCCTGAGCTAACCTTCCTCTTTTGGGGAGAGATGTGATTCTCCCCAAATCTTCTGCCCCACTTTCCTAGTGCCAGAAACCAGCCAGGTATAATTCTAAAGTAGAAAACAATTTATTTGGGTTCACACAGGGAAGGAGAGGTAAGGGTTTTGGGCAAGGAAAGCGAGGAGTAGGAAATCCTAACGCATCCCCTCTGGCAGACTGGCCCCCCCCAAGTTCTGGGGATTCAAGACTTAGTGTCTTGAACCCTCTTCTGGCCAGCTGCTGGTTGATTTCTATTCCTCAGCTAACTTGCTCTTAATTCAGAAGTCCAGGAACAGATCAGGGAGAGAAATTTCAGGGAAAGATCTGGATAGCTCTGGCCAGAAGGAGTTCAAATCTAAAACTCCCTTTGAGAATTCAGGTAGCTATTCTTGAAGAGTCTTAGTGGAGATATTTTTGCATCCCAGAAGGAATAACAGGACCCAAATAGATGGCCTCTTTCTGAACTTTCAGGAAAACCACCTTCCTCCTCCACCTCCCAGGCTAAGCTGGGGGAAGAACCTGTGTTGTCAGCAAATAAAATCATAGTTCAATACCATCAAAGAACTCTAGAACCTGCACAGAAGAAAAGGACTATAATGTTTGCCTAGGGAAAAGAGAAAAGCCAGGTCCAGGCCAAAGATCAGAAAGATACATTATCACAAATCCTTAATATTTCTGACACTGCAGCCTGGGGTACCTAGAAGATTCCTTTCCAACAGGGAGCTTCTAGACTCCAACCCAGCATTCTTGCATTAACTCCAACACTCCAAGGGGCACTCTATACAATTTATTCAGGAAAATGCAAAAATAAACTGCAAAGGCAACTAGTTTCCCTCATCATCCATCCAGAACAAGTTCTTCTCAGGAGGAGGAAGAGAGAGATGGCACCCCACCGAGATATGACTAGCAATCTCCACATGCACACAAATGAGAAATCCACCAAGAATACAGCTTGCAGCTTCTGGGACAAGCTCAGAGGGAAAGCCAGATGAATATAGCATTCATCCCCAGGCTCCTGATTGAAGTAGCCCAAGACTCTTGAGAAGGAAAAGCCCCATCCTTTGAACTCAGAAACATCATTGCAAACTGCTTCCAAAGAGGAGAGCAAAAGCCATTCTCAAGAACCAATGCCTAAGAAAATCAGACCTTGTCCACTGTTGCAAGACAGCCAGAAACAAACACAAAAATACATATCAGGCCTCATGCATTAAATGCCAAATTGCCTTGACTAGCTCAAAAGACACAAGCTCAGAAAACACCCCAGACCATACACAAGATATACAGGCCCAAAGTGAAATTGACATGAATAGGGAAAAACAAGCTACTAAGAGCCCAGAACAAAGTGATGCTGAAACATAAATAATGACAGAAAGATGTAATAGAGGGTTAGTCTGGTGGTAAAGAGAGAAAGAATGGAGACCTCCCCTCTCAAAGCAGGGTTCAGGAGAGATAGCTGCTGTTTAACTTGGCCAAGGTAGAGGAGAGGGGAAGTGAGTAGTTTCCCCCTTCAGGCATCCCCTCACTATGACTGCTCACCCCAAACTACCTCTTGACTTCCCTCTACTACTAATGTCTTTCCTCAGAGAGAGAGAGTTATTCTCCCCCCCTCCCCCCAAGCTGGAACTGGTTTCCACTCATACTAGAGTCAGTTGAGAAACAGGTGACAAACTTTATTATAAACTGACCAGTTTGGGAATAACACAGGGAAATAGCTATGGGAAGGGTTTTTGTGAGGAAAGAGGGAAAGGTGTCCCTATTCTAGCTACCCTTACCTCCCTCATCAAGTTAGGGAACCCAGGCCTCAGCAGCCTTGGGGTCCTAAGAGATTCAGGCCTGGATGGTCCTGGTCTTGGCCCCATGGGCACAGTTCCGACCCAGGGCGCTAGGAGCTGGGAGGTGATCTCATCAGCTGCTTGGCTGTCGTCTCAGACTAGCCACTTCAGTTGGAAATCAGTAGGGGGAAGGGTGTCCAATCACCAGGAAAAAAAATGTAAGTTTTCCCTCAGGAGCAAAGTCTTGACCAGACCTTTCATTAGGCTGTCTCAGGATTGAGAGTGCTAACTGCCTCTTTCTCTGACAGAAACTCTTCCTCTCCCAAGATTCCAGAACATCCCCTCGGCCCCTCCCCCACTGTGACTGAGGCTCCACCAATTTCCTAGGCTATAACTCCAGTTTTAGTGTTTGAAACCTCTATCACAAGGACAGACTAAACCAAAAAATTAATAAACCTAAAAGCTAATCTCTCACTATCTCTCTATTTCACTCACATTCACTATATCTCCATAACAAGAAAGGTAGCATACACACATTTACACAATCTTAATCAATCTTACACACACACTCACCTGACCATACACAAATATTATCCACATACATGTTCCTGTAAAAGAAGACAAAAGAATCTACATTGAAGGTGAGATGACAGTCAAGCTTGTTTCCTGCACAGATGAAGAATTTAAAGACCAAGACCAGGAAGAATCCTTCCAGGACCATCAAAGACTTTAAATGAACAATAAGAGACAGACAAAAGAACTTTAACCCATGAACTAGGTAGAACAAAGAACTTCAAGGAACAGGTCATGTAAGATAGTATGCTGCAAACATATTAACATCACATTAGGGACACACATGTACACACCTCCAGGACAAGACAGAAAAAGATAGACCACATCAGTCAACAAGTGAAGAGGATATCCATTGGCAGGGAGTAAGAATGTACATGCCATGCAACATATTTAGAACATAACCATAAAACACACTGATTTAGGGGCCTTGTCGTAAATAAGTGAGGCCCGTGATAATGAAAAATGTATATACTTGTAAATAAAGTTCTTGCAAGACTCAAACAGATAGAAAAGAACTAGAAAATACTTTTCTGTCTGCTTGACTCCAAAGCAGAACTTATTTATATATGTAATATGCATATATGTATGTATCATGTGTAATGATTATACAGCAAACATACATGTACATAATGTAAATTTTAAAGCACTAACATACTAATATAGGGTAGGAATCAACTAACAATCTTAACAAAACTTAGATCAGGGAAAGAGAATAGTCAAGGCTGAAAAGGAAAGTTCAAAGCTTAGAGAGCCAGCGACAGGGAAAGAACAGGGCACATAATGTAGGCAACTTAAATATCTAATAGCTAGAGAAGTTAAGAAAACATAAGATAGCATAAGAGTTAGAAAAGTGTTACCATAGTTTAGAGATCATTGAAATACTGTTGCCAAATATTTTCAAATCAATATTGTTGCCTATTGTTCTGGGACACTGTTAGTCCAAAATATGTTATTCAATTCAATATGTTATTCAACCCCTTGTAACAAAACCACACCTACCTCGGATATTTTCCCAGAGCCTTGTCTTAGGTAGGTTTAGGTAGCTGAGGTACGATAAGAGTAAGATATAGCTGAAGGAAAGGAGATTTCTCTTTTGGGGGGTGGGGTATAGAATATATAGAGATAGAAATATAGCACTAAGGAAACAATGGTAAATAACTTGTCTAACCCAGTGCGTTTGTCAAGTTGACAAAAACACACAAGACAAAAAGGGAGCTTTTGTAAAGGAGGAATTAATCCAAAGCGCAGGGGAAAGGAAAAAAAAAACAAACCCTCAAGAATTCCAGTCAGAGAACAGAAGGGGGATGGGAATGCTCCAACTGTCACTCGGTCACCACTTCAGATGAGAGCCAGATGAAGGAGGCAAACCTCTCAATCTGGGAAGAAGCTGGATCTCTTGGGGGATCAACAGCTTTCCATGTGTGAACCCAAATAAATTGTTTACTAGTTTAGAATTAGGTCTGGCTGGTTTCTGACACTAGGAAAGGGTACAGAAGATTTGGGGAGAATCACATCTCTCCCCAACAGGGGAAGGTTAGCTTGGGATCCCAGTGATCCAAACTGCCTAACCCAAGGAACAACGTTTCTCCTTGATAGTGGGGGGACTCCAGGTTTCTAAAGGGAAGTGACAGTGGGTGTCCCTAAGGAGATCAGAGGTAGAAGAATCCATCCTGATTCTTAATGATAGCTGGAGCCAAAGGGGAGGCAGTGGGTCATCTTACCAAAGCTAATCTTTCCAGCTCTTGCCCTCCATCTCCCAGAACTATTCTCTGAGAAGACATATTCCCTCTGTCAGGGGGACAAGACTTGGCTACCCCTCTCCAGAAAAGGCAGGGGAAAAAGAATCTCTCTCTCTCTCTCTCTCTCTCTCTCTCTCTCTCTCTCTCTCTCTCTCTCTCTCTCTCTCTCTCTCTCTCTCTCTCTCTCTCTTCTCTCTCTCTCTCTTTCTTTCTCTCTCTCTCTCTCTCTCCCCATTTCCATCTCTCCTTCCATCCCCCTGTTTCCCTCATAATCCTTCTATTACAAGTACTAAGAACTGTACCAAACAGTGAAGAAACAAAGACAACTCCTTCCCTCAAGGACCTCATTTTCTAATAGGGAGATATCAAGGAATGATAGCCAGGGAAGGATATTTTGGTTTAGAAAGTTATAAGGATGATAGATGGAACCACAGGAAAATAAATTTGACTCATTCTTTTCAGAAGCAATATAATATTGGTTTGACTATGATTCCATATCTAGAAGTTAAATAGTAAGAATAGCAGGTGGGGAGAGAGGCATGACAGGAAGGCATATAGTAGCAGAAGAAATAGTGGAAATATAACATGAAATATCACTACTATTCGTACAATCTAGTATATGTCTTGTTGTTCAGTTATCTCAGTTTTGTCTGAGACTTCATTACCCCATTTGGAGTTTTATTTGCAAAGCTATCAGAGTGGTTTGCCATTTCCTTCTCTTGCTCATGTTACAGATTTACAGGAAACTGAGGCAGATAGGGTTAAGTGACTTGGCCAGGGTAACATAGCTAGTTAGTGTTTGAGACTGGGTTTGAACTTCAGGTCTTCCTGATTCCAGGTCCAGCACTCTAGCCACTGCTCCACCTAACTGTATATATAATAGATGTTTAATGAATGTTTGATTGATTAGTGATGAATTTCATGAATGATTGATTCTCTTACATAAACAGGATTCCCACCCTGAATATGCCAGCCACCACTATAAATGGGATGATTGGATTTCTAAAGGGTTCTAAAAAGTTCCTTTTGAGTTTATCTAGTTTTACCTCCTCAGCCACACAACTAATAAAGAGATAAAAACAAAAACAGAAACTCAGACCCTCTGGCTCTAAATCAAGCACCCTCTCTTTTGTATCACATTGCCTCATGATACTATGCATTCCTTCCATTAAATATTGCTGCCACTTGCCTCTGCATGGTATTTCACCACAGGAGCTCCTCCTACAAATCTTACCACCAGTCTAACAATTTGATTAAGAGAGAGGAAACCCTCCCTTTTCACTGTGAGTTTTGAAGTCAGTCTTTCTATCAGTGACTTCCCTGCTGTTGATTCAAGGAGAGCTTAATAAGGGCATCATGAAACTTACCAACTTTCTTTAGTGAACACATAATAGCTTTGAGTTCATGGCCTGTTAATAAGTCTTCCTTTTAAACTTTCTGTTGTGCATCTGTTTAAAGAAAAGCTATTTCCAGGGAGAGAAGAAGAGGTTTGGCAGAAAGGGAAAACATTTGTGCTAAGCAATTGTGCTTTAACCCATCTCCCAGCTCAATGATTCAATTTTTAATCAGGGCTAAATTTATCCAATCTCTCCTGGACTTAACAATAGACCAGCTGCCAAGCAAACTGTGATACAGTCAGCAAAGGTAGAAAATGTATCTGAAACCAGAAAGGAAATGCTTTCTAATGAAACTCATTTTAAGTGAACCAGAAATGATGGAGGCTCAAGAGTCTTCTTGTTTCACCAACCTCTTCCAAACATCTTTAAATCACTCTGTGCTTTGCCTAGAAGCTTGTAGGGAAACAGCACAGAAAGTAAGGTACAGTTGCCCATGTTTAGCCACACTTAGGATACAAGTTCAATACAGATAGCTCTCAGTTATCTGCATCAGGGGCTAATGGAGAGTCTGGCTTTGGAGTTCTTGAAATAGCTAACTACTACATACAAGTAACATGTTAATGAACTCTGGTTGGATTAGCCCAGCAGTAACCGGAAATTAAACTCTTTTAAACAAATGTTTAATTATTGATATAGCCTCTCAAAGTGCTTGAGTTTGGAGGACCAACAAATTTGAGTAAAATAAGGCCAGCTCTGCTTTAGATGGTTGTTTCATATCAGTCTGGAAGGTTATCTTTATTTCCCAATAGGAAGGATAAAATGAAGAGCTGAATAACAGGATTAGATAAAAAAAAAAAGCCTAAAAAACTTCCCAGTACCATTTGAGACAAATATATGTGGGTTTCATTAGTTAGATTAAAAATGGTATGAATATTAGAGATTCCCACACTCAACCAGTAACTACAAAGGCATTTTACCAAACCAAATGCAAATGATTTGGATATTGTCTGTAAATCTGGCTTTGTTATACTTGAACATCACTCCTTTATAATGGAAGCATGAAGTAATTAAAACATCACCACATTTAGTGCTTAACTGTTCTAACATTTCAAGGAATTTAAGTCTAATTTTAATTTTTTACTTTTTTAGGGGGCATGTACTCATCATTAAACCTAAGAAAAAATTAAAAATCAGTACTTGATACATTAAGCCAAAATGGACTTGGTGTACAACATCCAGTTTCTTATTAAGTAGGATGAGGTGAGAGATCAAAGATCCAAGCTGGGCAAGAAGCCGAAGTAGGAGTGTCATCTGAGCCTATAGAACAGACACAGGTAAGATTTTGAATTGGAATCCATTTATTCTCCTTCTACAATTGTAGTGGGGATCCCCAAAGCTGGCCATATTACCACTACAATACCCCTTGGTAGCTCTGGCTATGACAATAATGTTCTTTCATGACTTTCTACTTTTCAGAGAAAGCCACTTACTCAAGGTCACACATGTAATAAGTATCAGATCTTTGGACTAAAGAACTGGGTTCTTACTTACTTAATTCTGCCCTAAATTTAGAAAACCATGGAATCTTAGAGTAGAAATGCATTTTAGCTGGTTAGGATGGAAGCAGTATGAGGTAGGGAGAGGGTTGGGGGATAGTTTAAAAAGACTTGGGGGAATAAGAAGGGAGGGGGTAGAAAGGAAAGTAAATTAAGGGTGGGAATTAGGGAGAGTGATTAAAAACAAAACATTGGTGTAGAAGGAAAGAGTGTAAGAAGAAAAGGCAGAACTAGGAGTAGAAATCAAAATGCTGGGAAACACAGCTGGTAATCATAACTCTGAATGTGAATGGAATTAATTCACCCATTAAACACAAGGGAATAGCAGAGTGGATTAGAATCCAAAACCCTACCATATGCTGTCTACAAGAAACACACATGAGAAAGTTAGAAACACATAGGGTAAAAGTAAGAGGATGGAGCCAAATATATTGGGCATCAACTAATAAAAAGAAGCCAGGAGTCACAATCATGATATCTGACAAAGCCAAAATAAAAATAGATCTAGTT
Source organism: Monodelphis domestica (assembly GCF_027887165.1). Classification (NCBI taxonomy): domain Eukaryota; kingdom Metazoa; phylum Chordata; class Mammalia; order Didelphimorphia; family Didelphidae; genus Monodelphis; species Monodelphis domestica. The sequence goes on along the minus strand of NC_077228.1, from coordinate 144,463,658 downwards.
AAAAGAGTATAGGGAAGGTAATTACATCCTGATAAAAGGCAGTATAGACAATGAGGAAATATCAATATTCAACATGTATGCACCAAATGGCATAGCATCCAGATATCTAAAGGAGAAACTAGTGGAGCTCAAGGATGAAAAAGATAGAAAAACTATACAGGTGGGAGACCTGAACCTTCCTCTATCAGAACTAGATAAATCAAACCAAAAAATGAATAAGAAAGAGGTAAGAGAAGTGAATGAAATCTTAGAAAAATTAGAGTTAGTAGATATGTGGAGAAAAATAAATAGGGACACAAAGGAATACACCTCCATTTCAGTAGCACACAGTACATTCACAAAGATTGACCATGTACTAGGGCATAAAAACATTGCAAACAAGTGCAAAAGAGCAGAAGTAATAAATGCAACCTTCTCAGATCACAATGCAATGAAAATAATAACTAGTAAGGGTACATGGAGAGGTCAATCAAAAATTAATTGGAAATTAAACAATGTGATTTTCCAAAATCAGATAGTTAAAGAACAAATTATAGGAACAATTAATAACGCCATTGAAGAAAATGACAATGATGAGACATCCTTTCAACATCTTTGGGATGTAGCCAAGCAGTATTCAGGGGAAAATTCATATTCTTGAGTTAACATATTAACAAATTAAGGAGGGCAGAGGTCAATGAATTGGGCATTCAAATTAAAAAATTAGAAAGTGAACAAATTAAAAATCCTCATTGGAAGACTAAATTAGAGATCCTAAAAATCAAAGGAGAAATAAATAAAAGTGATGGTCAAAGAACTATTGATTTAATAAATAAGACTAGAAGCTGGCACTTTGAAAAAACAAAAGAGACAAACTACTGGGTGAGTCTAATTAAAAAAAGGAAAGAAGAAAACCAAATTGTCAGTATCCAAGATGAAAAGGTAGGCCTCACCTATAATGAAGAAGAAATTAAGGCAATCATTAAAAATTATTATGACCAATTAAATGGCAATAAATATGGCAATTTAGGTGATATGGATGAATATTTACAAAAATATGAATTGCCTAGACTAACAGAGGAAGAAATATACTACATAAACAACCCCATATCAGAAAAAGAAATTGAACAAACCTTCAAAGAACTCCCTAAGAAAAATTTCCCAGGTCCAGATGGATTCACAAATGAATTCTATCAAACATTCAAAGAACAACTAATCCCAATATTATACAAACTATTTGACAGAATAAGCAAAGAAGGAGTTCTACCAAATTTCTTTTATGACAAAAATATGGTACTGATTCCAAAGTCAGACAGGTCAAAAAAAGAGAAAGAAAACTATAGACAAATGTCCTTAATGAATATAGATGCAAAAATCTTAAATAGGATACTAACAAAAATACTCCAGCAAGTGATCAAGAGGGTTATTCACTATGACCAGGTAGGATTTATACCAGGAACGCAAGGATGGTTCATTATTAGGAAAACCATCCACATAATTGACCCTATTAACAAGTAAACCAACAAAAATCACATGATTATCTCAATAAATGCAGAAATGGCTTTTGACAAACTACAACACTCATTCCTATTGAAAACACTAGAAAGCATAGGAATAGAAGACCATTTCCTGAAAATAATAAACAGTTTATATCTAAAACCATCAGCAAACATGATCTACAATGGGGATAAACTAGAAGCTTTCCAAATAAGATCAGGAGTGAAAGAAGGATGCCCATTATCACCTCTATTATTTAACATTGTGCTAGAAACACTAACAGTAGCAATTAGAGAAGAAAAAGAAATTGAAGGTATTAAAATAAGTAATGAGAAGACCAAGACTCTTTGCAGATGGTATGATGTTCTACTGAAAGAACCCCACAGAATCAACCAAAAAGCTAGTTGAAATAATCAACAACTTTAGCAAAGTCACAGGATACAAAATAAACCCATATAAGTCATCAGCATTTCTATATATTTCCAACACATCTCAGCAAGCAAGAATTAGAAAGAGAAATGCCATTTAAAATCACCCTAGTCAATATAAAATACTTAGGGAATCTATCTGCTGAGGCAAACATAGGAACTATATGAACACAACTACAAAACATTCTCCACACAATTAAAACTAGATCTAAACAACTGGAAAAAATATCGATTGCTCATGGATAGGATGAGCTAACATAAGAAAAATGACAATCCTACCCAAATTAATTTACTTATTTAGTGCCATACCCATTGAACTACCAAAAAACTTTTTCACTGAATTAGATAAAAAACATAACAAAGGTCATTTGGAAGAACAAAAGATCAAGGATATCCAGGGAAATCATGAAACAAAATGCAAAAGAAGGAGATCTTGCAGTCCCAGATCTCATACCATAAAGCAGTGATCATCAAATCAATTTGGTACAGGCTAAGAGACAGAAAGGAGGATGAGTGAAAAGGACTTGTGGTAAGTGACTTCAGCAAAACAGTTTATAATAAACCAAACAATCCCAGCTTTTGGGACCAAAATCCAGTATTTGATAAAAACTGCAGGAAAACTAGAAGACAGTATGGGAGAGATTAGGTTTGAATCAATATCTCACACCCTACACCAAGATAAACTCAGAATGGGTGAATGACTTGAATATAAAGAAGGAAACTATAAGCAAACTAAGTGAACACAGAATCGTATAAATGTCAGATCTTTAGGAAAGGAAATATTTTAAAACCAAGCAAGAGCTAGAAAAAAATGACAAAATATAAAATCAATAATTTCGATTGCATCAAATTAAAAAGTTTTTGTACAAACAAAACCAATGCAACCAGAATTAGAAGGGAAGCAACAAATTGGGAAACAATTTTCATAACAAAACCTCTAACAAAGGTCTAATTACTCAAATTTATAAAGAGCTAAACCAACTGTACAAAAAATCAAGCCATTCTCCAATTGATAAATGGGCAAAGGATATGAATAGGCAATTTTCTGTTAAAGAAATCAAAACTATTAATAAGCATATGAAAAAATGTTCTAAATCTCTTATCAGAGAGATACAAATCAAAACAACTCTGAGGTATCACCTCACACCTAGCAGATTGGCTAACATGACAGCAATGGAAAGTAATGAATGCTAGAGGGGATGTGGCAAAGTTGGGACATTAATGCATTGCTGGTGGAGTTGTGAATTAATCCAACCCTTCTGGAGGGCAGTTTGGAACTATGCCCAAAGGGCACTAAAAGACTATCTGCCTTTGATCCAGCCATAGCAATGCTTGATTTGTATCCCAAAGAGATAATAAGGAAAAAGACTTGTACAAGATTATTCATAGCTGTTCTCTTTGTGGTAGCAAAAAATTGGAAAATGAGGGGATGCCCTCCAATTGGGAAATGGCTGAACAAATTGTGGTATGTTTTGGTGATGGAATACTATTGTGCTCAACAGAATAATGAACTGGAGGAATTCCTTGGGAACTGGAATGACCTTCAGGAATTGATGCAGAGTGAGAGGAGTAGAACCAGGAGAACATTGTACACATAGACCGATATACACTGTGTTACAATTGAATGTAATTGACTTCTCATTTAATGGCAATGCAGTGATCCTGAACAACTTGGAGGGATCTACAAGAAAGAACACTATCCACATTCAGAGGAAAAACTGTGCGAGTAGAAACACAGAAGAAAAACAACTGCTTGATCGAGGGGATATGGCTGGGGATGTAGACTCTAAATGAACATCGTAATGCAAACATCAACAACATGGAAACAGGTTTTGATCAAGGACACATGTAATACCCAATGAAATTGCGTGTCAGCTGTGGGAAGGGTGGGGGGATGGCAGGGAAATAATGTGACTCTTGTAACCAAGAAAATGTTCTAAATTGACTAAATAAATAAACAAAAAAGGAATCCTTATCCTCAGAGATTATCTCCAGTTTACTCTCTATATATCTTGTATGTACATAATTATTTGCCCATTATGTTTCTAAATAAAATGTAAGCTCCTTGAGGGCAAAAGAAAGAAATGCACTTTAGAGGCCATCTATTCCAACCTCAGTCTAAATATGAATCCCTCCTATAACATTCATAATAAGTGTTTATCTAGTGTCTACTGTAAGATCTCCAGTGGCAGAGAATTCAGAACCTTTTGAGCCAATCCATTCCATTTTGGGACAGCTTCAAGTATTAGGAAGTAACTTTTATATTAAACCATAATCTACTTCTTTCCAGCTTTTACAAATTTCTCCTATTTTTGTCCTCTGGAACCAAAAATAAAAAGTCTAAAACTTTTCCATATGACACCCCTTCAAATCATTAAATGCAACTACCACATTTCTCTTGTATTTCCAAGTCTTCTCTTCTCTGGGCTAACCATCCCCTTATAATATAGTTTAGAATCCTACCACATTCTGATCACTTTGGTCTGCACTCACTTTAATTTGTCAATGGCCTCCTTAGCATTAATGCCCGGAATTGAACATGATACTCTATGTGCACTCTGATCATAGAAGCATATATCAGGACTGTCACCTCTGGTACCTGGAATACTATCCTTCCACTTATGCAGTCTCAGTGCATTTGGTGTCATACCATTTAATGATATTGAGCAATAAGTCCATCAAGTTTCCTATTATATAGCCTTGTTTTTAAAGAGTCAGATTTCACATTGGTCAATATTAAATTTCATTTTATAAAATTAAGCTCCTCATTCTAGTCTGTTGGCATCCTAAGAGTCATCCAGTGTATTAGTTTACAATTACCTGTTCTATCATTTAGTAAGAACATGCCATTTGCTAGCTGTAGGGGGTGTTTACCTGCTTTTGTATAGAAATACACACAATAGCAAGAATGTATACAACAATTATAAAAATAAATAATTTTGAAAGCTATAATAAATCCAATCCAAACAATGTACATTCACAATTCCAAAGGATAAGTGGTGAAGCATGAAATCCATTACAGAGAGACCATGGGTTTGGAGTTTTGGGAGGAGACATGTGTATATATACACACATAAACATATGTGCAAACATATGTGCATATATATGTACACACTACACATAGTATGTACATATATAATGTGTGTGAATTCAGCCAATGGGAGATTTTGTTTTGCATGACTATGAATATTTGGTATGAGGAAATTGTTTTTTTTTTTAATTTTTTTAATGGGGTTATAGTAGGAAGAAGAGAAAATAGATTTCTGTTAAAACATTTTAATAAAGAGGTAGGGCAAAGTTCCTATCAGTGTGAAATGTCATAGTGCACTTTGAGATGAGATATTTTATTTTGTTACAAGACACCACTCAAATAAGTAGTAATCCTGTGTGACCCTGGGCAAGTCACTTAACCCCCATTGCCTAGTCCTTACTACTCTTCTGCCTTGGAACCAATGTACAGTATTGATTCCAAGACAGAAGGTAAGGGTTTAAAAAAAAAAAAGGAGTAATCTCTAAATGCATGTACAGGCACCCATTCCACATCATAGGGATTGGGGGCACAGTGCCCCTGAGATATAGAAAATCCACATAAAATATTTTGGCTTTCCATGCCAGAGAGGAACTCAGATTTTTTTTTCTTTTATGAGGTGTTTGTAGCATATTATTGTAAAATTTTAGTTAAGTATTTGGTCATAGCCTATATGTAGGTCAATATTAAGATATTTCTGCATTTCTAACCTTGTGTTTTGTCTGCTGGCTTTCACATTCTTTTCTCAAACTTTAACTTTTTTACTTATTTTTACTTCTAAAAAGCAATTGTATATATTTATGACATAAAAGACAAAACATGTTAATATATAATATTATATGTATATTTTATGCATTTCTGAATTTCTAAACTTTTCCTGTATTGTATGTTGGCCTTTGTGTATTATCTCTGGCTTCCACGAAACTCCCAAAAGACTCCCATCTAATTTCTTATGCCAACTTACAATATATCAAAATATATGGCTATATCAAAGCCATGATGGGGAAAGTAATGATGTGGAAGGGATGGATAGATGAATAGATAGACAGATAAATAGATTTATGTATACCAATGAAAGGTTTTGTTTTGCTTGACCATGCATATTCATTGTAAAATATTTGCTTTTTTTCTTCTAGTTTTAGTGGAATGATTGTGGGAAGGAAAGAAAATAGATTTCTGTTATTTGTTTTTAAATAGAGAAGTGGTGGAGGGTCCTACTGTTGTGAAATTCACATGCACTTTCAGATGAGGTTACAGTATTATTAGTTTTACACTTAAATATTTTACTTTGTTTTTATTATGAGATATAAATAATAAATTCTATAAAGAATAATTTTAAAGGTACATAATACAAAAACAAAACACATCATTAGCCTTGCCTGAGGGAAAAAATGTAATGATATCAAATTGATGAAGATGAGAGGTAAAAATGTTTAAAATCTTTAAGAAATAAAGCCAAGAGAAAAAGAAGAATCAAGAATTATTAGAAGAATGGAGTGGGGAAGTAGCCCCATGAAGTGAAGATGTAGGAAATTTCACTTTGAAATGGAAAAAAAAAAGCAAAATAAAATCTTTGAAAAACTTTCATCATAATCCATTCACTTTGCAAAGAAATATACCCAAACAGGGGAGATCGTTCTCTATACTGACAAACCCAATATGGCCTTCAGAATGTAATAATGAAAAAAGAAATGCTTTACACTAAGGCATTTTGCTTGATGCTGTATTTGAACTAAAAAAAAAAATCCAGATCTTTTATGTCATCTCAGTCTTTCTTTATTTGCATCAAATGAGAGAGAGAGAGATAAAATATTGATCTTTGTATCTTGTTGCCATCTGTACATTAAGATTGGCTTTGGGTCTCTCCAGTTACTAGATGAAGAAATATGAACAAAATATGAACAACCTTTAGGATGGTACAGTTTTGACAGTATCTTGAGAGGAGGAACTGTTGCCCCCATTGAAAGACAAAATAGGATTCCTTCAGGGGCAGCTGGGTAGCTCAGTGGATTGAGAGCCAGGCGGGAGATCCTAGGTTCAAATCTGACCTCAGACACTTCCCAGCTGTGTGGCCCTGGGCAAGTCACTTAACCCCCATTGCCTAGCCCTTACTACTCTTCTGCCTTGGAACCAATGCACAGTATTGATTCTAAGATGGAAGGTAAAGGTTTTAAAAAAAAATAGGATTTCTTTTTGGGTATCTGACAAGTGACTAGATAAGATGAAAATGAATATATGCAAAACCCAGTGCCTCTGGATACCTTGAAGTCTATCCCCAGCTGCAATTCCTTGATTTTATTTATATATATTTGAAGGAAGGGAGGGGAGGAGGAGAAGAGGACAAAAACAGACCATTATCAATGCTTATGAAAATTTTAATGTGCTCAAAGTAGTTGCCTTTAAATAGCAACAGATATTTGCAAAGCGCTTTGTAAAGTTACTCATTAGCTCCTCCTTCCCAGAAAGCTTGGTGCTAATATTAGCTGCATGGAGACAACTCTGCTTTAGGGGCATCTTGTAGCTACAGTAACCAGGAGCTCCTTCTTCACATAGTATAGTTTTGGGGTATTTTTAAGTGTTAGATTTGGAGTTGGACTTGGGTTAAATCCCAAATGATTCTAGTCACTATCTTGTGATTTTGATGAAGTCACTGAACCACCCTGGGCCTCCATTTCTCAACTAAAAATAATAACAAAATTAATATTAGTTATAGAATTTGTAAAGCTTTTTGCTGGCAGCTAAGTGACACAGTAGATACAGACCTGGAGTCAGAAAGACACCTTCCAGAGTTCAAATGTGACCTCAGATACTTAATATGTGACCCTGAGGGCAAATCACCTAAACCTGTTTGCCTCAGTTTCTCATCTGTAAAATGAGATGGAGAAGGACATGGCAAACCACTCCAGTATCTTTGCCACAAATGGCATCACAAAGAGCTAGACATGACTGAAACTACTGAACAACAACAAAGTAGCTCTTTTCATAAGAATAATTGGGGAAGCTAGGTGACTCAGTGGATAAAGTGCCAGACCTGGAGTCAAAAGGACCTGGGTTCAAATATGATCTTAGACATGTCCTAGCTGTGTGATCTTGGGCAAGTCACTTAACTCTTTTGTCTTAAACTCAGCACAGTATCAATTCTAAGACAGAAAGCATTATGAAAAAAAAGAATAGCTAATAATAATTAACATTTATATAGTGCTTATTGTGTGCCCAGCACTTTGCTGAGCATCTTATAATTATTTCATTTGAGCATTACCATAAACCTTGGTGGTAGGTGCTATTATTATTAGATCCATTTCACTGATAAGGAAATTGAGGGACCACGAGGATAAATGATTTGCCCAGGGTCACACAAGCTGGTAAATGCCTGAAATAGGATTTGAATTCAAGTCTTCCTGACTCTAAGACCTAAACTCTACTGAACCACCTAGTACTCTGGGAGGGCAGAGGAAGGTTGAAATCAATGGCTTCTGAGATTCCTTCTAGATTGAAATCAACTTCAACCATGTCAGCAGGTTGGTTCAAACTTCCAAGAGAGCTGAATGGAGGAGCCAGGCCAGTAATTCACTTAGGAGTACACACCAAAGCACCAACAAAAGGCACCAATTTCTTGTTGACTATTGCTTCAGAGAACCCCATCCACTTCAGTTGGATGAAGTTATTTATTCATAAGACCAGAGATTTAGAAATGGAAGAGTCCTTAGAAGTGATCCCGATCTCTCATTTTTATATATGAAGAATACAAGGCTTCAGGGGCACAGAACAGAACAGAAAGGGACTTCAGAGATTATCTAATCTAAGACCTTAATTAAACAGATGGGGAAACTTGAGACCCAAAAGGGGGTTAACTGATTAACTGGAGATCACACAGGTCCTAAATGGAAACGTGAAGATTTGAATTTGGGTTCTTGTCATGGGCAAGGTCCAGTCTCACTTGCAACTCCTGACAGGTGGTGAATGATCAGTCAAGAAAATAACAAGTGGAAGACAGCTGTATATTTTACTACATGGGCATGCTTTGCACCTGATAGCTGCTCCGCCATCCCCAGGCCTGCTGTTTATTTTTATACCCATATTTTTGGCACACAGATATATTACCTAACACACATGTCCAAATAGAGATAATTAGGAAAGTGATACATTAACTTTTAACAAATCACTTCATTAGCATTCTGTATTCTTGTATTGTGATTACAGATTCTTGACAGAATAAAGGTTTCACACAAGATAGATGATTTTGTCACAGGTGGCTTAATTTTCTCATTACCCTGTAAGGAGTTTTGAGCTTACAAACAATCAAGGAAATTTACTTATTACTTTTAATAAAAAGAAATAATCAGAAGTTCTTAAAGACAATTCAACAATCATATCATTGAGGTTGAGAGATACTGGGAACACAATTCAGATTTAATATTAGACATCATTTTTCAGGGTTTACTAGGGAGTTTCTTAAAGGGAAGAATCAAGTCACTGAGGCATGATGAAGCTTGGTGTACCTGCACATTTTGTATGGGCCTTTATGATTGATTTGTATGCTGGCTTCATGAGAATAAGTTTCTGTAAGTGGGAAAATTCTGGGCTTGGCTTGTAGCTGTGGTTTTACTAGGAATTATGTACCTAAGTAAAGATTAATCCATGGTAATCTTTTGGGATTGGGTTTGAGGGTCTGATCTTTTGGTGATGTTTTAGAGAAATAGAGTACAGGTATTTTGCTCTTGTATTATTACTTCTAAGGTTATGGGGGAATAGCAATCATGTCAATTCCATAGGTAAGGGATGTTAATGAGAGAGGTCATGCAAGAGGGACTGAGTGGGCAATCTAGTGAAGCCTATGGACATCTTTGCAAGATACTTTTTTAAGTGCATAAAATAAAATACAAATAATTACAAAGGAAACCAATTATGCTATATGTTTGTATGTATATAAAACTTTACAATATAACACACATGTATATATATAATGGTAATGTGTGTATAATATATTTTTATTTAAAAATAACTATAATGTATAAATAACTGTATAATTTTACATAGACGTCACTAAATTTATGAAGGGGTCCATTACACAAAAACAGTTAACTCCTGCTCTAAGCAAATATATTTTCCACAGCTATTGGCTCTACTCCTCACCAAGAGTCTATTATTCCTACATTTTAAAATCCTGGTATACTAATTCAAATATCATTTTTAAAACTCCACACAATATTGGGTGTTCAACATGCTCACTCATGTGTGTGTGTGTGTGTGTGTGTGTAACAGAGAGACAGAGAAATAGCTAGAGACATAAAGAGCAGTAATGAGAGAAACAGGCAGAAAGATAGAGACAGAGATAAAAGACAAACATAGAAAGAGAGACAGAGATAAAGTCACACACATGCACACACATACAGAGAGAGAGAAAGAAAGAAAGAGAGAGAGAGAGGCAGAGAGAGAAAGGAGACAGAGAGAGGGAAAGAGAGAGAATATTTTAAAAATTCAATTTGTACAGGATTCTTGTTCTTCCCTTGCATTTGGAGTTCTGGATTTATAGAAGTCATTGAAAGCTCAACAGAGCTGACTTTAAAGACAAGGTACTCAATGAAATGGTGATTACATCAGACTTTGTCTGATTTAATCTGACAATCAAAGCTAGTCAGCTGACAGACTTCATGGTGAAGCCAGCACAGACTGAGTCAAGCCTGGAGAAACAGCACTTCTGAGAGGAAAGGCAGAGCCCTGGTAAGTGACTAACTCATTCAAAATACTCAGTGATCTGCTCAGGCCCTGACTGGACGAAATGCCAAACGAAGTATATGATGAATAGGTTTTATCCTGCAAATCACTGAACCTCTGATGCTTTCTACCCAGCTCTGGCTTACCCTGGAGCCCCAAACAGCACATTATGATCTTCCTTTGATTTCCCTTATGACTAAGTATACTTGGATTATACTAAAACATTCAGGAATATCCTTAATCAATATATTCCAAAAAAGTTATATGAGGCTTCTAGTCAAGTTGAGAAGATGTTAGTATTCAATATGCAGGACTGGCAGGGAGATTTTGGCTAAGACACAGTTGTTGAGATACTCTATTTAATGGTCAAATACTTCATATCATTCAGAAAATGGTATTAAGCAATCAGTCATATCAGTGGTATAATTGGTATCAAGCAATCAAATCTGGGGAAGGAGAGAAACCAGGATAGGAAGAATGGAAGAGGAACAGTTAGAAACAGAAGGGGAAGAAGGGAGAGGAGAGAGAAAAACTGTTCTAAGGGGCATGCAAGGTGAAGAGGGGCATCATCAGTGGTAATTGATTTTGGGTAGATGATGGAACCAAAGATAGCAAAGCCAAAGGATGTTGAGACTATAACCAATTTGAGTTCAAAGTTATCAGCACAGAAGAATGGACCAAGTTTTCCACATTTTTTCTTTAAGTACTGCTTAACATCTTTTTTTAAATTTAATCAATTAATTAATTTAGAATATTTTTCCATGGTTACAAGATTCATGTTCTTTCCCTTCCCTCCTCCCAAACCCCCTTCCATAGCTGATGTACAATTCCACTGGGTTTTACATGTGTCATTGACCATGACCTATTTCCATATTATTAATATTTGCACTAGGGTGATCATTTAGGGTCTATATCCCCAATCATATCCCCATTGACCCATGCGACCAAGAAATAGTTTTTCTTCTGTGTTTCTACTCCCACAACTCTTCCTCTGAGTGTGGATATTGTTCTTTCTCATAAGTCCCTCAGAATTGTTCTGGATCATTGCATTGCTGTTAACTATTTAACATCTTAAAAGCAGCTAGATGGTATAGCAGATAGAGTGCTGGACCTGTACTCAGAAAGATTCATCTTCCCAAGTTCAACTTACTCTCTGTGTGACCCTAAGCAAGTCATTTAATCCTGTTTGCCTCAGTTTCCTCATCTGGCAAATGAGCTGGAGAAGAAAATGACAAACCTTTCTAGTATTTCTGCCAATAAAACTCCAAATGGGGTTATGAAGAATCTGATATGACAAAAAAATTAATGAACAGTAGTACATACATCTTAGTGTAATGTAAAATGTAAGCTCCTTGAGGGCAGGGACTGTTTTACTTTTAAATCTGAAGCCTAGTATCTAGAACAATATTTGGCACTTAGAAGGTACTTAACAAAAGCTTATTGAGTAATTATCTAATAGAGATGTTCAGTGCTTCCAAATCAGCACAACCTTGGACCTTAAAAAGACCTAGACCCTAGAGTAGGGGTGTCAAACTCAAATAGAAAAATTGAGATCACCAATATATACATAAAAATCTCAATGGGCAGCTTATTGACTTAGTTTTAAATTTTAATATTTTCTATGTTCTATTTTGTTTTTATTTATTTTGTTAAAATATTTCACAATTCCATGTTAATCTGGTTCAGACCAGACTGTTGTAAACCACATGGGAAAGGCAGGAAGTGAATTTGACATCTCTGCCCTGGAAGGCTGTCTGACTTCACCTGATAATAGTTTTATCTTTGGCCTAAGAAACCTCCAAGTTTTAGGTTAAAGGCAGTTTTTGTCCTCAGTATAGATGCAGTCTTTCTTATAAGCAAAATGAATATAGCCACCCCTTAGTACTTATTGTACCCCATGGTAGAAATAAGGTGGTTTGGCCTCAGAGTCTTGACAGGAAAGTGTAAAAAAATGCTGGATTTAGAGATATAAAAATATCTGGGCTCAAATCTGGCATCTGCTTTTCATTACTTTTGCAACCTTGGAAAGGGAGGGAATAAGTCTACTATGTGATAGATGCCATGTTAAACATTTTTTTAAACAAATTTCTCCTTCATTCCTCACAATAGCCTATGGCATTTTATAGTTGAGAAGATCAAACCTCTGATTTACAAATGAGGAAACTGATGCCCAGAGAGGATAAGTAACTAACCCAAAGTGCACAGGTAGCGAATGAAGAGCTAGTATTTGAGTTCAGGAACCATAATCCCAAGTTCAGTGCTCTATGTTTAGCACCCTTCCCACTGTACTAGACTACTTCCCAATATGTTGGTATTTGTTAGTAAGAATTTGTCATTCATTAACTCCCATCATTTGGTGAACTAGGAAAGGAAACTGCTTCATCATTCTGAGAGTGTAATCTTGACAATATACCTTCTTTGATAATTCTAAATTTAGCAAATTGCTTTCTTTTCCATTAACTCAGTAAAATAGTAGGACAAGAGTTTGAAGGTAGCTGTCAGGGCTGCTACAACTTTACCTGCAAAGGTCCTGTATCTCCTGTGTCCTATGGTATCAGCATGATGAAGAGAATGAAGGTCTAAGGTAGTATGAAGGACATAACTGTTAGCATCACTTCTTCCTCACAACATAGTCTAACCTATGAGAATTCTCCAGCTTCCAGGAGCACACACAACCCAGAGAAACAAAGGGAAAAGAATTCCGAAGTAAATGAAGCCCAAAGCTGTACTGTTCCGGTTTTTCTGGCACACAGAAATCCAACCTAGCACCCTCTCTTTATCCCTACCCAATCTAATCCATTTCTAAACAAACTACAACTACAGAATTATGGACAGACTATAACAAAAATCTCCTCAGAGATTCTTGCTCCCTCTGTTTTGATATACTGCCCAAAGTTAGCCCCTAAGGGGGAATTACTGGTGTTCTCATTAGGACCATTGCCAGCAATTGCTAGGGATCAGCTGCTTCAGGTAATAGTTGCAAGTCCCTAGGATTTCCCAAGATTCATGGGATGACTCATCCATTAAATGAAAGTTACTATCCTAATGCTAACAAGATTATCATTAATCTGCTTGATTTAAAAATCCAATAGTCTCTCTAAGATTGGATTTTTTTTAAAGCCTTTCAAAGACAGGAATCATGTGAGAAATTATAAAAAATGAACAGCTGCTCAGGCAACTCATTTATTATAGTAAACATATTACCAGTCAGAAGTTGGTGATTGTTATTCCCACTTCAATGCATTTTGCATTCAGTGGTGTGTTTTCATTAAACTTGGTATTTGCAGAAGAAATACAGTATGTAGCAGATGGGAAGGTTAGAAAAGGATTTTTTTTTCATTTTATTCAGTTGTTTTCTCCTGAGATATCTATGCCTCTATTTCCCTTCCCCAATTGCCCCCTCCCATTTTGAAAAAAAAAGTCAAAACTCAATTTCAATTTCTACCATTTTTCTCCTACACAGACACCTTTCAATGTGATAAAGCAAACTTGACAAATATTTGTAGTAACATTTCCAAACACCTCTAGAGAGATTAGAAATCTTCAAATCCCACTGTAAACTGCAGCGCTGAAATCTGCCCACATTTAGAAATGAACATGATTTCGTAGGGTTGCCCTTATTCTAGAGATAGAGCCCAATCTCAGCCAAACAGCTACTGCCCAGCCAGGAATTCTATCATTTGTAACAAAAATTGCAAACGTTAGTTCACTGAGAAGAATAGCACATTAAACTAGCCAAAGTCAATAGTAACATCCTAAAGTACCATACACTCGACTTTGAATTCTTGCCTTCAAACTAGGTTACTTGGTTACTTGCTGTGGAACTTGGCTACAGAAATGTGGAGAGGAAAGATCATTGGTTTTAGAATGGGAAGACCTGGTTTTGAAAACTGGCTTTGCTATTTTGGGACCTTGAGAAATTGCTTCACTTTTTTCGATGATCTCATCTTCCTCCTTTGCAAATTGGGAGTGGAGGTGAGGACCTTGGACAGTACAGAATTGTATCTCAATAAAATTCAAAGTCCCTTCTAACACCAAATTGGCAATATTGAAAATGAAAGTGATTATACTAAAAACCAAAATCCAAAGACTATTGATTCTTTCTAGAAAGTCTGAATGAGATCATGAAAAGAGATCTTTCTTGGGGGAAAATGATGTTTTATTAGTAAATTAAAATACTTAAGTTATACATATCTTGGGCCAAATTGTCTTCTATGCTATGGCCCTAAAGATAGCTATGGAAAACTAGAGGTTCCAGTATATGAACAGGCAGTCATAACTTAGATCATTGTCGGACACTACATATTTTACTTTCTTTTTCCTTAAGCTTTTACAGTTTGACTTCCACCCATACACTAATAAAACTGCAAAATGACCTCTTAATGTCTAAACACAATTGCATTTTCTTAGTCTTTTCCCTATTTAGTTCTTCTGCATAATTTGTTTCCTTCTGTACAAAATAGGAATAAAAATACTTGCCCTGCCTACTTCAGAGGGTTTGTGAGGCAAATATGTTATAAACTTTAAACTTCTATCCTGCTTGAAAATCTCTTCTATGTCAGTTTCTATAACAAAAGCCTCTTTTCCTGAATATGCTTTTTCTATCTCTTTCACTGATTCTTCCTCCTAGTTTTCTCTTCAAATTCTCCCTCTTAGGAAACTCACATACTCACATAGATACAACAATGCCCTTTGGGCAGATAACTCTCAAATCTGTCAGATGCCAACATTATTATTCAAGTTTCAGACTTGCATTTCTATCAACTATTTTATTTCTCCACCAGTATTTCATGAACACCTTGATCTCCATATGCTTGTAAAGTAAGATCATACTTTCATTACCTAGGAAACCAGCTCCTTCTTCTGATTTCCCTCTCTGTTCATGGAAATACCACACTTAGGAACAAAATCTCATCATCATCTTTAGGATCTTCATTACCTTGTTTAGTCTTTCTAATAATTGGATATAATAATAGGATGGCCGCTTGCCATCCATTCTATTCCCACACTTATCCTAGTTCAGGCCCAATCACTTTTGTATCTATACTGTGATGTATATTCATCTTCGGATAGATTATCTATACTGCTGCTAAACAAGTGTACCTAAAGCATTGAGTGATTGTGTCACTCTCTAGTTTAAATGGATCACACATCTCTTTTTTCCACCAAAGCCTATAACTATTATTTTCATATTTTGATTGTTTAATACCTCATATATATGAAATACAATTGTGTCATCTTGCAAGCTATACATGTGTGTGTTTTACATCAATCTTCTTTTGTCAAGCCAAAATATTAGGAGCACATATCCAATTATAAATTCTTTCTTAAGTTGAGGAAGACTGGGACACCAAGGATAATCTACAAGGTGACAGGTCTACAAAGACTTTTGGACTAAAGGTAGTAGCATATCTAGCCCAAAGAAATTCCTATCCATCAGTTTACTAAGCTGCAGAGTTCTAGGAAGACTAGTGAGTTAAAGGGACTCATATCCATCATATTCTCAAAAAAAGCCAACTGATTTTCCAAGCACAAAGATAGCAACAGTGCTAAACTTAAAGGGACTCTGAAACTGCTAGCCCACAGCTTGTTCAATGTGCAAGCTATCTTGTAAGGCTACAGTTCTGGCATGAAATATGAATTCATTCTGTCTTGGGACCTATTTTTTGTCCTCAACAAGAATTCTGATCCTTTTACCCTACCCTGTTCTCTCATTCTCTCACTCCTTCTCTGGTTTCACTTCCCAGGTTTGATTATATGGTTGACCATTTTAAATATGCTCTATCATCTTCTCTGGAATCCCATGTTCCATTGTCCCACTGAAACTTATACTTTGGCAAATCCATTCCAGTATCAACCTTTTCTGCTAAAGTATTTTAAAGTCACACAACTGTGCTGATTGTGTCCATTTCAAATTTACTATTTACTCTCAACAGGACCATTATTGCTGAATGGAAATCCTTTCATCCTTCCCTGATTGACTGTCACACTTTCCACAGCAACTATTCAAAATTTTTTTTCTCAAGTAGCCTTGGTCTTTTCTGCTCAGCACTGAAACCTACTTCCTAATTTGTGAAGAAAATAGAGGTTATCTGTCATGGTCTCCTTCTTCCTCTCTATTCCACTTCTCAGAACACTACTTTTACTACTGCCTCAAATCTTAGCAAAGTACCTTATCATATACTTCACCAAGAAAATTGAGGCCATCCATCAAAGGCTCCATCTTCTACACCTGGATTTCCCTTGACATTCTATCCTCCTTTTCTCTAGTCTTTGAGAAAGTGGTAACCTTTCTCCTTGCCAAAAAATAAACCTTCACTTGTATCCTTAATCACATGCTATTCTGTTTCCTAAGAGTTTGCCCCATTATTCATATTTTCTCTATCTGTCTCTTTGTCTCCTTTTCTCTCACACACACATTCACAGAATGTACATATGCATGTTCAATCTCTGCATATTCATCAATTCTTTTTCTGCTCTCTACAAATATTTCTTTTCTCCTTCATCCTTAAAATATCTTCATTGATTTTGCCATCCCTTCAAGGTATTGTTCTATTACCCCATATCATTTTCATTGCCAAACTGCTAGAGTCATCAACTCTTACTGTTTGCATTTCTGATGACTTTTTCTAGGTCCTCATCCTTCTTGAACTTTTACTATCTTAAAAAAAAATAATTCTTACCTTTCATCTTCTGTTCTAAGGCAGGAAAGTGGTAAGGGCTAGGCAATGGGAGTTAAGTGACTTGCCCAAGGTCATAGACCTAGAAAGTATTGAGGCCAGATCTGAACCCAGGACCACCTGTCTCCAGGCCTGGCTCTCTATCCACTGAGCTACCCAGTTGCCCCTCTTAGTAACTTTTGATACCACTAAGTAACTGCTTTTCCTAGACAGTCTCTCCACTTTTGGACTCTATGTCTGTTCTCAGTATCATAGTTTTATGACTCAGTTCTTAGTCCTGTTTGCTAGATCATTACTTATGTCCTGACCCCTAACTGTGATCAGACCTCTGGGTACTGCCCTCAATCCTCTTCTATTCTCTCTTTTTTTGGATCTCATCACCTCTCATCATTTAATTAACATGCCTTTCCACCTAACTCCCTAAACTCCCTATCTGCCTTCATCTCTCTCTTGAGCTCCAGTCTGGCATCAACAATTGTGTATTAAACATCTTCACTAGATGCTCCTGTCACCTCAAATTAAACATTTATGAATGGAATGGAATGGAATTTAATGCCTTTTATTTACTTGAAATTCATCTCTCCTGATTTTTCTATTTCTCTTGTGGACAACACCATCCAGCTAGCAACCCTTATCCTGGAGTCACAATCAATTCTTTGCTCTCTCACCTTGCTCTCCACATATACAGTCAACAGTCAAGTCTTGTGAATTTATTTCCACAAGATATCTGGTATCTGCATTCACATGGCCACGATCATAGTTGAGATCTTCATTACCTCTTACCTGGAAATACTTTAGCCTCCTAACTTAATATCTTGATGCTAGTCTGTCTTCTATACTATCCATAAACAATGAGTATAAAATGCCAGACCTCTCACCAGCCACCAGGACTGTTAGCCACCACAGTCCCACTGCCTTTCCATCTTCACACAAGAGAAGGACATTACACCTAAGCTGTGATCTGGGGCAGAACTGACTTTCTTGATGAAAAAGCTAGTATTTATGTATTGCTTTAAGTTTCAATGTGCTTTAAAAATATTATTTCATTCTGTGAGAGAAGATAAATGCCTGACTCTTACTACTGGAACTGACCCAAGACCAGACTTTGTACCACCTTTCCTTCACATCAGTTATGGGAAAAAAACAATCAAATCAATAATGCATCTGGGACCTGAGGCACCAAGGTACCTTTATTACTGAGAAGGGAACAAGATTATATTCTCCTATGGCTAGTGTTTCTTCTTCTCCAAATCCCTGTGATTTAGTCAAAGGTTGCCCAGAACAAGAACTTACTTCTGCTATTGCTCTCCAATCTTTCATTCCATCAACTTTGACTATACCCCCCCATTTCCCCGTCTTGTGTTCCTTCCACTTCCCTTGAGTCCCCTGTTCTATTGTTAAATTCTTCAATTAAACTTCCTCATTTCGCACTTTTCCTATCTTCTTAAAATTGGGGAAACCAGTCTCTTTTGGGAAGACTTCAGTAACTAATTAATCAACAATTATTAACTACTTGTTGGGTGTTAGTCACTATACGAATACCTAGAGTTACACCCAAAAAAAAGAAAAAAAAGAAAAAACAGTTTTCACCTTCAAGCATTGCATTTTAATATAGAAAACAACATGTACACCAACAGGTTTGGACAAAATATATCAGAATACATGGGAGAGAGGAAAATACTAGAATTTGGGTGAGTCAGTAAGCTTCCTGAAGAAGATAGAATTAGAGGTATATTCTTGAAGCCAGATATTTTGAGAGCCAGAGATAAGAGGTGGGTTGAGAGACAGAGAGAATCATAGATATGGGGGGAAAAGTGATAGAGAAACATAGGGAGAGAGGAAAGGAGGAAGATAGAGAAGGGAGAAGAGAGGGAGAAGAGTCCAGATATGGATGATAGCATAAAGGCACAAAGATAGGAGAAAGGGGAAATGAGTCAATCAGTAAGATTGGATGAAAAAATCATTCACAAGATTACTGAAAAGATAAGACATTGCCAAATTGCAAAATGTCTGAAATATCTAAAAAGAGTTTATATTTGATCCTAGAGTTAATAATAGGTCATTGAGTATGGAGATAAGATGGGAAGACCCACTGGTACCTTAGGATTACTTAGTTTTGTTTTGTTTTGTTTTGTTTTCAAAGACAAACTTGCCTACTTTTTATTTTGTATCAGGATTTCATGGCAAATAATCCTACTGTTGAAAATCTGATAGCTACTCACTTTATATTACATGTGGATTGTTAATGGCAAATACATAGTGAGGTGTTTTATTTATTTATTTTTGTCTCCAATTATTTGTGTTTTATTTATTTATTTATTTTTCCTTTTAAACATTATTTTATTTGGTCATTTTCAATGGAACCTTATTCATTGGAAACAAAGATCATTTTATTTTCCTCCCCCCCCCTCCGACCACCCCTCCCATATGTGACAAGGAAATCACTTTAAAAGACTGATACATATTAATTTAAGGTTGCCAAGGAATTCAGCTATGTAATTCCTAAATGAAAACTCAAGTCAGCAGTCAACCTTTTATGGAGTTTAATTACAAACAGGAGGAAGAAAGGAATTAGAGAGAGAGAGAGAGAGGGAGAGAGAAAGGGGAGAGAAGGGAATAGGGCTTAAATACCCCTTCTGTTTAGGCTGGGCCAAAAGGCCCAAGCCCTTAGATAGCTGGGGCAAAGAAAAGAGATCAGTCCCTATTACTCACGTGACCAAAATGGAGAAACAGTCTCAGAGGCCCCCACCTTCAGCTTCCTTCAGAGCAAGCTTCTCAGAGCACACTCCAACCACTCAGACAAACTCCTCAACCACCCCCTGAGTCTTCAGACCCCTCTATCTTTAAGGAAACCATCCAAGTTCCCTCCCCTCAGTTCTCACATCTACCAATCACTTTCCATCAATTTCCCTGTGCCAATGGAGGCTCTAGCTTAACCCAGGACCACCCAGAGGTCTCTGGCTTTGCACATGTCTGTTGAAGGTCATATTTTCAAATAATTAAATCTTTGATCCTTTGCTACAGCCCTTCCTAAATCCTGTTAACCTGAGTAGGGTAGAGATTGGAATAATTAAATTTTGATCTATGCTGCAGCCCTTCCTCAATCCTGTTAGGACTGAGTAGGGTGGAGATTGATTCCAAGTATCTCCATTGTATCACTTCTAAAATCAATCATGACTCAAAGAAATTCCTGTTCTATGCTTAAGCATAGGTCAAAGTCCTTTCCATTGTTCAGCAAAAGGTTTCTGTCCTAAAGTAATCTTAAGAAGGGAGGAGGAGGAACCTCCCATGCCAATGGGGTTCACATTCCAATAGACTATCAGTAAGAAATTTTCCAAGTATGAAATTTCCCAATGGTGAAATTTCCAACATTTATAAGTCTAAGGAATTTTAAGGTTTACACATAGCTGATGTGCGATTCCACTGGGTATCACATGTGTCCTTGATTCGAACCCATTTCCATGTTGTTGGTATTTGCATTAGAGTGTTCATTTAGAGTCTCTCCTAAGACATGTCTCCTCAACTCCTGTAGTCAAGAAGTTGCTTTCCTCGGTGTTTTTACTCCCACAGTTTGTCCTCTGCTTGTGGATAGTGTTTTTTCTCCTACATCCCTGCAGATTGTTCAGGGACATTGCATTGACACTAATGGAGAAGTCAATTATGTTCAATTGTACCACAGTGTATCAGTCTCTGTGTACAATGTTTTCCTGGTTCTGCTCCTTTCACTATGCATCACTTCCTGAAGGTTGTTCCAGTCTCCATGGAATTCCTCCACTTTACTATTCCTTTTAGCATCACCAACATATACCACAATTTGTTCAACCATTCTCCAATTGAAGGGCATCCCCTTGTTTTCCAATTTTGGGCCACCACAAAGAGTGCAGCTATGAATATTCTTGTACAAGTCTTTTTCCTTATTATCTCTTTGGGGTACAAACCCAGAAGTGCTATGGCTGGATCAAAGGGTAGACTTTATTTTATCGCCCTTTGGGCATAGTTCCAAATTGCCCTCCAGAATGGTTGGATCAGTTCACAACTCCACCAGCAATGAATTAATGTCCCTACTTTGCCACATCCCCTCCAGCATTCACTGCTTTCCTCTGCTGTCATGTTAGCCAATCTGCTAGATGTGAGGTGATACCTCAGAGTTGTTTTGATTTGCATCTCTCTGATTATAAGAGATTTAGAACACTTCTTCATGTGCTTATTAATAGTTTTGATTTCTTTATCTGAAAACTGCCTATTCATGTCCCTTGCCCATTTATCAATTGGAGTATGGCTTGATTTTTTGTACAATTGATTTAGCTCTTTGTAAATTTGAGTAATTAAACCAGTCAGAGGATTTTATGAAGATTGTTAACCAATTTGTTGCTTCCCTTCTGATTTTAGTTATATTGGTTTTGTTTGGGCAAAAGCTTTTTAATTTGATGTAGTCAAAATTATTTATTTTACATTTTGTGACTTTTTCTAAGTTTTGCTTGGTTTTAAAGTCTTTCCCTTCCCAAAGGTCTGACATGTATATTATTCTGTGTTTGCCTAATTTACTTATAGTTTCCTTCTTTATGTTTAAGTCATTCACCCATTTTGAATTTATCTTGGTGTACGGTGTGAGGTGTTGATCCAAACCTAATCTCTCCCACACTGTCTTCCAATTTTCCCCAGCAGTTCTTATCAAATAGTGGATTTTTGTCCCAAAAGCTGGGGTCTTTGGGTTTATCATAGACTGTCTTGCTGAGGTAATTTACCACAAGTCTATTCCACTGATCTTCCTTTCTGTTTCTTAGCCAGTACCAAATTGCTTTGATGACCATTGCTTTATAGTATAGTTTGAAATCTGGGACTGCAAGTCCTCCTTCCTTTGCATTTTCTTTTCATGATTTCCCTGGATATCCTGATCTTTTGTTCTTCCAAATGAACTTAGTTATGGTTTTTTTCTAATTCAGTAAAGAAGTTTTTGGTAGTTCAATGGGTATGGCACTAAATAAGTAAATTAATTTGGGTAGAATTGTCATTTTTATTATGTTAGCTCGTCCCACCCATGAGCAATCAATGTTTTTCCAATTGTTTAGATCTAGTTTTAACTGTGTGGAGAGTGTTTTGTAGTTGTGTTCATATAGTTCCTGTGTTTGTCTCCACAGATAGATTCCTAAGTATTTTATATTGTCTAGGGTAATTTTAAATGGCATTTCTAAACTTTTCTAAAGTTGTTGATTATTTTGAGTAACTTTTTGGTTTATTCCCTAGGATTCTTTAAGTAAACCATCATATCATCCTCAAAGAGTGATAGCTTGGTCTCCTCATTGCCAATTTTAATACCTTCAATTTCTTTTTCATCTCTAATTGCTACTGCTAGTGTTTCTAGTACAATGTTAAATAATAGAGGTGATGATGGGCATCCTTGTTTGACTCCTGATCTTATTGGGAAGGCTTATAGTTTATCCCCATTGCAGATGATGTTTGCTGATGGTTTTAGATATGTAATGTTTATTATTTTTAGGAAAAGCCCTTCTATTCCTATACTTTCTAGTGTTTTCAATGGGAATGGGTGTTGCATTTTATCAAAGGCTTTTTCTGCATTAATTGAGATAATCATATCATTTTTGTCAGTTTGCTTGTTAATATGGTCAATTATGTGGATGGTTTTCCTAATATTGAACCATCCTTGCATTCCTTGTATGAATTCTGCCTGATCATAGTGGATAATCCTTCTGATGACTTGCTAGAGTCTTTTTGCTAGTATCCTATTTAAGATTTTTGCATCTATTTTTATTAAGTTGATTAGTCTGTAGTTTTCTTTCTTTGCTTTTTACCTGCCTGGCTTTGGAATAAGTACCATATTTTTGTCGTAAAAGGAATTTTGTAGAACTTATTTGCTTATTCTGTCAAATAGTTTGTATAATATTGAGATTAGTTGTTCTTTGAATGTTTGATAGAATTCATTTGTGAATCCATCTGGACCTGGGGATTTTTTCTTTGGGAGTTCTTTGATGGCTTGTTCAATTTCTTTTTCTGATATGAGTTGTTTAAGTAATTTATTTCTTCCTCTTTTAGTCTAGGCAATTTATATTTTTGTAAGTATTCATCCATATCACCTAGATTGCCATATTTGTTGCCATATAATTGCGCTTAGTACTTTTTAATGATTACCTTAATTTCCTCTGCATTAGAGGTGAGGTCTCCTTTTTCATCTTGGATATTGTCACTTTGGTTTTTTTCTTTCCTTTTTTTAATTAGACTGATTAGTACTTTGTCTATTTTATTTGTTTTTTCAAAGTACAAGCTTCTAGTCTTATTCATTAAATCAATAGTTCTTTGAATATCAATATTATTAATTTGTCCTTTGATTTTTAGGTTCTCAAATTTAGTCTTCAGCTGAGGATTTTTAATTTATTCACTTTCTAATTTTTTAATTTGCATCCCCAATTTATTGACTGCTGCCCTCTCTAATTTGTCAGTATATGAACTCAAGGATGTAAATTTCCCCCTGAGTACTGCTTTGGCTGCTTCCCATAGGTTTTGAAAGGATGTCTCATCATTGACATTTTCTTCAAGGAAGTTATTAATTATTTCTATGGTTTGTTCTTTAACCAACTGGTTTTGGAGAATTGTATTGTTTGATTTCCAATTAATTTTTAATTTACCTCTCCATATTCCCTTACTAATTATTATTTTCATTGCATTGTGATCTGAGAAAGTTGCATTTATTATTTCTGCTCTTTTATACTTGTTTGCAATGTTTTTATGCCCTAATACATGGTCAGTTTTTGTGAATGTACCATATGCTGCTGAAAGGAAGGTATATGCCTTTTTGTCCCTATTTATTTTTCTCCACGTCTACTAACTCTAATTTTTCTAAGATTTCATTCACTTCTCTTACCTCGTTCTTATTAATTTTTTGGTTTGATTTATCTAGTTCAGATAAAGGAAGGTTCAGGTCTCCCACTAGTATAGTTTTTCTATCTATTTTATCCTTGAGCTCCTCTAGTTTCCCATTTATAAATTTGGATGCTATGCCATTTGGTGCATACATGTTGAGTACAGATATTTCCTCATTGTCTATACTGCCTTTTGTCAGAATGTAATTACCTTCCCTATCTCTTTTAACTAGATTTATTTGTACTTTGACTTTGTCTGATATCATGATTGCGGCTTCTGCCTTCTTTTTATCAGTTTATGCCCAATACATTTGGCTCTACCCTCTTACTTTCACCCTATGCTTATCTACCTTCCTCATGTGTGTTTCTTGTAGACAGCATATGGTAGGGTTTGGGATTCTAATCCACTCTGCTATTCACTTGCGTTTTATGGGTGAGTTCATTTCATTCACATTCAGAGTTATGATTATTAGCTGTGTATTACCCAGTATTTTGATTTCTTCTCCTATTCCGGCCTTTTCTTCTTTTATTATTTCCTTCTACACCAATGTTTTGTTTTTAATCACTCTCCCTAGTTCCCACCCTTATTTTACTTCCCTTTCTACCCCCTCCGTTTTTATTTCCCCCCCTTATTTTCCCCGTAGTCTTTCTAAAACTTAGCCTCCCCCTCTCTCCCTTGTACTGCTTCCCTTGCCACCAGTCCTTTTGTTACCCTTCTACTCCCCTATAGGGCGCAAATCTATTCTCTGACTCAATGGAGTGGATTGTTCTTTCCTCTTTGGGTCAATTTCAAAGCATGTAAGAGTTGAGTATTTCCTATCTCCAACCTCTTTACCCTTCCAGTGTGTTGATGTTCTCCCCCCTCCCAATATGAGCTTCTTTGTGACATATAAATTTACCCCGATTTTTTCCTTTTCTCATTTCTTTTAATATTAACCTATTTTTAGCTCTAGTTATATATATATATATATATATATATATACGTATATATATATACATTCACATGTGTATATTTTTATGCATGCATATATCTATATACCTATTTATGTCTTGTCCTTTCATCCTATACAGTTTGTCACTGTTCCCTCTAAGTGTACTTCTTTTTGCTGCCCAGGTAATAACAACATTTTTTTTAAACCCTTATCTTCCTCTTGGAGTCAATACTGTGTATTGGCTCCAAGGCAGAAGAGTGGTAAGGACTAGGCAATAGGGGTCAAGTGACTTGCCCAGTGTCACACATCTGGGAAGTGTCTGAAGCCATATTTGAACCTAGGACCTCCCATCTCTAGGCCTAGCTCTCAATCCACTGAGCTACCCAACTACCCATAACAACAGTTTTTAAGAGTTACCAATGACCTCTTTTCTTATAGGGATAAATATCATTTTAACTTATTGAGTCTCTTAAAAATTTTTTTTGTTTTGTTTTGTTTTTCTTTTTCCCCTCTTTTTTAATTACCTTTTGATGATTCTCTTGAGTTCTGTGCAGAGGTTAAGTAACTTACCCAATACCACACAACTAATCCTGATTTGAGGTGGGATTGGAATACAAGTGTCTCTGACTTAAACTCTTCCATTCTTATATGATATATTATTTCTGCTCCATATCCCCCCTCCTAAATGTGTGTATACTACAGAAATCTGTCCTGGCCTTCTTTTCTCTCCTCTGGTCTCAATCGTTCCACAACTTTAATGAAATGATCATTTCTATTTGAATAACTCTGATCTCATTTCACAAATTTTCTACTGGATATATTTACCTTCAGATTTTATAGATAAAAAAGTCATCATGTTTCCTTATTTTAATTGAGAATACCACTATTCTTTTAGCCACTCAAGTTCACAATTTTGATAATCCTAGGATCTTCACTCTCCCTCGCTTTCCTTAACCCATACCAAATCAGTTGCCAATGCTAGTTTATACTATCTCCAAAATATATCTTACATCTGTCCTCTTCCTCCCAGGCACATGGCTCTTACATTAGTTCAGGCCCTCATTGCCTCTCAGAAAGACTATTACAATAGCCTCCTAAGACATCTCTTTGCATCTAGTCTCTTTTCTCTGTTATCTGTTCTTCACAAAGCTATCAAATTGCTCATGATATCACTCTCCTATTTGTGAAGCTTTGGTGACTGCCTTTTAACTATAGGATAAAATGCAAACTCTATTATTTGGCATTTAACATCCTTCATAATCAGGCTTCAATACATCTTTCCAGATTCATTTCATAACTGTCCCCATTGCACATGCTTATTCTAACCAATAGCCTTAATTTCTATTCCTTATTCATGACATTCTATTGACCACATCTGTGACTTTACAAGCTATTTCCCTTTCCTGCAATGCTCCCCCTTGTCATCTCACCTCTTGAAATTCTTAATTCCCTTAGCTCAAGTCTCAGTCTCAAAAACCTATTAGGTGTGGCCTTTCCTAATTCCTCATCCATTTATGTTTGAGTATACTTCCAATCCAACTCTACCAAAAAATTTCACATTTACTAATCTATGAACATTCTTTTCCCCAAGTAAGCCATAAGTTCCAGGTTTTGTTTTTTACTTACTTAATTTATTTATTTTAGACAATTTAGAACATTATTCATTGGTCACAAGAATCATATTCTTTCCCTCACTTCCCTCCCACCACCCTTCCCATAGTTGACACGCAATTCCACTGGGTATTACATGTGTCCTGGATCAGAATCTAGTTCCATGTTGTTGGTGTTTGCATTAGGATGTTCATTTAGAGTCTACATCACCAATTATATCCCCTCCACCCATGTAATCAAGCAGTTGTTTTTTCTTCAGTGTTTCTACTCCCACAGTTTTTCCTCTGACTGTGGATAGTGTTCTTCCTCATAGATCCCTCCAGGTTGTTCAAGATCACTACATTGCCACTAATGGAAAAGTCCATTGCATTCGATTGTACCACAGTGTATCAGTCTCTGTGTACAATGTTCTCCTGGTTCTGTTCCTTTCACTCAGCATCAATTCCTGAAGGTCATTCCAGTTCCCATGGAATTCCTCCAGTTGATTATTCCTTTGAGCACAATAGTATTCCATTACCAACATATACCACAATTTGTTCAGCCAAAGATCTGACAAGTATTCTATTCTGTGTTCACCTAATTTGCTTATAGTTTCCTTCTTTATATTCAAGTCATTCACCCATTCTCAGTTTATTTTGGTGTAGGGTGTCAGATGTTGATCCAAACCTAATTTCTCCCATAGTGTCTTCCCATTTTCCCAGCAGTTTTTATCAAATACTGGATTTTGGTCCCAAAAGCTGGGATCTTTGGGCTTATCATAGACTGTCTTGCTGAGGTCATTTATCACAAGTTTATTCCACCGATCCTCCTTTCTGTCTCTTAGCCAGTACCAAATAGTTTTGATGACCACTGCTTTATAGTATAGTTTGAGATCTAGGACTGCAAGTCTTCATCCCTTTGCATTTTTTTTTCATGATTTCCCTGGATATCTTTGATCTTTTGTTCTTCCAAATGAACTTAGTTATGGTTTTTTTCTAATTCAGTAAAAAAGTTTTTTGGTAGTTCATTGGGTATGTCTCTAAATAAGTAAATTAATTTGGGTAGGATTGTAATTTTTATTGTGTTAGCTTGTTCTACCCATGAGCAATTGATGTATTTCCAATTGTTTAGATCTAGTTTTAATTGTGTAGAGAGTGTTTTGTAGTTGTGATCATATAGTTCCTGTGTTTGTCTCCACAGATAGATTCCTAAGTATTTCATATTGTCTAGGGTGATTTTAAATGGAATTTCTCTTTCTAATTCATGTTGCTGAGATGTGTTGGAAAGAAATAGAAATGCTGATGACTTATGTGGATTTATTTTGTATCCTGCAACTTTGCTAAAGTTGTGGATTATTTTCACTAGCTTTTTAGTTGATTCTCAAGAATTCTTTATTGATATGATATGATTATCATCTGCAAAAAGTGATAGCTTGGCCTCCTCATTTCCTATTTTAATACCTTCAATTTCTTTTTCATCTCTAATTACTACTACTAGTGTTTCTAGTATGATGTTAAATAATAGAGGTGATAATGAGCATCCTTGTTTCACTCCTTATATTATTGGAGAGTCTTTTAGTTTATCCCCTTTGCAGATCATGTTTGCTGATGATTTTAGATATGTACTATTTATTATTTTTAGGAAAGGCCCTTCTATTCCTATACTTTCTAGTGTTTTCAATAGGAGTGAGAGTTGTAGTTTGTCAAAAGCCTTTTCTGCATCGATTGAGATAATCATGTCATTTTTGTCATTTTGCTTGTTAATATGGTCAATTATGTGGATGGTTTTCCTAATATTGAATCATCCTTGCATTCCTGGTATAAATCCTACCTGGTTATAATGAATAACCCTCATGATTACTTGCTGGAATCCATTTGCTAGTATCCTAGTTAAGATTTTTGCATCTATTTTTATTAAGCTGATTATTCTGTAGTTTTCTTTCTCTGTTTTTGACCTGCCTGGCTTTGGAATAAGTACCATATTTTTGTCATAAAAGAAATTTGGTAGAACTCCTTCCTTGGTTATTCTGTCAAATAATTTGTATAATATTGGGATTAGTTGTTCTTTGAATGTTTGATAGAATTCATTTATGAATCCATCTGGACCTGGGGATTTTTTCTTTGGGAGGTCTTTGATGACTTGTTCAATTTCTTTTTCTAATATGGGGTTATTTAGGTAGTATATTTCTTCCTCTGTTATTCTAAGCAACTTATATTTTTGTAAATATTCATCCATATAACATAGATTGCCATATTTATTGCCATTTAATTGGGCATAATAATTTTAAATCTTTGCCTTAATTTCCTCTGAATTAGAGGTGAGGTCTCCCTTTTCATCTTCCATACTATCAATTTGGTTTTCTTCTTTCCTTTTTTTTAGTTAAATTGACCATTAGTTTTATTTGTTTTTTCAAAGTACCAGATCCTAGTCTTATTTATTAAATCAATAGTTCTTTGACTATCAATTTTATTAATTTGTCCTTTGATTTTTAGATTCTCTAATTTAGTCTTCAGCTGAGGATTTTTAATTTGTTTGCTTTCTAATTTTTTAATTTGCATGCCCAATGCATTGACCTCTGCCCTCCTTAATTTGTTAAAATATGAACTCAAGGATATAAGTTTCCCCCTGAGTACTGCTTTGGCTGTATCCCATAGATTTTGAAAGGATGTCTCATCATTTTCATTTTCTTCAACAAAATTGTTAATTCTTTCTATAATTTGTTCTTTAACTAACTGATTTTGGAAAATTGTATTGTTTAATTTCCAATTAATTTTTTATTTTCCTCTCCATGAACCCTTACTAATTATTATTTTTATTGCATTGTGATATGAGAAGGTTGCATTTATTATTTCTGTTCTTTTGCACTTGTTTGCAATATTTTTATGCCCTAATATATGATCAATCTTTGTGAATGTACCATATGCTGCTAAAAGAAAGTGTATTCCCTTTTTTCCTTATTTATTTTTCTCCACATATCTACTAACTCTTATTTTTTGAAGGTTTAATTCACTTCTCTTACCTCTTCCTTATTTATTTTTTGGTCTGATTTATATAGTTCTGATAGAGGAAGGTTCAGGTCTCCATTAGTACAGTTTTTCTATTTATTTCATCCTTGAGCTCCACTAGTTTCTCCTTTAGAAATCTGGATGCTATGCCATTTGGTGCATACATGCTGAGTACTGATATTTCCTCATTATCTATACTGCCTTTTATCAGAATGTAATTACCTTCCCTGTCTCTTTTAACTAGATTTATTTTACTTTGGCTTTGTCAGATTTCATGATTGTAATCCTGCCTTCTTTTTATCAGTTGATGCCCAATAGATTTTGTTCCATCCTCTTACTTTTACCCTATGCATGTCTACCTTCCATATGGGTGTTTCTTGCAGACAGCATATGGTAGGGTTTTGGATTCTAATCCATTCTGCTATTCACTTGTGTTTTATGGGTGAATTAATTCCATTTACATTCAGAGTTATGATTACCAGCTGTGTATTTCCCAGAATTTTTATTTCCACTCCTAGTCCTTCCCTTTTTTCTTTCACTGTTTCCTTCTACACCAGTGTTTTGTTTTTAATTGGTCCCCCTAATTACCACCCATATTTTACTTCCCTTTCTACCCACCTCCCTTCTTATTCCCCTCTTTTTTTCTTTACAGTCTTTTTAAACTACCCTCCACCCTCTCCCTCTTTTGTATTGCTTCTCTCCCCACCAGTCTGTTTGTTACCCTTCTACTTCCATGTAGGGTGCAAATCAACTCTCTGCCCTAATGTATTTGATTGTTTTCTGTCTTTGAGTCAATTTCAATGCATGTAAGAATTGAATATTTCCTATCTCCAATCTCTTTACCCTTCCAGTATATTGATGTTCTCCCCCCTCCCTCCATGTACTTCTCTGTGACATATAAGTTTACCCCATTTTGTTTCTTTTCCCATTCCTCTTAGTATTAACCTCTTTTTTAAACTAGTTGTATATATATATATACACATATAGTATATATATATATATATATATATATATATATATATATCTACATACATATTTATGGCTTGGCATTTCATCCTATACAGTTTGTCACTGTTCCCTCTAAGTATAATTCTTCTAGGTACCCAGGTGATAATAACAATTTTTAAGAGTTACCAATGTCCTCTTTTCTCATAGTGATACATATCATTTTAACTCATTGGGTCCCTTTAAAAAAAGGGTTGTTTGTTTTTGTTGTTGTTTGTTTTTGTTCATGTTTTTCTCCGTTTCTTAATTACCTTTTGATGATTCTCTTGAGTTCTGTTTTGGGGCATTGAATTTTCTTTTCAGGTCTGGTCTTTTCTTTACAAATGCTTGGAATTCTTCTATTTTTTTAAAATGACCATACTTTCCCCTGTAAGAATATAGTCAGTTTTTTCTGGGTAGTTTATTCTTAGTTGTAGATCTAGTTCCCTTGCTTTCTGGAATATTATATTCCATGCCTTTTGGTCCTTCAGTGTAGATGCAGCCACAGCCTGTGTTATCCTCACCGTGATTCCACGGTATCTGAATGTCTTCTTCTTAGCAGCTTGTAATATTTTTTCTTGGTCTGATAGTTCTTGAATTGGGCTATAACATTCCTGGGTGTTGTCAGTTGGGGATTAAAAACAGGAGGTGATCTGTGAATTCTTTCAATCTCCACTTTTCCCTCTTTTTCTGGAATGTTGGGGCAGTTTTCTTGGATAATTTCCTGTAGTATGATGTCCAGCCTTTTTCTTTTATCATGGTCTTCCAGCAGACCAATGATTCTTAAGTTGTCTCTCCTGGAACTATTTTCTATATCTTCTGTTTTGTGAATAAGATATTTCATATTTTCCTCAATTTTTTCATTCTTTTGATTTTGTTTTATTGTTTCCTGTTGCCTTGTGAAGTTGCTTGCTTCAAATTGTTGTATTCTGGTTTTTAAAGACTGAATTTCATCCCTGAGTTTTTTGTCATCCTTCTCTTTCTGGTCTGATTTTCTTGGAGGTCATCTTTCATCTTCTTTGCCTCATTTTTCATCTCCTTTGCCTCATTTTCAAGCTGATTAATTTTGGCTTTCAAGACACTATTTTCTGTTTCCAGCTGACTTATCTTGCTTTTTAAGTTCTTTTGCCAGTTGTCTTCAGCCTCTCTTAATTGTGTTTTGAATTGTATTTTGAGTTCTTTTAAAGCCTGTGTCCAATTCGCTGGAGTTTCTATGTTTTTGCTTGGGGTTCCTTTATCTTCCTCTGTTACATTTTTTTCTTTTTTCATTGCCTGGATTTAAACTGTCTGTTGTAATTTCTTTTTTCTTTTTCTGCTTTTTTTTTTGCACATATTTATCCCTTCGTTCCCCCCTGAAGTTGCCTGCACTCTTGCTCCTCTCTTTATGTGCTGGACCTGTCATTTTGGGCTTTTCTGTCAGCCTCCACCCTTGGAGCTTAGTCAGCAATTCTTGGAGTTTAGTCGCAATTCTCTCAGAGCAGTCTCAGAACAGGGGGAGGGGTGTTGGAGCTTGAGCTTCACTGCCCTCTGAAAGCTTGATGAGAATAAGCCCAGATGAGTTGAACTTTCAGAGCTGGATGTGCCCTGAGGCCAAAACTTTGGGAAGGGTGGAGCAATATGGAGTGTCTGCTCTGTTGTGACTAGGCTGCCAGCTCTGAGCTTCTTCTCCAACTGGTGGGGGAGTGGTCCTGGGACCTTCTTCTTCCTTCCCTTTAAACCTGAGTGTTCTCATATTCAGACTTTGGGGGGGCATACTTTTTAAGTTGAGTCTAGCTGGAGTGTTTCTTAGCTCTGTCCTGTTGGTAGGTTTTACTTTCAGTCCCCTAGGAGCATTTAGTTTTTAATTGGTAAGTAAGGGTTTTCAGAGGTCTGAACTTTCACTGCCTCTATGCCACCATCTTGACTCTGCCTCCAAGTTCCAGGTTTTGTATCTTTAGTGCTTATTTCAATTCTTTGTACCTACTAGGTGCTTAATAATTGTCTTTTGAAGTGAATAGAATGGGTGAGGCACAATGCTAAGTATGTGGGTTAAAAAGATTTAAAATGACAATACAAGTCCTTTAAAAGCTTAAATGTCTTCTTGAGTCATTCAGTACTATTTATTCTCTTACAAAAAGAGAATCAAAGTCACAAAATGATAATTTATCCAAAAAGCAGACCAGATAGATCACAAAGAAAAATTCATGAAGGCCCAGAAAATGGTTTAATGTATTTTATACTTCCTCAACAAGCATTTCTCCTTTGGGGCTTCACTCCCCACTTTTTTCCCTCCATATTTATTTTTTCACCATGTCCATTCAGGACAGTCTATATCACAGTATAGTCTGCCTCCTGGCACAGATGCTCGTCATATGCACTGTTCCTGCTTTCAAAGAGTATCCTTAGCCCATGGGGGAGGAAATGGGTTGAGGATTGTTTGAACATTGTGTAATAACTAAATTAAACTCTGATCCTTAATTTCCATAAAGTTTATTAATATTTACTTGAACAGAAGAAGGCAGACAGTTAGAGAGAAAAGAAAACTATTCTAACTAGCCATGTGGATTCTTTCCACATGGCTCTCTCAGCCACCTTCTTTTCTCTGTGTACCTGAGAGAATAGAGAGAGTCAACTTCCTGGAAACCCCTCTTTTATTCCTTCTTTTTTACCCCCAAATCAATTTCTGAATTATTTCTGGCTCAGGTACCTAGGTCACTGCCCCATGACCCACACTCCATGCTTTTGAATTGCAGGGATGCAAGTCGGACCCAAATGCATGATCCTGGGAAGGGGCTCCCTTCACAAAGCTGTCAACAGAATACCTGGACTTAGCAGGGCACATGGAGCTTTGGGTGGTAGGGTAGGAAAAGGGGCCTCCATTATAATAACCCACTCATCTATAGCCTTCCCAGGCATTTAGGTATGACAAATGGTCATATTAAAAATGAAATCCAGTACTTTATGAATAACTATTTCTTTTTTACTAGTCCTGGGAGTGGACATAATAAAGTATGGTACCATATTCCTTGTCAGCCATTTGGAACAAGGACCAATGAAATTAAAGTACTCTCATAGAATTATGCATTATACCTAAAAGACCCAATTGGATTCATTTGAGAAGGGTCTAAATATGCTATCTTCCAACTTCTGTAAAAGATGAATGGAGATGCTTCACTGACAACCAAACATGGTACCCTATCTACATTAATTTTCTCAGTATCCATTGTATCTTTTGTTATGTCTCAGACTTGTCCCATGATTAATAGGTTAGCATCTCAAGTAGATGATATGAGTGGCAAAGATTGTCTCAGAAAGTCCTTATAATCAGTAACTTATCTTTAGTGGAAGATTGACTTCCCCATTTACTGGAAAAGTCCCAAGCATCACAACAATATATAAGATAATCAAGGGAAGAGAGAATGGAGACACAATAAACAGCTTCCATAGTACATTTCTTTGGGCATCAGGAGAAACACAGAAAGTCATGTCTACAGCATTAAAGTCTTGTGAAAATTATGAATTCAGTCATGACCTTATCAAACCCCCAAACTTTACATGGGTCTGAATCTCCCTCTGCAAATAAGCTCATCTGACCCAATACTCCTAAGTTAATTAATTCTAATAACTATTGGAGGTGGGCATGACTTGTCATTCTCCTTTCATCTCCCTACTCTTTGTTGCCCCTACATGCTCATAATGTAGCACAGTTATTCTCAGCTTCAGTGCTGTCCTGACGTTATCCTGCCCTGAGTATGGTGTTAAAGTAGGTAATGGCAGAAAAGGGTTTCAAAAAAAAAAAACCCAAACCTGGAAAGACTTATATTTAGTGATATAAAGTTAAGTGAGCAGAACAAGGAGAACATTGTACACAATAACAATAATAACATATCATGATCAACTGTGAATGACAACTATTATGAACAAGGACAACTCTAAAGGATTCATGACAAAAAAGGATACCCATCATCATAGAAAGAACAGAGTCCAGATGAGAACTAAAATCAGAAAGAACTGAGTTCAAGTCCAGTCTCAGCCATTTACTAGCTGTGTGACTCTGGGCAAGTCACTTAACTCTGCCTCAAATACTTTATTTATAAAACAAGCTGGAGAAGGAAATAGGACACTACTCTAGTGTATCTTTGCCAAGTAAACCCCAAATTGGATCACAGAAAGTCAGATATAACTGAAAGGACTGAATGAGCTCAACATAGTACCTGGGAACACATAGTAGGCATTCTATAAATGTTTATTCCCACCCTTCTTCCATAGTTTCTATTTTTGTGATCAAACCTTTATGAACTCAGAAGGGTCACCTTCATTTCATAAAGAAAGACTCTTGTGGAACTTATGTTAAAAAGGAGGCTTAGAGATGGTCTATGGATTTCAACCCCCTAATTCCATAAATGATGGGGCTGTGAATCTAAGTAGAATATAATTACACTGCTACTATTGAATCATTTAACACATATTTAGTGATACCTACTTTTTTGAGAAAGGCAACATGGCATGGGGTAAGAAAGACCCAGTTCAAATCCTGTCTGGCACATGCTAGCTGTTTGACCATGGGCTCTTAGTGGCCCCAGGTACTTTTTTAAGGCTATATATTACATATTGAGAATTTGGTAGTCTAGATTGGTGAGGGAAGTTTTCAGTGGGAGTTTCCTATGTAGACAAAATCTATGACAAAAATAAAAGCAAGCAAAAACAAACGTTTCCTATATTTATTGCTTGGGATATAAACACCCTTTAGACCTTTCAGAAATTCAGAGTCTATTTGAAGAAATTCTATAAATACCCAGGGTTGGGGGACGTTAGAACAGAATGCTTCCAAAGAGGTGGGCACATATATTTTTGCTTCATGGAGAGGGACATATGCACTCTGGCCCCATACTAAAGGGCATGTCTGACCCAAGTATCCTCATTTGTCCCTTGGCCTTTGTAATGCAAGGAAGGGGAAAATGGAGAGGGATGGGTCAAAGAAGACTGGTAATTGAATCAGAAAGATACCCACTTTGTGAGTCATAAAGAACAAGAAAGTTTAGTTTTCTCAGCAAAACCTTACCCCCCCACTTCATCAGAATACAAAGCACCCCCAACTTTATCCTCATCCCACTACCCAAAAGACAGTTACAATTCTATAAAACAGTCTGAATGGCAAGCAAAAATGGGATGTTTATTAACATCATAGAAGTACATGGGTAGGGAAATTACTGTAAATTGTAGTTATCCTGGATTTTATATATGAGTGCTTAATTTTTATATATGCTTATATATGTATAACATAAAATGCATATAATATAATGGATATCATATACATTTTGTTTTTACTGTTCTTATATGCATTGGTATTATTTCCTCACATAAAATAGAAGTTCTTTGAGGGCAGTCATTATTTCCTTTAAAGATCTGCTTCCCCAGTGCCTAGTATGCTGTTAATAAATATTTATTGATGGACTGGGGCAGTGGAATTTTGACAGCAAAAGAGTCCCTTGAATGGCTTTCTGGTTTATTGACAATTGACTTAGAATGTTCTCTACAAAGAAGTTGCTCACCCATACAAGGTGAAAGAACTTTAGGGATGATCTTTTTCCAAGACCAGAGAGAAACAAATATCAATAAATAATTCCCTGGGTGATTGAAAGGACTAATTCCCTTTTAGTGGATCTGCAAAATGAGAAAGGGTCTCACCAATGGAGAGGTCAATTACCACTATCATAAAGAGCACTATTATTAAACTTAAACAGAAATGGTAAGTCGATATAACCATGTAAAAGGATTCTGGTAGGACATATACTGACTCAGAGAGCCACATATTAACATTATGTATGTTTTATTGTATTTTTATTCATTTTGCTAAATATTTTCCAATTACACTTTAATCTGATTTGGGCCTCCACTGGGAGTATTGTGTGTCACATGGACACTGACACTTTTGACTTAGAGCATTCTTCACAGTAGTGGAAGAAAACTACATAAGTCCTCTCAGACACGCAGCAATTTGGTCTGTTCAAGATTCAGCTGACATTGAAGACAAAAGCTTTTCTTTCCCTGAAGCAATCCTCCCTTCCCCTGTGCTCAAATGTAAGGAAATCCTCATGGCATCTGGAGCGCCTCTGCCTTAGCCTGGACTGCATTGTTGGGTATGAATGCCTACTCTGGCACATAAGTGAGGAGAAGATAAGGAGCTTTTCACTCCCTGTCTGTTTGAGTTAGGAAACATTTTCTGACTCTCAAGGCTTATGCTTAGGAAGAACTGCCAGGTTTATCAGAAGGGCCAGTTCAATATGAGAAATTGCTTAGTGCAGTGTTGACTTAGGATCTAAAAGTAGAAAGCTGGGTACCAGCAGAGATTGGAAAAAATAAACAGGTGTTGTCACTGCAGGAATATATAACCCCCACAGCCTCCTGTTATCCATA
This sequence comes from Monodelphis domestica, assembly GCF_027887165.1. Lineage (NCBI taxonomy): Eukaryota > Metazoa > Chordata > Mammalia > Didelphimorphia > Didelphidae > Monodelphis > Monodelphis domestica. The sequence goes on along the minus strand of NC_077228.1, from coordinate 144,426,549 downwards.
GAGGCTATCTTTTCAGTTTAGTGCTATTATGAACTAAAATATGAAAGTCTTGAGTGATACAGCAGTAATAAAGACAAGAGAGAAAATGAACATGATTTTAAGGAGTTGGGCTATCTTCAAGTTTCCTACCATTGATTGGACTAATACATGGTTTCTTCAGGGACAGAGAAGTCACTCTTGAAGTTCTTATCCTGTGAACAGCATTTAATAATGGTGGGTTATAAATTGTAGTGGAAGCAGCTAGATGCCACAATGGTTAAAAGTTCTGGACCTGGAGTCATCTTTGGCTTCAGATTTTCCCTCAAATACATACCTCTTAGCTACGTGACTCTAGGCAAGTTACTTAACCAAATCTGTCTCAGTTCCTCATTTGTAAAATGAGTTGGAGAAAATGACAAACCACTCCAATATTTTTGCCAAGAAAATCCCAAATGGGGTCACAAAGAAAAGGATATGACTGAAATGACTAAAGAACTACAAATTGCAATTATGAGATTGTGTATACTGAGGTATAATAGCAAGAGGTCAAGACACTATTACCTATGGGTTCCTGGAGCATCCTGTTATAGAACATTTTCCCTGTCCCACCCTCCTTCATCCAGGTCCTAAGATCACTGAAGGATTTTTGAGGGTTTCTTCTCTTGCTAGACTGTTTCCCTGATTCATTTTTCCATTCCAGGAACTTTTGTCCCAGTTCCACATGGCATCTTAACATCTTAACATCAAATAACTTTCATAAAGGAATGCTTACTTTCAAGCTATAACAAGAAAAGAGTACAAACATTACCCTCAATTCCTGTGGGAATACTCTTTCTTATACTCTATCAGTCTCTAGAGGAGTAGGTTCAGAATACCTAAATCAGACTCCAGTTAGTATCATTCCTACAATGATACTATAATGCATAATGTCCAGATGAATCTTCTCAGATTGCATTGGCCTGGATCCAGTAATTCACTCCTGTAGGTCATGCATTGTTCCTTTGGTCATTTATGCTTGACTGGCTATAAAATCCAGTCTAGACACTAATTCCTATATTCTTCTGATTCCCTCTTTTGAAACTAACAGTCAGAGACTCTCTTCACCTTCAAGGAAAAAGAACAAAAACAGAGGCCAAGGACAAAGCCCATTTTTCAGAGCACATGACCCACTGAGAGAAAAGGCCAGAAGGCTTCTCCTTTTACAGATCTCCCCCCCAAGAATGAAGGGGTCAGCAAAGAAGGTATTCAGGTAATATAAGCCAGCCTTTTTCAAAAACACTCTAAGTTCTGGTTACTCATCATTTCGAAAAGAGATCATCCCAACCAAGTAGTTGATGGAAAAAATTAGGAGATGGGAACCAGTTACAAAACAGCTACACATGCTACATAATCTCTTCAATGTACTTCCATTACAAGTCATCGTGATTTAACCAGAAGCAGACTTCCAGAGTTTCCAAATTGAGGTACTAATGAAAGCATTCGGTGTTTGTACCAGACGCCTATTACACTCAAATAAGAGATTTTGCTTGAAGTGAAAGTAAGCATGAAAAAAAGAGAAAACTTTGTAAAAAGAAAAAAGGAAGAACAGAGGCAAAAAGAAGTTGGATGAAGGAAGGGCATAAACATATGATTTTTGAAGGGAACAAACAGTTTCTTAGTGAACAGACAGAATTCCTAAAGATGATATACTCACTCAGGCAGGCTACCTGTCTGAAGTAGTTTTCAAATAGTTGAGGGAATCTGACAATAGTTGAGGGAACTACTAGAGAGACAGTGAATAGAGAACTATCTTCCCAATCAAGAAGACCCAAGTTCAAGCCTTGCCTCTGACACATACTATCTGGTTAACCAAGAAAATGATTTAATAATTCAGTGTCCTAGGCAACTCTAATAAAACTATAATTTATAGAACAATTACTGATCTGCATTGATAGAAAAAGTTTCTTTACTTGGAATTCCCTGAACCAAAAAAAAAAAAAATACAGACCTCCAAACACCAAATAGCTTGTAAAGGAAAGAAAAGGAAGACGCTCAAGTTGGAATCTGAAAAGTAAAATTGAAGGAATCATTTTTTCAAAGGATTTATTTAGTACCAATAACATGCTAGCTCTGAGTATTACTGAAGAAGCAAAAGACAGCATCCCTGGATTGAATATACTTTAAATGCTATGTAGGGTATAAAAAGAAAAAATGTATTGAAGATTACAGGCTTCTTGACCATAGGGGTGATGCCTATTGTACAATGTAGTCCCAAAGGACTTAGCATTTGACATTCACCATCCATATATTTTGTAAATAGTTGTTTGTGGGTGGAGGGGAAATGGCTATTTTTCTGTGTTTATTTTGAAATAAAAGGGTTTTTTTTGTTTTTTTTAGTTAAAGGGCAGCAATATATTTGAAAATAGAAAATAGAATTAAAGACAAGCAACAATGAATGAATGGTAATATTAACAAGTTCTTTGTAACTGTATTGTTGGACAGGCCATTAACAGTTCAGCCTTTTTGACTATAAATTGCATGCTTACACTGATTCAATCCCCACATGTGAGCTCAGTCTTTCCTGATGCTGTCCTGATGGTAGTGGGGAGAATGTGCCCCATGTGTTGGGGGAAGATGTATGTCTGTTTTTGCCATGTCTTCTCAGCAAATGCCCCTTTGTAAAAGTTACTTGATTTTAACTGGTTAAATGATACGGTAGTGCTAAACACTGGCAACTGATTTGGGAGAGAACACTGGAATGGGAGCTCAAACCTGCAACATCAGTGAAAAATCTACAGTCTTCAAGTGTTATGCCTATAACTCTGAGGAGGAGATGTAGTTAGACTTGTTCTGGGACATCCATCTTTTTTACTTTTATTTCAATATTTTTCCATGATTACATGATTCATGTACTTTCTCTCCCCTTTTCCTCTCCTCCCTCCCAAAGCCAATAAGCAATTCCACTGGGTTATACATGTATTATCATCCAATACCTATTTCCAAATTAATAATTTTTGTAATAATCTTTTAAAAACCAAAACCCATATCTAATACCCATATAAAAAATGAAAAATCAAATGTTTTCCTTCTGCATTTCTACTCCCACAGTTCTTATTCTTGATGTGGATAGTGTTCCTTTTCATAAGTGCCTTGCAATTGTCCTGGATCATTGCACTGCTATCAGAAACAAAGTCGATTACATTTCATCATCCCACAAAGTTTGAGTCTCTCTATACAATGTTCTCCTGGTTCTGCTTCACTTTGCATCAATTCCTGGAGGTCTTTCCAGCTTGTAGGAAAATCAAGTAGTTTATCGTTCCTTATAGCATAAGAGTATTCCATCACCAACAGATACCACAATTCGTTCAGCCATTCCCCAATTGAGGGGCACCTCCTCATTTTCCAATGTTTTGCCATCACAAATAGCAGGACTATGAATATTTTTGTACAAGTATTTTTCCTTATTATCTCTTTGAGATTAAAAAAAAAACTAGTAGTGGTATTTTCGGAACAAAGAGCATGTCGTGTTTTAAAGCACTTTGGGCATAATTCCAAATTGCCTTCTAGAATGGCTAGATCAATTCACAACTCCACCATCAATGTATTAGTGGGACATCCATCTTGCCAGTGCAAGTTGGAGTTAGGATTAGTGCTACCCTCCCCTCCATCTCCCACTCTGAGTTTATAAGGACTACATGGAGGCCTTATCTGAAGTAAATAGTTATCTCTTAACATTTGGGCTACCTACCCATTGGTGAGATTCCTCACCCCATGACGTGTTATTGGATTCCCTAGTTTTAGAATCCCCTAAGAAAAAATTGGCAATTTCTTTCCTCTGTTGTTTTAGCCTGTAATTGTACAGTATTTTCTTCCATTATATGTTTCCCCTAGAAGTTGCAAGAACTATATTATTATATGGATCTCTTTTTCAAGTGTTTACTTTCTTTAGAAAGAATTCTGAGCTTCCTGCTAAAGTCCTAGCATTCAAGGAGAATTGATGAGCCTAAAGCAAAGTTCTAGAATGGAAACATAATTTTGTAAAAGAGTCCTTTCTTATAATAGGAAGTAATGTGGATGTACTAAAGATGGTCTTTAATAGTCACATATAATGAGAAGAACTAAAAATAGAATCCATGGTTCTTGGTAAAATTAATTAATGTTTTGCTTTGTGTTGATGCCTTTTTTTGTTTTTGGAGATAATTTTCAAATTCTTTCACTCTTTGTTTCTCTCTCTCTCTCTCTCTCTCTCTCTCCCTCACACACACACACACACACACACACACACACACACACACATCTCTTAAAGAGAAGGCCACTCAGAGAGTATCCCAAGTTGATTTGAACCTGATTTTTTTCTGAAATCCTTATCTTCCATCTAGAATAATATTGTGTATTGGTTCTAAGGCAGAAAAGTGGGAAGGGCTAAGCCAGTGATGGTGAATCTTTAGAGACCAAATGCCCAAACTGCAATCCTCATGTTGCAAGTGAGCTCCTCACCTTACCCCAGACATTGGAAGGAGAAAGTGCTCCCACTGGGCTGCCAGGCAGAGGTGTAGGTGATATGAGAAATGTCCCCAGGCATGTGTGGAGAGGGGGAGCAACCACACTCCTTCATGTATACCATAGGTTTACCAACACAGAACTAGTCAATAAGGGTTAAGTGATTTGCCCAGGGTCATATAGCCAGAAAGAGTCTTTGAAGTCAGATTTAAAACTAGTACTTTGCATCTCTAGGCCTGGCTCTCAATCCACTGAGCCACCTAGCTGTCCCTTGAACCTGATTTTAAATAAATGATTTATGAGTTTCCTGAAGAAAGCTAAACTCATATACAAAATCTTGTACTCATTCTATATTGGGAGCAGTCTTCTAAATCTTATACTTCTTTGTACAAAAATTAGAGATGTAAAGAATTGGCAGGAAAAATGTGACACAAGTCAAGCAAGTCTATGACCATCAGCACATGCTGATCCAAGAATATATTTTGCTTCGCCAGACATATGCTGAGGAGAGAGAGAGAGAGAAGGAATTACGGTAGTGAATGGGGAAATGGGAAAATTGCTGAGCAAACTCCAAGTCACACTATACAGACAATCAAGGGTTGTAGGAGATGAGATTTTCTTGCCTTCATTTTAAAGCTACTCAGTTATCCACATACAATGATGGCTTCCATCTTAGAGAAATATCCCAGAAGCAAAAAGAAGTGTATCTCATTTCTATTCATTCCTTCTGTTTTTTTTTTATAGAGGTTTTAGAATCACTAAAATTAGGAAAAGACCCTGAGGTGTCTTGTGGTTCATCTTCTTTGTCCCCAAAAAGATTGCCATCATACTGTTCCAGAAATATATCTTTTCACAGAAATTGTTATTAGAGTGGTATTCATTAGCTGCCATTAGTAATGATTCCAGGTCTCACTTATTCACAGTCTGGATTTTTACAGAAATCTCTCTCTCTCTCTCTCTCTCTCTCTCTCTCTCTCTCTCTCTCTCTCTCTCTCTCTGTCTGTCTGTCTGTCTCCTTTCTCTCTATTATATATGTGCACATAGTATACATATATAATAAATATATATCACTGGTAGTATTTGATCTTTCTTTTTCCCATCATTTTTACCTTCTTTCAAAGGAAGTATTCACCTAGATTCACTACAAAGCATGGATTTGCAAGGACTGTGAGTGTTTCTCTATCATTCAGCATACAGCCAACTATATTCAGGCTCAATACATCCTCATTCCTCATCATTGTCCTCTGAAAGGTTTCTCTTGGTGGAGTCAATACAGTCAATATTTCCTCAATGAAGAGCAAGGCAGCTCTTTTCTGAATATAAAATAAAATACACCATCTTTCTTGTAATGCATTCATATGAAAACAAATTGGTCCTCTTGTGAACTCATGAGTGTTAGCTGTTGTTGTTATTATTATAATCTCTGCCATCTATCTTGGTCAGACAAATTGTTACTTAACTTTCTTGTGTTAAACAGCCTTGCCATCCCAATGAGACTATATACTCCTTTATAGGTAGGAGCTACATTGCTTTTTTCTATTCCCCAGGATCCTAGCATAATCCCTCAAGGAAATAAAAAACCCAAGAAATACTTAGCTAAGCAATGGCTTTATTTTAGGATAAGCCAATAAAATAAAAGCTATGGGTGGGGGGATGCCCAGAATCAAGATTCATTTTTGTCTTCTTGAATTAGGGAAGAAATGTTCTCCTTGAGAGAAACATAAGGTATGTTAAATGTTTTATGCTTTGGACTCAATATTTAATTGGTGATCACCAGGGATTTAATTTCAAAAATCCCAAAATAAATTACTAATGTAGAATGGAATTATGTTAGTTTATTTACAATAGAGGGAAGATATTAAGGAAGAGAGAGAGAAAATGAGAGACAGAGAGAGAGAGGAGAAAGAGAGACAGAGAGAGAGAGAGAGAGAGAGAGAGAGAGAGAGACAGAGACAGAGAGAGAGAGAGAGAGAGAGCACCTCTGACTTCCTCTGAACCAGGTAGAAATTCTCAGGCCTCGGCCAGGGGAAAGGAGTCTCAAGACAATGGGCCTTTTCTCGGAGGTTTACACCTCCAGAAAGGCAAGGAAACTAAGTCAGCCTTTACATTCACCACAGTGATAGTATAAAAAGAAAGCAGTCTGAGGTCTCCTGCACAAGCTCCTCCAGGGGTCCAGTTCCACAGCCAAGTGTCTTCACTCCAAGTCTGAGTGTCTGTCTTCCAGTCTCTCCTCTGAGTGACTCTTCTTCATTCTTGATTGATTGAACCTTGTGTGCCTCTGTTTCCTCTATTTAAAGACATTTTTCTATTGTGTCACCTCCCCTAAATTTTTAGGTGTACCAATCACAGCAGGACTGCCCACTCAATATATGAAATGGGTGTCACACCTTTTGTTGTTAGTTAATTAGTTAACACCTTTTTTGGTTAGTTAACACCTTTGTAGTTAGTTAAGACCTTTTTTGTTAGTTAACACCTTTTTGTAGTTAAAATGGGTAGATCTACTTTAAATACTGAGTTAACACTTTGGGGATTAAAATCTAAAAATAGACTAGGGATTACAATTCAATCTTCAAAATAAAGGAAGAGCTAAATACCTTCATTGTACAATCAGGGGAGAGCCAAATCCAATCTTCATAGGGAATAGGTCATAGATTTGGGAGCTGAAAAGATCCTTAGAACTCAGGGTTTGCCTAGTCTAATTCTCTCACTATAGAATAGGAAATTTTAGTGTGAGAGTCAGAGTGTCTTACCCAGGTTTACAAAACTAACATCCGAGGCAGGATCGAATTCAGGTTTTCCTATTTCCAAATTCCACATTCTATCTGTTGTTCAAAGTAGCTCTTAATATGTCTTAATATGTCACCTTTGGGTGACTGGTTCCCTCTCCCTCAGATAATAAGGAAAAAGAAACCTAGAGCTATTAAATTGCTTGCCTGTAATCACATAGTAAGTATCCAAAGTAGAATTTGAATCCAGGTCCTTAGACTCAAGGGTCAGAGTTCCTTCCCTCATAGTACACTCTTCAAAAATAAAGTGTCAGAATGGATCTTGTGTAGTTTCATTCTTAGGTTTGAACCTTCTGGTGCAATAATCAGTGCTTCCTCTACTTCTGGCTGTGAGTGAATACACTGGCAAGAAACCCAGAAACCCTTTGCCAGAACCCAACCAAGGCAGCAAGACTTGATTAATAGAAGTGCTCTTTTAGTGGGGATATCCTAGGATGAGAGATTCTGGCTTTGCTTGGCTTTCAGTCCCATGGATGGTTGTCTTGCCAAGATGAAAATAGATATAAAGACTGAGGACACATTTTATTTGTTTGTTTTTTTTTTTGGTCAGAAGTGATAATGATTTCTGATCATAAAAAATGTTAGTCAAATCAGGGGGCAGAGGAAGACATTAACCCCCAAATCCCAAATCTCAGTTTCCATGAGATTTTATCTGGCCTACAAAGAATGTCCTAAGATACTAGCTGTTTGACCTTGAGCAAGTCACTTAATCCTGTTTGCTTCAGTTTTTCACCTGTAAAATAAGCTGGATAAAGAAATGGCAAACCACTTCAGCATCTTTGCCAAGAAAATTCCAAGTGAGGTCACAAAGAGGCAGTTACAACCAAAACAACTGATCAACAACAACAAAAAAGAAACCAAATATACTAAAATGCCCATATCAAAATAGTATAAAAAAGACCCCTGAAATCTATACATAGACACTTTCTATGCCTGCAAACCTCAAGTTAAGAAGCCTCTAGGATCCCCTCCAGTCCTGACATTCTATGAACCAATGCCTTCCCTCTTGTTTTCTTTTAAAATCATCAATTCCACTGTAAGAAGTAAGCATCTAATCTTTCAAATTTGAATAGAAATTAATTAATAGAATCTTCTTTTGGCAGGAGAGATAGCTCTGGATCCAGTAGTGTTAGGAGTTGAGGGAACTAGAGAAAGAGGAAGTAGCAAATGGAGAAAAGAAGAGAAACACAAGGTGATGTAGGGTATAGCATTAAAAACCAAAAAGCAGACATTCCACATTTGACTAGGGCTAGGGATAGCCTTATAGTATAATTAGAGGCAGCTAGGTAGTAGAGTGAACAGAGCATTGGGCTTGGAATTAGGAAGGCTTGGAGTTTTTTTGTTGAGTGTACTTTTCCTGCCAGTGACGTCATCATTCATCTAATTAATCTTGTTCACAACCTTGTAGTTATTTACCTCTGACTTTTCCCTCCCTATCCCATGAGTTAATAAGACTTATCAACTCTACCACTCCAACATTTCATGTCTGTTCTCTCTTTTCTGTATCCCCTGTTACTCTATGAATCTTTCCTTACTATCTATCTGTGCTATTGTAATAGCCTATTAACAGATTGTTTTGACTTCACTCTCCCACTTCAATCTAAACTTTCTATATTGCTATATTTATATTACTTGAGGATTATTTGATCATGTCACTCTTCTGGTCTAAAACACGAACCACTCACTATTATTTATCAAGTAAAGTTCAGGCTTTTTTTGCCCAGAATTCAAATCCCTCTAAAATTCTGGTACCACTGCTTTTCCCTATTTCATATTACTCTCCATTCTTTCAATATTATTTACTCTAAAATACAGGATTCTCTGCCCCTTTAATATGCCCTAAATTTTCCTACCTCCATTGCTCTAGTCATGTTTTCCCCAGCAACCTTCCCTTCACTTGATCAAAACCTCCTCATCCAAATTCCATGTCCTCCATGAAAACTTGACCCAGAGATCCAGTTCAATTTAATTCAACCTGTTTTTTCTAGACTTAGATTTATACTAGTTAAATTAGCCCATTTGGCCACTCCTCATATACAACATTTTATTTCCCATTACACACCTTTATTCCAATGGCTCTATATGCCTAAAATGCTCTTACTTCATACCATAACTTCTTAGGATTCACAGTTCTGTTCAAATGCCACGTTCTACATAATAAGACCCTCCCTAATTCCCCCAACCGGTAAAGCTCTCCATTCCCTGAAATTCCTTTGTAATCTGTACATGGACACCAATGGACACATATACATATGGATATGTATTTGTATACAGATATTTCATATCTACCTCTCTATGTACATATTGTTTTCCCAGTAGAATATTAGCTTTTTGAGGGCAGTGACTGTTTCATTTTCATCTTTCAATTTGCTCACTACAATATAGGAGGTGTAAAAAGGAATGCTTTACTTCTTTTTTAATTTAACAGGGACCTGGAGGTCCTCTTACCATAGAGATGTGTAGGGATTAACCAGTCCACTGTGACATGAAGTAGGAACCATAGAGGAAGGAGAAACCATACAGACAGGAAGGAGGAACCATAGAGACAGGAAGTGAGGTAGGAAAAGGTTATAAAAGGAGTCAGTTGCTGACAGTTGTCTGTCAGTTAGTGACAGGGCTGGCAGTTGCAGAAAGTAGGTGGTTGGTTTTTAACTGTTGGAATATAAAAGGTGGGGCTGAACTTACTGAAAGATTTGGCTTTTAATTTGGGATGTTAGGTTGTGTTTTTTTTTTTTTTTGAACTTTTTGGAAGGTGGCTGGTCTTCACTGACAGACCTAATAGGAGTTGGATTAAACACTGATTGGTTTGGTTTGGATTGGGCTGGATTGGGTTGGAACTTCGTGGGGTAGTTGTTAGTTATAGGTAGATATAGGCAGTTTTAGGTAGTAATTATAGGTAGTTATAGGATAACTAGTATGGACATTAAGAAATTTTCTTTCTCTATCTGTTTCCTATACTTCCCTCTTTACCATATTCTTTTACTATCTCTGATTTTATTTTAAGCCCTTACCTTCTGTCTGGGAATCAATACTGTGTATGATTCCAAGGCAGAAGAGTGGTAAGGGCTAGGCAACGGGGGTCAAATGACTTGCCTAGGGTCACACAGTCGGGAAGTGTCTGAGGTCAGATTTGAACCTAGGACCTCCCATCTCTAAACCTGGCTCTCAATCCACTGAGCTACCCAGCTGCCCCCTATTATCTCTATTTTAATTAAACTAAATTGTTAAATTATTAAAAGCTGTTCTCTTATTTTGTCAGAACTCCTAATTTAACTCTTATAGAGGTTATTGATAAGTGCATGATGAAGTTAATTGAGTTCAATAAGGTATGAACTAAGCAACTACTATGTGCTGGTTTGGCCCTTGCAAAATACTTTTTTATATATTTGAGGATTATATTTATGATGTAATAATTGGTACTAGTAGTTGCTATATATATGCACATATTCACATATATACACATAAATTTTTATATATATGCATATATATATATACATATATATGCTAGTAGACTGTAAACTATAAGGACATCTAATCAGAGCTTTGTGTCTTCCCCTAACTTATATTCTGCTCTCAATAGGTGATTAATTTTTTTTTCTTCATATTAACATATTTGGCTATGTTGACTCAACCTTGCCTCCTCTAAAAGAAAAACTCTAAACCTCAACTCTATTGTTGCTAATCTTCTCTAAAGGACAAAATGCTCTAGTTTACAACATGAAAATTTCAAGAAAAGGATAAAGATCACCACATATTAATATATCCTTATATATTACTTAAAAACTTAATTTTTTAAATCATAAAATCACAAAATTGGAAGGAAACTTAAAAATCATCCCTCTAATTATGAAACAAAAAAAAAAGCCAAATATTCCAGTTTTGCTACACTTTCATTGACGTTCAGTAAAGAAAGACAATTTTTAACATGGTCTGATGCTGGTCTCTGGAGAAAGTTTAGGCAAGAAAAAAGTATGAATTCTGGCATAATTTTACATAAAAGCATAATTATAGAAGTCATTGTGCTTTTAACTAAATTTTTATTCTGCATTATTAAATGCTTAATTTAAAAAGCATGATTAATATTGTTAGTGTATTGTTATTTTCCAGCATTTGTAGAGCATTTATATCCTTATATATTTCCAGAAAAGGGCATTTTTAAATCATAAAACCACAGAACTCAAAGGGATGTTAAGAATCATCTCTCTCATCTCAAAGCAAGAAAAAAAGAGCAAATATTCTAATCCTGCACTACTTTCATCGGCATTCAATAAAGAAAGATAGTTTTTTACATTTTCTGCTGCTAGTCTCTTATAGAAGTCTCTTATAGAAGGTTCCAGCAGGAAGAAATAGGAAGTCTGGCATAACCCAACATAAAAGCATAATTATAGAAGTCATTGTGCTTCTAACTAATCTTTTATGTTACACAAGTAATGGTTAATAAAAAGTACAAATAATGCTGTTAGTGCGTTATTATTCTCAAGCATTCATATAGCACACTAACAAAAATAAAATCTTCCTAGGATATTTGCTATTTGTGCAATATAATCTTTAAAATTGAGATGGAAATCCTGAGGGGAGAGATGTAATTTGCATTTTATTTTGGGAGCCAAGGTCCTTCTACCCAAGTATCAAATAGCCTCCATCCTGATGTACTATCTTGTTCTAATTCCTAGCTTCTTTTTTTTCTGAAATAAAAAATCATTTCATGTTATGGTTTAAGGAATAGCTGGTACCTGGTTTAAATGCATTTTCAAAGGGGTAAACTCCATCACAGATGATGACCTTGGTAATTTTCCAAGAGGTCAGTGTTCTCTCATGAGCCAGACAGCTAGAAATATCAGTTTGGGGTTCAATAAGATCAATTGTATACAAATGTGGACATGGGGCATCGCTCAGAGAAGAAGTGGATAAGGATGCATTAAAATTTTTGAAATAAGAAAAAAAGAGGTGAGGTAAAGACTAAAAGGTTAGCTGCTAATAGAGATCAATATTGAGTAAAAGATCATTATGGACTTTTATACAGGCCATTGGCAAGATTTTTTTACCCCCTTCAATTTTTCCATAAAGGGAAATAAGGAAATAACAGTCCTACAAAAGACTGACCTGAGAGAGCTAATTGGCAATAAGATGGTAACTTAATATCTTCTCTGAGATGTCTGAGACAAAAAATTTCATACCTAACTGGAAATCAATGGTTAAAATAAAGCTAACCATAAAACTCTAACTATAAAAGGTAAAACAATTTTAAAGTATTTGCCTAGTAAAGTCATAGGTCATGAGTACTCTCTGGCCTCGTTTTCCCAGAGTCCCCAGGTATATCTCCCCTCAGAGTCCTAAGGGAATATCCTTAAAGGATCAGGTTGCCACATTTTTCATATAAACTAGAGTATCTAAAAACATTTGAGCATTTCTCCAAGATCCTCACAAATGCAAATGATCCAGTTTTATGAGGCTACATATATAATAAACAAGTTTATCATCACAGTTTCAGACTGCTACATCTCCCCTCAGGGTTCTAAGGGAACTTCTGAGGGACTGGAAAGTCTTCTACTAATATCATCAACTTAAGCCCTCATCCTAGATGTATTCTCCCAATCCTGTTAGGTATCCATGTCTAACACCCTAGTAACATTTAACCCATTAACATTAATTAATTTTTACAAAGAGAAATTAACTTTAAAGATATATCAAACACATAAGTACAAATATTTCCTTTCATCATCTTGAGGGCACGCTCTCCTCCATAACCACCTCTGTCTCTCTGGGAAGTGAGCTCCAATTTAGACCAATTTCTGTGAAGTCTTACTCCAGTAAAACTCTTATCTAAATGTGTCATCATTACTGAGGAAGTCCTTGTTTTAGCTATTACAGGAATGAGTCTCCCACATCTCTCCTTGCCCATTGCTAGACTAATTTCAAAAGCAATCATGGACTTGACTCCTGAGCTCCTAGATCCCTTGACACCCTGATGGCGCATCCTTCTGACCTTTAAAAACTCAGATCATTCTCTCTAAACAAAAGAATAAAAACAAAGGTCCATATTTATGGGATCATGAGTTAGGCTTGGATTGGGAGATCAATTGAAGTCCCCCTTCTTATAGCCCATTTGTCTCTCACTAAATACTCTCTAGCAGGAGGAAATCAGCTAAAAAAAATCAAGCAAACCAAGCACAGATGTCAAATCAAGATAAAGAGAAGTCTAACCAAGGGTCAGAGGTTGAGGCTAACCAAGGCCTTTTGAAAACCACCCCACCACCACCATCTAGTTTCAGCTCAAGAACTCCAAGCAGTCAAGAGTCTCCAATTCAGCATGTAGTTAGCCTGGGACAAGATACAGAATGTCTATGTATGTTCCAGCATCTTTCCAAAGAAGTTCCATTATACACCATCATAATTCTCCTACAGGATCCCTAGATGCTTCCACATTGGGAATTATCTCTGCAGCACCCTGAATGCTCAGAGCAACCAGGCTCATTGGCCAGTCCCCCCTTATACCCGGGTATGCTTTAGAATAGATTTTAAATATGAAACAAAAACATTCAGAAAATGTTATATGATGTTTACACTTTAGTGCAAAGTGTACTAGACTTGAAGTCAAGACAGATGTGCACTGAAATACTGTTTTATATACTTACTAGCTAAGTAACCATGGGCATAAAGGATTGCACACCCTCAATTTGTTTTTCTATAAAAAAGGAATTGAAAATACCTATAGTACCTACCTGGTAAGTTATTGTAACAATCTATATCATATAAAGACATATGTACACATATGTCTGTAAAATGTGTTGCAAAACAGACAACATTATATAAAGATCAGCTATCATACTGAATTGTATATCACTATAACATTTTAAGAAGGAAGATTATGAGCACTATCACTTGAAATGCAGCAAGAAATAGTACAAAAACGAGTTTACAAAAAAGTTGATGTGACATGAAACTAAACAGTCATGCAAAGGGCATTTAAAGATGAAACTGGAAGGAAGAAAACAAACATAAAAATGAAAAAATCTATAAAGATTTTTATTAAAAATTTTTTTCATCATCAATGACAGTGGAGTCATTTGGACTCTAACATTGTAGTCCTCGGTGTTCTTTAATATGAAAGAAGAGAACAGAGATAAGAAAAGCCCCTAGATAAAACCAAAAA